>NC_088783.1:102977081-103297706 GCF_958450345.1 Calliphora vicina | reverse complement strand
ATTTACTAATTTCAGTAGAACACATACCAAGTAGCATGTATCGATAAAACAACAGGTAAATACATCACTGTCCTCTCCTTTACGCCGCACAGTGGCTCATTATCGTTTTTCATCTGCCAAAACTCTGTAACTTTTTAACCGATTGAGAATTTTTCTCCAGTTTTAATGTCATTAAAATCGGTTTAGCAGTTGTTGATCAATTTAAGGTTAAAAAGTTGAACTTTTAATTTTTGTATAGCATTTAGTATGAAATTGATTTTTTTTTTTATTTTTGAATCAGCTTTACTTTTAAAAAAGTTGTAAGCAGATAAAAACAAGTAAGGAAGTATGTTCGGCCATATAATACCCTACACTATAATTTATTTACGTGAATGATTTTCGGAAGATGGCATTAAGCTATGACTAATTATGGACCGATCATCATAAAATTAGGTGACATT
This sequence comes from Calliphora vicina, assembly GCF_958450345.1. NCBI lineage: Eukaryota > Metazoa > Arthropoda > Insecta > Diptera > Calliphoridae > Calliphora > Calliphora vicina. Next base: position 103,297,266 of record NC_088783.1, on the reverse strand, counting down.
AATTCAGTTTATATAAAACTTATTTGGAGCAAAATTTGTTCGGGAGAACATTTCGAGTCCTTAGCGCCAAATTATCGTAAGCGACATTTTTAAAATTTTTGTTTTATTGCAGAAATTAAAATTTGATGGACCGACTGATGTTTTAGCGTTCTCAGAATATCAAAATTGTTAATAACATCAAAAATATAGGGGGTAAGATCTTATCGTAAGTCAATGTTTATCTTTTATATGTAAACAAATTTTATCGTAAGCGACACTCAGTGGTATAGAAAAAAAAGAGGGAAATAAATCTGTAACTTCTAAATGGTTAGATTGGTTTGAATGAAATTTCTCATGCGCAAAGAAGAAGTGTTGTCGAGTTTAAACTTTGAACGTGGACCTCATGGGCCCACCAGGGGCGCGACCAAGGGCCCTCAAAGTAGGACACCTCGGGTATGTTACTTTTTTAAAACGATATTATTTCTTGGTTTGAGTTCCGACTTCAAAAACATTATACATGTAGAATCTTCTCGTCGTAGCTATCAATTATCTATTATAGCTTAGGAGATATTTGCATTTGAAAATTAAATTTTCAACATTTTTACCCACCCTACTCCAGTTTTTTGATAACAGTGGGTCCGATTTTCTCTAGTTTTGCTTTATTGGACTAACAACACATGTATGTGTCAAATGGAAAAAGAATTGTTTAAAAATAATGACTAAGTCCAAAGTTATATGCATTTGAATTTAAAAATTTTTAAAAAGCAATTTTTCGCAAAATTTTTTAAGTTTTCATAAAATATTTTAAAGGAAAACCAATTTCAAAATTGTTGTTACCGAGACCAGATCCTTTCAAAAAACACCTATTTTTTATGTAAAATAAAAATTTAGGGGATCAAAATATAGTAACCGATTATAGGTGGCTCAATATGTTTTTAATTATTTTGTTAAGGGTCCCGATAACCCCGACCCTGGTATGGATATTATAGCCAAAAAAAATAAAAATTACCATTTTTTAAATTTTTCAACACTTTTTTTGGGAATTGCGGGATTGCTGATAATAAATTTCAAAATTCGTTTTTATTTATCCATTTTAAATAGAAAAATCTACATAACTATGAAATTTCATTAAAAACTATTTATAAATAAAAATTTAATTTCAATTCGAAAAATTTTTATCTATGCAAAAATTCAATAAAAAAATTTGTTGTCATATTTTTCTATAAAGTATTCCATGAATTTTTAATTGTCAAATGTTATCAATATTTTTGAAAAATAGACAAATAGCTTGAACGAGATTATATTATATCGCATCATAACATTTTTAATTCTATGTATAAATTTCTAAATAATCAAAAAAAAAACCTTCTCCTGTAAAATTTGTGTTTTGTCGCTTACGATAATTTGGCGCTAAGGGCTCGATTTGTATGGATGCTAGGTGAAATAATAGACCGATTTCCGTCATTTTCAATAGGCTTCGTCCTCGGGCCGAAAAAATGTATGTACCAAATTTTATCGCAATATCTTCAAAATTGCGACTTGTACTTTGCGCCAGTCATATGAACAGGTAAAATAAAAATAGAAAAAAAATTGGGAGTAATTTCATTCAAATGAAAAAAGTGTTCAACAAACAGGCCAACAAGTATATATAGGCTTAAAGAGGACACATTGGCCTTTCTCCTGGTAGTAAAATTTGTTTAACCCCTTATGACCCTAAGCAATTTTATTCCACTGAAATTCAAATTTGACTCAAATATAGACCTGAGAAAAAAATTAATAACACATCAGGTATAAACGGTACAGTGACAAATCATACCAGTTCTTAAAGACTATTATCCAACCAACATAACAAAACAAAATCATCCAATTATCGATAATAGTTTGCGAGTATATGATAATTTACTTCTGATCAAATTTACAAAAATCACATTTTTTTTTTTATAAAATTACATAAAATATTTGACTTTAACAGCATGCCACACACACAATTGACAATATTTGTATCTAATTTTGTTGGCTACCTTAGTTTTAGTATTGAATGGCATTAAATTTTTTGAAATCGGAGTTAACAAAAAGTGGAACTTTTGGCCGATGAAATTGAGATATGAGCCACCGTGCGCCGTCGATAAGCTCCAATCAGATGGTGTGAAGTACTTCCTTCTTTCAACGATATATATAGGAAAATTCAGAAAAGTTAATACATACACCAACAGCAATTAGTTTTGATAAAAATTAAACGCCTTGGAAATAGGGCATTCGCCAAAGGGTAATTAGCCTCTCCCTTTTTAGGAATTATAATCTGGCCCATGATTTTATTCATGTTGATAATCGCTAAAACCCTTTTAACAGTAATTAAAACTCATTCGTGATCGATCAGTGGTTGTACACTTTCCGACAAGAGAGAAGTACTTGCGAATGATTCAGCCAAAAGTTTTGCTTTATAAAGCAGCTAAATATCTGATCTTTAACCATTTTTAACGAATGGCCAGATGCCTTTGCTGCCCTAGGAGTGGTATGAACTTTAGCTGGTATGGATTTTTTTCGTGCCTTATTATTTTGACATACGAAGTTTTCGCCTTTTAGCGTAGCTAACCAGCCATGATTTGTGTCTAGGTCGCCCAAACTCTCCTATTTGAAAAAACATTGGAGACTTGATTCTATCTGCTGTTGTAATTACCTAGGACAATAAAATATTAATCCCAGGTTTCTGCATTGAGGTCAAGGAATAGTTTAGTACATAAATTCGTCCCCAGAATTGATGGCGTTCCTATGACTGTCGATTAAAACTAACATGTTCCAACTGCAATGCAGAAAGGTTTTTTCAATATGTTCCGGTGTAAACTCCAAACGTGTGATGATGATGATGTAGTTTGAATGATTCATCCGACGACATCTTGTAGGCTGCCTGTGACCAACCTTAAGACTGAGTTATAAGGATGGTCCTCAATGAAGCAGCATAATTTATCACTTATCGGTCTTGTAGACAGCCAATAATGTTTCTCTATCCTGCCGGCTCAAGATCTGATGATTGTTATCTATTGACTAGGACAAAAATTTGTCTGCTTTATGTCTGTCTGGTATTTGCGTTCTTCTGAAATCTAAACTTCTTCCCCATTGCAATACGTACGATAATCTATATATATATAACACAAAACATGTTTAAACCTATGTCCGTTATAGACTCTGAAACCATCCAACCGATTAGCTCCAAACCAAATTCATTGGAAAGGAAATTTTCTGAAGATGGTTTTGGACATCTAAAATACTACATTAGGTTCATTCGGTCCGTTCGTAAAGCCGATTTTCGAATTTTCCCTCACAAACATTTTTCCCAAATTTGAATTTTTGGAAATTCGAATTGTACTGAGGTAAAAATGAGTAAAACCGGCATCTCTATATCTCCGGAACTAATAAAGCTAGCAATAAAAGTCAAACTTAATATATGATATATGCAAAAAATAAGTGGACAGGTGAGTGGTACTTTTTGATTTTTGTACATTTAAGGGGATAAAACGGGTGAAACCCAGGTGTTAGTACTTTTTTGTATCCCATATCAAAGAAATTCATTTTAAATGGAATTGTGGAATCAAATGGATTTTGTCACTTTTTAGAAATTTTAACATATAAGGGATTAAAGTGATCCCTCATTTTGGTACTTTTTATACATTAATATGGTATAAAAATGTTTATTATAAAACCCCTCTATTAATAAAGAATTTTTAGCGTAGTAGTACAAGTTAAGTATAATGATCTGATTATCGATATCGAACTAATGCTCCTGTTTGCTTTCTAAACGAATGAAATCTGATTTACATTTCATTACCTCCACATCAATGCGAACGAGTTTTGAGCGACAAATCGAATTGAAACTTAACATTTTCATACAAAATTCGTAGTCTTTATTTGCAACACTTCGAACACAAAATGTGAAAGTCAGTCACTTGTTGTTGCGAAAACTTAAAACTTAGATGAATCCAATTACTTTGAGCTTCTGAAAGGTTTTTTCTGAAGCTCCTCGAAAACCTCGAAAAATTTGAACTACGCGATTTAAATCCTAATGGAGCCGGATGCTTTAAATTCGATCAGGTGGGTTTGGCATGGACTGCTATAACAAATAGGATAACAAAATAGGCGATATGTGACAAATTGACGGATGAAAACTATGACAGCAAATTTCTCGATTAGAAAACAGGTGGGTTTTGGTGAATTTGTCACCATATTTTATTGGTCGTTACTTCTACTAAACGATTTTACTATATAAATTTATTAAACAAAAATTTACTTATTAAAGTGAGTGCACAGCCTTAAAAACAATTCACATTTTCACTTGTAAAATATCACAACTTTTAATAAATATCTATTTAACCTAAACTTACACCACCAATAACATCCGATACTTTGCACATGCACAAAATGGCGCCAATTAAAAAAACCAAATATTGTTTTAAAATCATTTTTGTAACTCTAATTAAAAAGAAACACTTTCAATAAATAGCTTTTTCTCAATGCGTATATGAAATATTTTAAACGGAGTTCGAAGATGTTTTAAATACGTTTAAACAAAATCAATAGAAAGACAATTGCTTTATATACAAATTATATTTGAATATCGTGTATTGAGATGATTGTATATTTTATTGAAATGTTGCATGAATAGCTCAAAATCACAAACACACAAATTATAGAAACTTGCCAGCAGTTCTGAGTGACTGTTCCGAACTAGTGATTTTAGCTTTAATTTTAACATATTCGTATCCTAGGTGGAAGTCAATTGGCCCTACCTAGCTTACAAAATCTGAATAAAAATGGTACACTTAGAGACAATTGATTATTTCTGGTGGGTCAAATAATTACTTTCTAAAGTGCAGTACAAAAAATGTTTAAAGTGACTACACCCTAGATTACTTAGAGACATTTAAGTGACAATTGACTTCATGCTTGATTACCTGAGATGTATAAAATAACCAATTGACAAAAAGAGATACATTGGCTACTTGTAAAACTGCTGGGAAACGTATAACGCAAATATACATTATAAATTTAATATAGTATGTTTCATATATTTATTAAGAAATTATAAAACAAAAACAAAATAAGTACTATAAACAAATGTATTAAGTAGTTGAAACAATAAGAACATAACACATATAATTACACTTAGTCCTAATACAACGATATATTTCTGGTATTTCAGCGAATAAGATATTTTTACTTTGAAATTAAATAACACAATTTTGCAGCAGATTCAATAGAGGACTTTCCTAATTTTTTTTTTTTTAAACAAGTGAATAATTTTATATACTTAAATAATTTATTTTATATCTGAATCCAAAGACCCACTTTTGGGACAGAAAATCAGCAACTTTCTATGCAAAAAAGACAAATCCATTTTGAACTGATACGATTTCATATAGTGTAAACATAGCTTATCTCAAAATGTATTAGTCTTTATTCTCAAAAGCCTACTAAGTGAACTCAGGTCACATCCAAAACTCAGAGCCTTTATTACAGTCCAAATTATACCCATATATCGCTTGATAAAGTTGCCGTAGCCTCAAAATGCACACTACACCCATCAGACGACTGCGAAATAATCTATTTTGAAGCTCCAACCCAATTTGTTTAGGCCATAACGTTGGCTTAAGTATACACAGAAAAACAATTTTTTGGAAATCGGTTATGATTATTAAAATGTAATAATGTAACTGAATTTCAATATAGAGTGTTATAGTCACCCACCATCAATATGTGACAATAAAATACTTTTCTGATATAGGGGTAGGGTCAATTATGGACCGATTCTCACTAAAGTTGGTAGAAAGAATAATTACACTGTGCTAGTTGAAAAAACTGTCAAGCGGGGCACACGGTGGGTTAAACTAATTCGGGTACGCTGAATTCAGTGATGCTAACCGTTTTTTTAGGTTAGCTCGTATTTTTGAGATATACCGTTATTTCGAAAATGGAGGAGGTTGCACAACATATATTAGCATAACTCAATAACGGTTTAGTTTAGTGAATAAAATGAAAAAATTTCGAAATTCCGCAATAAAATTACCTTTAAGAAAGGCTTAACGTGTTTTTAATCATCGCAGTCGTTTTAGAAATATTATTTTTCTTGACAAAAAAAAAATTGTTTTTTAGCAAAATTTCGATTTTTTGTTTTTTAAAACGGCATGAAAAAATGGAAAATGAAGCTATGCTGTTAATTTAAGAGTATATAAACAAAACAAGCTCTAAATGATTAAAATCTGTCCACAACTATTTATTTTATTAACAAAAGATAAAGCAAATATCCCCTAATAACATTTTAACATTTTTTCCCATATTTTTTAAAAATTAATAAATTTAAAGAAATTTATTCATTTTTAAAAATTTTATACATTTTTGAAAAGAAGACAATTTCGTACAGAGTGTTATTATAAGACAATTATGAATGTTCAAGTCATTTTCTGAAGGCTTCCATGTATGGGGACTAGGGATAAATGTTGTCCGATTTTCGCCATACTTTACAGTATAATTTCAGAATATTTAGAACTAATTTGTTTTTTTTTTCATCATTTATTTATTGTATCTTCATTATTTAATGAACTAACAATAAGTGGTTCAAATCTTATATCTAATAATTATTATTTAATTAGTCCAGCCAGTGCCGGACGAAAAAATTTTGTGTTCATGGTTGTTTTGGTTAAATTGGCATTCTTCCTTCTAGATTAGGTCTGCTGTGTCCCTCCTTCTTAATCGAGTGTGGCCACGGTTATCTAATATGTTGCGGGCCAGCGGGTTTGGGTGAACTTCAAGTTTTTTTAAATATTTTTGTACGTTTTTCGAGATTTCAGTTTTTACAATGGGCACGTTTAGATCTTTGTGTATATTCGCGTTTTTGATATACCAGGGGGCAACTGTGATCATTCTTAGAAACTTGTTTTGGCGTCTTTGGATCTTTTCTACATTTGACGCTGAGGCCGTGCCCCATAACTGTATGCCATAACACCATATCGGTTTTATGATCATGTTATAAAGTAGGAGTTTACAATCTAAACTAAGCGTGGAGTTTCTGCCAATAAGCCAATTAATTTGAATTGATTTCAATTTCATTTGAGTCAACTTTGCATCTATATGACTTTTCCATGTAAGGCGACGATCGAGATGTATTCCGAGGTATTTCACTTCCGATTGTTGAATTATTGTTTGGTTATTGATATGAATAGGGGGGCATGATTCTCTACGCAATGTAAATGTAATGTGTGTACATTTTTGCTCGTTGACTTTAATTTTCCATTGTTTTAACCATTTTTCTAATTCAAATATGTGGTTTTGTAAGTGACGAGAAGCTTCTTGAGGGTTTTCATGAATGCTTAGAATAGCAGTATCATCAGCAAATGTTGATGTATGAGTGCGATTGTTAGTTGGCATATCAGACGAATACATCAAATATAAAAAAGGTCCCAGGATACTGCCTTGGGGGACTCCAGCTTCAATGGGTTGTGCAGTACTTAAAAAGTTTCCCTCTTTAACCTTAAATGTTCGACCAGTTAAATAGCTTTCCAACAGCTTATGTGTGTTTGCCGGTAAATTTTGACTCAATTTGTATATTAATCCAGCATGCCATACCTTATCAAACGCTTGAGAGATGTCGATGAAGAGTGCAGAACAGTATTTCTTTTCTTCAAACGCTTTTCTCACCATATTTACAAGTCTATGGGTTTGTTCGATAGTACTGTGTTTTCTTCTAAATCCAAATTGATGATTCGGAATACAATTGTTTTCAGTTAACATCGGGTACAACTTGTTCATAAGTATCTTCTCAAATAGCTTTGATATATTAGACAATAGGCTGATGGGTCTGTATGATTCTACTTTTGTGTGATCTTTTCCCGGCTTGGGTATCATGGTAACCAGTGAAACCTTCCATTCTGGAGGATAATATTCAAGTCGTAATATAGCATTAAAAATAAAAAGAATTATTTTTATTGCTATCCGGGGTAGCTCCATAAGCATCTTGTTGCTGATCTTATCCATACCAGGCGCTTTCTTGGGATTTAAATCAGCAATAGCATTTTCGATCTCTCGAATCTCAAAACGTAGGGGTACGGCTGCTGCAAAATAGGGTGCAACAGGTGGCAACTCAATTGCTTCGTTTGATGTGTTCGGTGTAAATACTTTTTTTAAATGATTAACAAACAGATTCCCTTTTTCAGTATCATTTCTTGCCCAACCACCACTTGAATTTCGCAAGGGGGACTTACATATAACGGGTCTTTTAAGATTTTTTGTTGCTCGCCATAATGAGTAATCCGATTGTGGGGTTGCGTCCAGGCTTTCTAAATATTTATTCAATGATTCCATTTTTCGAAATTCCAAGAGCTTTTTAAGTCTTTTTATACAATCTTTAAGCTTCGATTTTAGTTGGGGGGATCTGTGCAATTGCCACTCTCTTCGAAATCTTCTTTTTTCATTTAAGAGCCGTTCGACATCTGCAGAATTAATTCTATTATATCTGAATTTTCGGGGTGTTTGGGTAGCATGTTGAGCAGCCATTCTGAGATTTTTATCGAAATTGATAAGAGAGTGATCGATGTTTTCTGGTGTTCTTAGCGGTATGTTTTCCGAGCAATGTGTACTGAGGTATTTTTTATATTTGAGCCAATTTATTCTTGTGCCTGCCATCGCTAAATTACCAGTCGGGGATACAATTTCTAGGGGGCTCAATAAAGTAATAATAGTGGGTGAGTGATCTGAAGATAGTTCCAGCGAGGATTCAATTTGAATCATTTCTCTAGGGATATTTTTCATCACGCTAAAATCAATAACATCCGGTATTTTTCGTGGGTCAGTAGGCCAGTAAGTAGGTTGGCCGCTCGAAAGCACATGCAAACCCATTTTAGAAATTGAGTCGAACAAAACACGACCTTTAGGGGTAATCAGTCGTGATCCCCAGAATGTGTGCTTAGCATTATAATCGCCAGCAGCCAGGAAACGGGGGCCTAGTGATTTAAAAAATCTATTATATTGACTTTCTGTAATTGAGAATCTTGGGGGTGAGTATATCGATGAAATCACTAAGTTTCGATGAAAATCTTCAAGACAGATTGTAGTAGCTTGAAGATAATCTTCGCAAAAATCACACATTAAGTAGTGTTTTATTCGAGCTTTTATTAAAATTGCCGAGCCTCCGCATGCTCTACCTCTGGGATCTTTGGTGTCATATATTACATATCCATTTATTCGAAAGGAACTTCTGGACGTCAAATGAGTTTCAGAACTAATTTGTGACAAATTTTATCAGAATTGCCGCATAATAGTTCAAAGATGGTAAAAACATGACCCATATTTCCTATTTTCAATACCAAACAAACCTTATCAACAGAGAGTATTTCAGGCAGATAGCTCCTTTCGTTTGGTTACTATCGTGTTTTCAACAGTCCGACGGACGGACATAGCTAGATCGTCTTAGAATTTCATAAGGACCCACAATATATATAGACTTTTATGGGTCTGTGATGAATATTTCGATGTGTTACAAACGAAATGACAAAATCAATATACGCCTCGTATTTTTTATGGTGGATATAAAAATGAAATTATATATGGATATGGGGTATTTCATGTGAAGTGTACCAAATTTTGAAATCGATGTCCTACGATCGGGATGAAATTTGCACCAAGGTTAGTCCTATTGGATAATAATTCGGACACATTTTGTCAACAAGATCGGTTAAGAACTCGTTGAGTTCTCATCCTTTTAACTTACTACCTATTCTATTATGTGTTCCAAATAGTTTAGATAACTATTTCTTCAATCTTTCAAAAACAAAAAATTAAAAAAAATTGTTCACATATTTTTCTAAAATCAAAAACTTTTTTGACGAGTGTGATATATGTACAAGGTGGCGCAAAAGTAAACTTCCGATGTTTTTTGGCTGCAATTACAAAAAAATTAAAAACTTTGATTCTTCTTGTGGATTATTTTTATTTGGTCTTTTAATTTTTTTTACATCAAGTCGAGAATATGATTTCATGTAAATGGCCGCCGCCACAGTTGATTGTCATTTGAGCCCTTTTTATAGCATTTTCCATCACTTTGGCCAAAACTTCCGGCGATAGGTCCTCACATTCTTGACGGATATTGTCTTTAAGAGCTGCAAGAGTCTGAGGCTTGTTGACATAACCCCGCGACTTCAAAAGCCCCTCAAAAACAAGTCTGGAGCGGCCAAATCAGGCGATCTTGCTGGCCAGTGCACATTGCCAAAACGGGAGATAAGGCGCCCGGGAAATGCATCCTTCAGCATATCGGTTGTGGCACGTGCAGTGTGTGCCGTTGCACCGTCCTGTTGGAACCACATGTTTTCCAATCCCAATTCATCAAGTTGCTGCAAAAAGAACTCGTTGATCATTGCTCTGTAGCGCTCACCATTCACAGTAACCGTTTGGCCCGCGACGTCTTCGAAGAAAAAAGGTCCGATGACTCCTCCAGCGAAAACCGCACACCATACAGTGACTTTGAGCGGGTGTAATGGCTCTTCGTGGGTTACACGCGGATTTTCAGTGCCCCAAAAGCGTAAATTTTGCTTATTTAAGTACCCGCTAAGATGGAAATGGGCCTCATCACTCATGATTATTTTTGATGAAAAATCATCTTCCTCTTGGTGGTGATTAAGGATGGCTTGAGCGTATGTTAAACGCGATTGGCGGACAGCAGCTAACAGCTGATGCACCATCTGGACTTTGTACGGAAACATCTTCAAATCTTGTACCAAAATTCGCTGTAAAGACCGTTGACTGATACCCATTTGCGTGGCATGTCGTCTGGTCGATGTCGACGGCGCTTCCATGACATCCTCGGCTACAGCAGCAATATTCTCTGCAGAACGGCTACTCCGGGGTCTGTCACGCCTGGCAGCATCTCGTGTTGTGCCAGTCTCTTCGAGCTGAGCGGCTAAACGTAAAGTTTCACCAGTAGGCGTTGGACGGCCAGGAAATCTGCGACGAAATTCACGTTGTGCCAAAGTCACCGACCGATTATTGGTCAAATAAATAGTCAGCAATATTTCGCATGTGTTTACTACACATACTACATATGTATGTCAAAACAGAACTGACATTAGGGGCCAATCGCATAATTTATAGCATTTTCTGATAGGAGGATTACTTTGTATATCAAACTACGTGTTTTGTAACTCAAGATATTCAATTTTTGCATTTTTTTGCAAAATCAAAAACTTGTTGACTTTTTTTTCAAAAGAGCCCTTTTTATTTTTTTTTTTTTTGCTCAAAAGAAAGCTTATATTTTTTACTTTAAGTCCTTTTTTGTCGCTTAGTGGGTTATCTATGAAAATAAATGTTTTGTAACTCAAGACATAACATTTTTTACTTTTTTTTTGCAAAATATAAAACTTTTTTTTTTTTCAAAATGGACCCTTTTTTAATTTTTTTTTTTGCTCAAAAGAAAGCTTATGTCTATGTATCAAAATAAATGTTTTGCAACTCAAGACATGCAATTTTTTTATTAAATATGATTAGTTATTTTAGAACTTACTGTGTCATTAGAGGGAACGATGTTAAACAAATATGTACATATATAAAATATTTAATAAATGTATTATTAATTTTTATTCTTTTAGTTCGTATTACTAACTTGAAAATGACAACTGAGAAAAGCCTACAACATATCGTGCCAATTTTTGTACATAGTTAACTAAGTGCTGAAATAGAACCTACAATTACATATGATTTAATTTTAAATGAGAATGATGATAAATTAATTTCTACCTCCGATGGGAACAAGCACCTTACTGATCTATTGAATAATTAATTCAGCGTGCTTTTGATAAAAGTGAAAACGTTTTAATTGATTCAATCACACTGAAAAGTCTACATTTAACAAATATATTCAGGTTACAGAGAATACTATTTTATTTATTAGTAGAAATAGTAGAAAATTTACAAATTTTTTAAGTTTTTTATATTTCATTAAATTCTTTTTAATCATCGTTATATGCCATAGAGTTCTATAAATCAAACTCTATGATTTTCCCAACTTCAACCAAAACTAGACTTACAGCACTTTCAAAATTAATGGTCCAATTATACACATGTTGTTTTATTACGGTAAAACAAACAACAAAATTGTATTCTCCTTAACCGTTAATTTAGTTATTTGTTAACTATAGCCCTTCAAAAGTAATAGATTTGTAAAATTTAGTTTTGTTTTAAGTTAATTCTTGTAAATAATATAAATTATAGTTGTTAATGACATTGTTGTTTTTATGTAAACATTAAACAATTGATTAAGTGTTAACGAAACGTTTAGCTAAATTATGGGGTTAAACTTTTGTGAAACAAATGTAGGAAATCATTAAATGTACTTACATACATATGTATCTATATATAATTTTATTATAAGTATTAATTAAACTGCATTAAGAACACATATTTGTACAGTACAAATTGTACTGCATCTCATAAATGTACATTAGAATGACAATCAGTTGTATAGAAAAAAAATATTGTGACACTAGGTCTAAAACGTAACTGCTGAAAATTTGAGCCAAATCGGACAACGATTAAGGGTCAGATATATGGTCAAAGGTCAGATATATACAAAATTGTATTATTTGTATGATATAAATTTCTGAAACTCTTTAACTTTCAGCATTATTTTACAGAAATATGTAAAAAAATCTTTTGGATATATATCCTTTGTGTCAAAATGACACACAAACTAAAAGTTGATGGTCATTTGGAGCCAAAGTGCTCTTAAGGGTTAATTTCCATTTTTATTATTGCTTAAATAATAACTCCTATATGCATAAACAATTTTTAAATTTGTTTTATAAACCTTTTACAAATTTAAAACCTGTTTATGCATATGTGTGTAACAAATTATTTAATTGAGAAGTTTAAACAAGAATGAAAATATATGTTCTTACAAATAGAATATATTAAAATTAAATTTAAATAAACAGTTCCTCTTATAAATTTTAAACAAGTAAAATTATTGCAAGTAGAATTGCTCTCGCCTTATTCAATGATTACCCAATTTGATACATTACGACGCCATCTATATGTCAAATATTTTACACAAATATTCTTATTATGATGAGCCCTGTGTTTAATATTACATTTCAATTGGTTCTCATTACATTAGCAACATATTTACTCTCTACAATTTTGACATTTACAGAAGGAAAAAGCAAAAGCAATGAAAAAATATTGTTTGTTAAAAAAATATTTATTTAATCAAAAATAACTGTATTAAAAAGCACTAGAACTCCAATATACCGTAAATTAATCAAAAATCATACAATCTGTGGTTTTCAAATTAGAACAATTTGATAATGCCCGTCAAAAATGGTGGTGAATCTGATGCAGAAGGTGACGTATCAGGTGCCGAATCTGAACATTCCAACTCTAGTCCGGGTCATGAGTCCAGCGATGAGGAGGCAAATGAAATCGATTCCGATGACTCGTCGGAAATGGATGCCAATGAAATTGAGAGACGACGGAACGAATGTTTAGACATTTTAGGTAAGTTGTCCGTAAATAGGTGGACTTTTCTATATATATTATCGTGCTTTTAGATCATTTGGAGAAACAATTTAGTCAACTGCGTGAGCAGTATTACACGGAACGTATTAATCAAATCGAGCGACAATCTGCTGAGGTACGTAATGGCCGCTCCGAAGAGTATTTACAGCCATTAAAAGAATTGGACAAGGTCTATAAGAATCGCATAGAAGTGGCCGAAATTCTAAAACGTTTTAGACTAGAAAATATAGAACATAAATTTTCAAGTGAAGAACAAGCTGCCCTGCAAAATTTCGAAGTAAGTGTAATTCAGAATTTAAGTTATAAAAGCGATAATATTATTTGTTATCAAAGTAGTTTTATTGACCGACATTTTCCAGTAATGCGTAGATTTTAGCTAAAATCTTAAAAATGGTTTACAACAAATTTAAAAGTGTTTACAACAAAAATTAATATAAATCTGACTAGTAATGGAAAAAACTATTATTTTACAATGAAATTGTATTATGATACATACGTTTTTGACAAATATTAATACTCAGTACGGTTGTCTGAAAATTTCATTAAGGCGATTTTGTTAATTCATTATGCATAGAAAATAATAATTTCTATAAGTTTTTCTAATTTCAATCTCATTTTTTTAATATCTCGATAGTCAATAAGATTTTTAAAGTCCGATTATATTTTAAACATACATGTGTTTCAAGTACTCACAATTTGCCTATTAAGTAAAGACAATAAGAAGATCTATAAATTTTATAAATTATTTAATAGGCTGTCAACAATCTTATAGTTTGTTCGTATACCAAAGGTTCGAAAATTAATTATTAATTAAATTTTTAAAATTAAATGTTATCTTTTAACCATTCCTTTAAATAATTCATACAATTTCGAAGAGAAACAATTTTAATCATTATTATATTCGTATCATTTTGATGCATTTAAATTAACTTCTATTACATATCTTTAATAAATTCTGTCAAATTATTTAGTATTTGTCAAATGGGCTGTTTTGATAAATGAAAATCGATCGGTTTCACGATCGATTTGAAAGAGCGTTGATTTTAAATATAATTTTTTAACTAGTTCAAATTACTGCATTTTGTAAACAATATGTTATAAATTTATGGAAAGGTATTAAATAGTAGTTTTTAACCACACATTAAAAGAAAGTAATAAATTCACCACAAGCTTTATCGGTTTCAAGCCGATTCGATATTTGCCACCATCATTGCTTTACGTCAAACGTTTTTCAATGCAAATTGTTGGCTGTGAGGTTGCAAATTTGTGCAACCAAAGCATCATTTAGTTATCTGTGGCTAAAATTTGTAGGTGGTGTTATCATTTATGCGCAAATTTACTGATTTGCCGAACGCACCCAAAACAGTTTCATTAAATTTGTAAATTAATATATGTTTGATATACAGAAAACTCTTTTGTATCTATTTTATGGGTCGATTATGGATGGCAACCGAACTTCAGTTGCGTTGCCAGTTGCCTAAATGATATTACAGATGGCAACTGACAGCTATCATTTATATTGCCAAATTGGCAATCGGAACGCAACTGAAGTTCAGTTGCTATTCATAATCGACGCACTAAATTTAATTTTGACAAAGTAATTAAGTAAAGAAATTCTAAAACATATTGGCAAAACTTCATTTATGGCCAAAAAAATATAGTGTTATATATAATTTAATTGTACATTTGGAAAACATTTTATTTAACTCTACTTTATAATTTTTAGAGCGAAAAACAACTGGCATTAGATCAAATCTATGATGATCTAATGGAAAAAATAAGACGTTTGGAGGAAGATCGTCATAATGTTGATATATCGTGGGATGACTGGGGCAATGATAAACGTCACAGTAAAGTCAGAGGACCGGCCCGTAAGAAAGCGGTTACCGTTAATGGTCCGTTTATTGTGTATATGCTTCATGAGGAAGACATCTTAGAAGACTGGACAACTATACGTAAAGCACTCAAACGTTCAACTGTGGTCGGCTCGGTAGGAACTTCAGCCACATGACCATAAATGCCATCCAACGAAATTATTTTCCTCACAGATATCTTTAACTGCTATCTTTATACTTAGACAGGCTAATCTTGAGTCATCTTAATTTTTTTTTTGTTTTAGTTTTTAAGTTAATTTCACTTACGTGTATTCCTAAATTGAATAAAACACTCAAAATATATGTTTTCGATGAAAACAGAAATATAACAAGAACTTATGATCACTTTATTGCCTAATAACCCTTGGATTTCAAATATTCTCTAACAATGTCTACGTAATCACCATGCACACGCACTTGACCGCTCATTTCGTTTACTCTTGTGGCACATAGTTTTCCGTTGCGGGCTTTTTCCACCAACTGGCGCAGTTCCTTTTCCAATTCCCAGATATTTCCATGAACATGTTTCACCACAGTTACTCTACGTTGACCACGGAAGGTGCTCTCTAAGTAAACAGGCATCATGTGGTTTCGGGAACGCGCTACAAAATATTTCAATTTGTCTACATTGTGTAAGCCCACAGATGGTGGTTTCCAGCCCGAGGGATATTCGGCTTTAGGTTCAATTTTTGGTACTACTTTCTTGGGCAACAAACGCTCTACGTATTTCCATTCTGGAGGATTTTTTAAAACTTCTACTTCGGGATATTCTTCCAAGGCATGTACTTTATCGGAAGACAAGAAACTTGAAAAACGTGCTGTAACCGGCAGCTAAAATTTAAAGAAATCTTAGTAAATTTTACTAAACATTTTATTTATTTCTTACCTTAACAGTTTTGCCTACGATTTCTTTAAGGATTCTTTGAGCTAAAGCCATATTTTATTTGAGAATTATACTATTTTTCTTGAAATTTAACAAAAATTCCAATTCTGTTTTTTTCTATGATTACAAAACTATAAACAGCTGATCAATGTTTCTCTTACCCAACTGGGTGTGTCATAAAATATTTAAAAATGTTAGTAAACAGTTGACAGTGTTGTATTTTAAGGTTTATGAATTGGATATACAGTGTTGGAAAGTTAACAGTATTAATGACTTTTGTAACAACTATACTGTGGAGTCGAAAATAAATAGAATATTTTCAAATTCTTTTACATATTTTACAGAAAAATTTACGTTCACGTGTATGTATATTAGATTGTATGGACGGAAAAAAATTTCAAGGTACAGGCCCACCACTAGAAGAGAAATGAATTTATGTTTCCTATTTACTGGAGAATGCTACTGAAATAAAGTGTAATAAAACTGCAATTCAATTGCTTGACTATAATTCAAGCAATTGAATTACACTTGATTTCCAGCAAAAATGTGACAAAAAACGTCAACAATTGGTTAAACAATTTTAAAGTTATTAAAAATTCCAAGATACAAAACAATGGAAACTTTTCCAAATATTCCATATGTAGCCCAAAATTTAAAATATTTTTTTAAAATAAAATTTTTTTTAGTATTTTACTTGTATAGTTTTATTTATATAAATTAACTGAAAAACAAACAAAATAATTAATTATATTCTGAAACAAGTAAGAGTGCTATATTCGGCTATGCCGAATCTTATATACCCTTCACCTTTGTTGTGGATGCATTATTATTTTTTATAATTAGTATATAGGTATGTATGTACATTGCCCACTTTCAGCGTACAGCATCCTAAATTTATCAAGAACACAAAAAACAACAACAACGCCAAACGAAACAGAACAGAACACCAAAAGAAAAAACAAAATACGCAAGGCAATGAAACCAACACACATCCAAACATACGTTTAATTGTATAAAAAACAACAACAACGCCAAAAGAAACAAAACACAAAAGAAAAACAAAATACGCAAAGCATGCACATTCAAACATACGATTTGTTGATTTTTTGTCAAAAAAACCAACACACAACCAAACAAAAGTTTAGTTGTATAAAAAACAACAACAACGCCAAAAGAAACAAAACACAAAAAAAAAACAAAATACGCAAAGCTTGCACATCCAAACATACGTTTTGTTGTTTTTTTGTCAAAAAAACCAACACACAACCAAACAAACGTTTAGTTGTATAAAAAACAACAACAACGCCAAAAGAAACAAAACACAAAAAAAAAAATACGCAAAGCTTGCACATCCAACCATACGTTTTGTTGCTTTTTTGTCAAAGCATGCAATACATTGTGTTTTTTGATGAAATTTTCAGAGGTTGTCGACTACGCTATCTACGCTTAATCGACTACGCTATCTATAAGGATCCAGAATATATATACTTTATAGGGTCGGAAATGAAAAATGTAGAAATTACAAACGGAATGACAAACTTATATATACCCTTCTCACGAAGCTGAAGGGTATAAAAAGGGAACAAAATTAAAAATATTCACTATTTCGCTACTGACAAAACAATGGAAACTTTTAAACTTCTGCAAGAAAGAAGTGTAAAATGAAAATAATATTTAAAATAATGATGTAAAAAGCATCCTGTTTACATTTATTTTATTTTTAAATGCTGGTAATTTTTCACAATTTCTTTTTCTAAGTTGTTCGCATAATTGCTTTTTTCAAAGTTAACGAAAATGGCTAAAGTTAAGATTTGTGAAGACTTAAAAAATAAAATAATTAATGATTTTAAAGCTGGTTTAAAACAAAAAACTATCTGTGACAAATATTCAATAAATAAATCAGCATTTTCAAAAATTATAAAGAAATTTCGTGAGACCTGTTCTGTAAAAACTCAACATTTAGGTGGAAGACCTCATAAGACTACTCCTAGACAAGATAATTTAATAGCGAGAGAGTTCAAGAAATTTCCAAAAATAACTCCTCGAGAGGGTTGTTAATAGCCTAAAATTCGAAATAAGTACCCGAACAGTTAGTTGCAGGGCAAATGAGGCTGGTCTTGGTTGCTATCGTCCTGTGAAAAAACCACTAATTTCTAAAAAGAACCGTTCTGCTCATCTACAATTTGCCAAGGATCAAATACAATTTAAGAGGCAGTGATAGCAGAACATTTGTAAGACGACCAAAGGGAAAAAGATTAAATCCAAAGTACACAAATAAGACTGTAAAGTTTGGTGGTGGCAACATTATGGTATGGGGATGTTTTTCAGGTCAAGGTATGGCCTCAATTCATATTATAAAAGATACCATGACAGGTATAGGATACAGAACCATATTAAACGATGTAATGTATCCATACGCTGAGGAAAATATGCCCCTAGTTTGGGGATTCCAACACGACCCGAAACAAACCTCTAGGGTTGTAACCGAGTGTTTACAATCCAACGAGGTACGTGTTTTGAAGTGGACTGCCCAATCGCCTGATCTCAATCCCATAGAAAATCTATGGGAAATTGTAGATCGTAAAATAAGGACCCAAAATTACAGCAGGAGGGAAGATTTATCGGAGGCGGTTATAAGGGAATGGCAAAATATTTCAAAGGAGACCATTGACTCTTTAATTGGTTCAATGCATCGTCGATGTGTAGCAGTTATAAAAAATAAGGGATACCCAACAAAATATTGAGTTAATGCAAAGTTTAGACCATATTTGTTAAAATAATACCTAAGTTTCCATTGTTTTGTCAATGCCGTAATAAAGAAATCTTTTAATTTTTTTAATTATGTTGTTTTTTGTTAAATTAAGTTAATAAAAGTATACAAATAAAATACTACAAAAATGTTAAAATTTTTTAAAAAATTATTTCTGATTTTAGGCCACTAATGAAATATTTGGAAGAGTTTCCATTGTTTTGTCAACCACTGTTTTGTTAAGGCAAGCTAATAAATTCTTGTTAAATAAATAACTTTGAAGACAAATAACTTTTTAATGGTTAGTGATAGAAAAGAAATATTGGTGCCGTTTTGCTAAGCTTAAATAGGCTTTTCATCGTGTATATTTAAAAAATCTAAAATATTTTTTTTTTATTTTGTTTATGAAATTTGTGTTTTGAGTTTTTGGAACTATTTTTAAGGATTCAAAATCATCTTGTATTAATTTTTGATGCACAATCGACTAGTGAAATCAGATTTGCAATATATTCAACCGTTTTTGCTCTACAGAAAAATGTGCTCAAAATGCACAAAAAAAACGACGCCATTATTTTTATTTGCGCAAAAACCTTCAGAAAAATGATGATACCCGAAAATCAAATGACGTGATCTGGTCAAAAAAAAGACGCCATTATTTTTATTTGCGCAAAAACCTTCAGAAAAATTATGATACCCGAAAATCAAATGACGTGACCTGGTCACAAACGAACTCTAATGTACATATATAGTATGAATATTAATTTCAAAAAATTTTAAGATTTTTGTCATCGATTTTTTAGTGCATATTTTTGCATACTTTGCTCTTTACAGTTTATAGCATATTTATAGCATATTTTATCATATACGCAATTCCTTGTCATCGTACGTGACATTTGTACGCCTATAAAATGAAATATATTTTGCAAAAATAAGAGTATCTGAAAAATAATTTGAACTTTATGTTCCATTCGGGTACTATATTTTTAAAAAATAATAAGTTCTTTCGAAACATTGTTGTCGAAAATATCGAGCGAAATAAGGGTATATCGTACACAAAACGGAAGTAATTTTGAGGTACATTGAGAAATATGCGAAATATTTTTCCTTTACAATCCGTCATCTATATAAATAAAAGTCAAATGTCGTTCGTTGGTAATTGCATCATTTGAGAACGTCTGGACCGATTTTGACAAATTTTTTTTTTTAAATGTTGGTCATAGTCCAACTTGTGTTTTTACGGAATTAAAAATTGACCACGCCCACTTTTTTCGATTTATCTAAAATCGGAAAACGGCTACACCGATTTAGCTAATTTTTTGTTTAAAGGTTCGTAGTTATCCAATTTAAAATCTGAAGGACAAATTCAACACGCCCACTTTTTTCGATTTATCTAAAATCGGAAAACGGCTGCAACTATTTGGCTAATTTGTTTTTAACCCATAAATGCATGATTTTTACTTTTATTTTTCTATAAATTATCAAATATTTAGTTGATTTTTATTTATTATATTTCCTTTAGCTTTAGTTTGATTTAGAATTTCTTTAGCTGGAACTTTGCGTTCTCCATTTGATTTTTCTGAATTAGAATCAAGCTTATATTCGTCTAAAATTAAGTGGAACTGGATTGTAGACAATTGGCAACAATATGCATTATTATATTTCCTTTAGCTTTAGTTTGATTTAGAATTTCTTTAGCTGGAACTTTGCGTTCTCCATTTGATTTTTCTGAATTAGAATCAAGCTTATATTCGTCTAAAATTAAGTGGAACTGGATTGTAGACAATTGGCAACAATATGCATTAAAGGGTTAAATGTTCGTAGTAAAATTCGTAAGAAGAATTTACCACGCCCACTTTATTTCGATATATCTAAAAACCTATCAAATGCATCTGTAAATATGTGACCAAAGGTAGTGATGGGCCGCTATGTTAGTAGTAACGAAGCCATTTGGCGCATTTTTTAATTTTCAATTCATGAAAGATATCCAACTGTTGTTCATTTTGGAAAATAGTCAAAGAGTGTACTTTACTGAGGAGAATGTATTACAATGAGTCGATCGACAGTCATCTACAACATTGACCAGATTTTTTGAAATGTGCCGGAATGAAAATTTGCCCGAAAGCTGCTATACACTGAAATGCCAAGATATTATACTTGGAATCAATCGTCAAAGAAATTTCAACGGCGGAAACAAGGAAATCCAGAAACGCATTAGGTCCATCCAAGTTCACCGAATCAAAATTCGAACTCATATTTCTGACCAAAAATAGATTTTTTATATAAAAACTCGATCTGTGATCACTCATATTTCTGAACAAAAATAGGATTTTTATATAAAAACTCAAAATATCTCAATTCTTTAATAACTTGGCCAATAAGCATTTAATCAAGAAAAAGCTCGATCTGCGATCACTCATATCGATTTTTTATATAAAAACTAAAAATATCTAAATTCGTTAATAACTTGGCCAATAAGCGTTTAATCAAGAAAAGGATCTCGATCTGTGATCACTCATATTTCTGACCAAAAATCGATTTTTTATTTAAATACTCAAAATATATAAATTCGTTAATAACTTGGCCAATAAGCGTTTATTCAAGAAAAGGAGCTCGATCTGTGATCACTCCTATTTCTGAACAAAAATAGTTTTTTATATAAAAACTCGAAATATCTAAATTCGTTAATAACTTGGCCAATAAGCGTTTAATCAAGAAAAGGAGCTCGATCTGTGATCACTCCTATTTCTGACAAAAAACGATTTTTTATATAAAAACTCAAAATATTTAAATTCGTTAATAACTTGGCAAATAAGCGTTTAATCAAGAAAAGGAGCTCGATCTACGATCACTCATATTTGTGGACAAAAATCGATTTTTTATATAAAAACTCGAAATATTTAAATTCGTTAATAACTTGGCCAATAATCGTTTAATCAATAAAAACTCAAAATGTCAAAATTCGATAATAACTTGGCCAATAAGCGTTCAATCGAGAAAAGGAGCTCGATCTGTGATCAGTCAAATATGCAAATTGGCATAGCATAGTCGTATAGAGTATTAAAAAATATAAAAAACCACGGTGTTATTTTTTCGCGGTTGTTAAAAAAGTTCACGCACCAAACGCAATAAAGTTTTTCTTGAAATATTTTAAATTATTTTGATTTTATTTTAATAATAACTGCGGACATACTTCAAAAGATAATTTTTAAATAAGGGAAGTATCCCTCACACTTGCAAAAAAAAAATATGAAATTATTTATATAATTTTTCAGAGAAAAAAATGTTGGTTTATTTTAGAACACCAATTGGTGTTGGTGCGTGATGTTTTTGATTCCAAATGACCTAAAAAAATGATTTTCATTACTTATACATACAATATTGGCCATCACGTGGTGGTACGCCAAAAATTAGTTATATGTCTAATGTATATGAATAAAAATTATCATTTAACAATACGTTTTTTTTTAAACTATTTTTACCCATTTCAAACCGCTTTTCACAAATTCACAAATCGTGTAAATAATACTGTACCGGAAAGCGTAAAACATTACGTGCATCGAAACTTCCGAAAATGGAAAAAAAACTCTGTACAAATGGTTCCTTAGCATGTGAAACAAAAAATGCCGGTAAGCGGAATGATGCTAAAAGAAAAATCTTTAGAAATTCACCAGCAAATTAAAGAAAGTGATCATGTTTTTAATGCCAGCGATGGCTGGCTTCAAAAATTTAAGCCAATTTGCCTCAAAATTTCCGGAGAAAAGCTTTCGGCGCAGCCACAACATGTTGACCCGTTTAAAATATGTAATAAATCTGCATGGAGGAGAAATTTTTCACAAATTTATCTTCAACCAAATAAATGTTTCTGTTAATTTGAGGTGTTTTATTCATAAGAAATTTAATTTTTTATTTATCAAATGCAAAGTGAACTGAATTATTGCATATATAGTATGTATTTTTTGTTCTTAAAAATTAATAAAATATTTGTTTGAAAATACTTGTTTATCATTTAATTTTAGCATTCGATAACGTGAACGAACTCGTAAACGTGAACCGCCTTGGTAAAAATTAGTTCACGTTATCGCGAGTTCACTGTACGCAAAAAGTTTATTACCATGTTAGACAAAGGTGTCCGATGATGTTTAACATCATATATTAGACGAACCCCATGATTTTCTTGCAACAAAACGTAAGTTTGCAATGTTTTATGTTTATCATTAGATTTATTAAATATTTTGCATTACTTACGTACGCGGATAATAACATCACTTACAGTCAGCGTCTAAAGAAAGTGTACAACTTGTTTTTACATTTAAAACATTTTATTTAAATATTAAAAAACTATTTGTTCTCCAGTTCTAGTATATTTAACAAAACATTTAATTGTTCTCTTGCAATATATAAACAAAAAACTAAACTAGTTCAACTGCAACAAAAACAGTAACAACAAAACCAAAAATACTCCATTTTTAACGCGTCAAAAGAAAGTGTACAGTTTAGGGAAATTAGATGAAAAAACGTGTTTAGTATTTTATTTGACATCTTTTGGGTTTTAAAACAGTTTCAAGCCTCCTTGGCATTGTTTCTACCAATTTTGATGTCACCGATGTTGGGATGTTGAACCACTCTTCCTGCAGGATTTCGTGTAGAGAGTCATTGCTGGTAATATTTCATTTTCTGATCTGTCTGTCCAAATGCTACCACAGATGTTCAATGGGATTAATGTTCGGTGACTGTGGGGGTTGTTCCAGTTGTTTCGGTGTATGATACAACAACCATTCTTTAACAAGTTAAGAAGTATGCTTCGGATAGTTGTCCTGTTGGAAGATCCAGGTTCGGTCTATATTTAATTTTCTAATGATGGGTTCCATATTTTCTATAAGAATGTTTAGGTAATCGGTTTTGCTCATCAAACTATCAATAAATATGAGTTTTCCCATGCCACTTGCCGCCATACACCCCCACTCCATCACCTAACCACCACCATGCTTTACGGTGGATAGTAAATTTTTTGGTCGAACTCTTGATTTTTGCTTCTCCAAATTTTACTCCTTTTTTTACTTCCGAAAATCTCAAACTTGCTTTCGTCCGTAAACAGCACATTATTCCAAAACAATTTTCTTGGTTTTTATACCTGTTTGCGAATTCTCGAAGTCGCTCTTTATTTCGTTTGGAAATGTGGGGTTATTCTCTCGGAACTCCACCATATAGAGCATTTGGGTGTAGCGCTCGGCGAACCGTACTGTTACTAACTCTCACTTCAGACGAATCTGTTAATTCTTCGCATAATTTTACTACACTTACTGTGAATACTTTCTTCAATGTTCTCACAATCGATCGTATTTCAAGGTTGTTAAGGCGTTTTGGTGTTCCGGCACGTTGCTGATCTTCTAAAATTCTAAATTTTTTTGTTTGTCTATAATTTTTTTTACAGTATTATGGCTTCTTCCTATTATAGAGGAGATTTCACGTGACGATTTGCCTTTATTTTTAAATTTTATGACTTACTTTCTTGTTTCAATTGCAGTTTCTTTTCCCATTTTGGTTTTAAAGTTCTCGCGATCAAACAAGAAAAGCTACTATCTTAAAATCTCATGAGACTAGCAGCAAGATCCACAAAAAATTATAATCTAGGCAAAAATAAAGAATAACAATATTTTTTTTTATGTAGCTAGAAAAATCTTATTGCAATTCTAAATGTGTACACTTTTTTCTGACGCGTTAAAAATGGAGTATTTTTGGTTTTGTTGTTACTGTTTTTGTTGCAGTTGAAATAGTTTAGTTTTTTGTTTATATATTGCAAGAGAACAATTAAGTATTTTGTTAAATACACTACAACTGGAGAAAAAATTGTTTTTTAATATGTAAATAAAACGCTTTAAATGTAAAAACAAGTTGTACACTTTCTTTTGACGCTGACTGTATATATATTTTAAGATCATGGCCTTCATCTATTTGAACGTTTCAAAATCCCATTCGCCATTACTTTAAAATCCACTTTAATCTAAGTTAATATTTCCATCATAGCGGGTACGTAAATAAGCAAAATTTACGCTTCTGGGGCACTGAAAATCCGTGTGTAACCCACGAAGAGCCATTACACCCGCTCAAAGTCACTGTATGGTGTGCTGTTTTCGCTGGAGGAGTCATCGGACCTTTTTTCTTCGAAGACGTCGCGGGCCAAACGGTTACTGTGAATGGTGAGCGCTACAGAGCAATGATCAACGAGTTCTTTTTGCCGCTACTTGATGAATTGGGATTGGAAAACATGTGGTTCCAACAGGACGGTGCAACGGCACACACTGCACGTGCCACAACCGATATGCTGAAGGATGCATTTCCCTGGCGCCTACACGCAGAGAAAAAACATGGTTGGACATGGTTACGACAACTATACTATGTTCTCTGTAACAATATATTGTTGTCGTAAACATATAATTATTGTTTTAATTTAATTTCAACAATATTATAGTTACTGTAAACGTTTATATTTTCATCGCAATTATAAATATGAATATGGTTTTCGAACAACTAAATAATGATAATTAGGTAAACATATTATTTTTATGTACAACCATTAAATGTTAAGTTTATATACGCGTAGTCATAATATGTTTAAGATGTTAACAGAATATGTTTACAACAACTAAATAATAATATGTTTAACATGCAAACAAAATATGTTTACTTTTAATTGTCTGTTTTCTGTATATTATCTTTAACTTTCCTAGAGCGAATAACAATAAATTTGATTTATGTGCTGTTTTTCTATAGCGAACGAGTACTTTGAGTGGAAATTTAACATGTGTTTTGTTATTGTAACAAAAACAAAATACATGTAAAACGTCCACTCAAAACGCTCATTCGCTTTAGAAAAACAGCACATTAATCAATAATATTTTAATTGTGAATTTAGTACTTTAGCGTACGTTTAGTACTCTAGCGTCTGGAATCAGCCTAATCAGTAGTCCGTATTCTTCCAAATAATATATTTGAGTAAATTTCGGAATATTCATTTCACTATAACGTTTTCAAATAGCAGGCCAAAATAATTTAATTTATTTCAGCTGTTTTTGGGCTAAAATGAGGTTTCACTACATTTATTACTTATTTATGTTATCTGATCAAAAATATTGATAAGAAAAAAATGTAGTGCTCTAAAAGTATTAAAGTTAGTGATAGTTCAATAATATTGAACTAAAATATATATTTTTTAAATTTAATAATAATGTAAAACTAATTCAAATCGCCCAATCTCAGAGACAAAAAGTAAAAAATAATTCATGTCATGAATTTTTTTAATTTAATGTTAATGAATCGAAATGAGTTCGTAATTATCGTTCTAATCAAATTTAAAAGACAAAAATTGGTTAAAAATGTTTAAAGTTACTAAAGTTTTGGGAAAAATAACTTTTTTCTTTTTAAATTATCTAAAAAATGTCTAAGAAGATTTATTAGGAATTTGTACTTTTTGAAAAGCTAACTTTTCATTAAATATTTTAAATGAAAACAAGTTTGAAAATTGTTGATACCGAGGGGACTAGGTCCATCCAAAAAAAGTACTATTTTTTATATAAAATTCAATTCGCATCGATATCAAAATATAGTAACCAATATTAGATGGCCAAATATATTCTTAATTATTTTGCAAAGAGTTCCGATAACTCCGCCCCTGGTATGAATATTATAACCAAAAATCTAAAAAATCCCATTTTCATACCCTATCGAACTAGCGCATTAACGATTCTAAATTTCTTGAATACAATTACTCACCGCATTCGAAAATATGTTTAACGCCTATATACATACATTTGAGTTAATTTAAAAAAATTTGATTTGTTTGAAGGTACTTAAGCGCTAAAAAAAATTTTATTTTTGCACCGAATGAAAAATGGATGCATTACAATAACCCGAAGGAGATCGTATGTGAAGCCCGTCCAACTAGTCGAATCGACACCAAATATCAATGGCGCTAAGGTAATTCTCTGTATTTGGTGGAAGCAAAAGGGTCATATCTATTATGAGCTGCTGAAATCTGACCAGACCATCACAGGGAACCTGTACCAAACGCAACTGATACGTTTGAAGTGATAATTGGCCGAATAACACCTAGAGTATGTGGCCACTGGCCAGGCATGAAACCGTAATATTCCATCATGACAACGCACAGTGGGGGATCTGAAAAAAAGTGGAAATAAATCTGTAACTTCTAAACGAATAGCCCGATTTTAATAAAATTTCCCATGGCCATAGAGGAGGCGTTGATAAGATTAAGTTTTGAATTTGGGCTTATAACACCAAGGGGGGCCGAGCCACAATGCCCCAAAGTGGGGCACCTCGGGTATATCAAAAATTCAAAATGATGCCAACATTTTGTTTACGATCCGATTTGAATGATTTTTATATATATGGAATCTACGAGATCTACAAAAAACATTGCTTTAGCCATATATTATCTCTTATAGTTTACGAGTTATTCGCATTTGAAAAGTAAAATTTTATTTTATTTACCTACCTTGGTCTGGTTTTTTGCTAATAACGGATTCTTTACCGATTTTCTTGAAATATAATTTTTTGAATTAACAAGACAAGTAGTAATAATAGTAGGAAAAAATTGTTTAAAAACCTCTACTGAGTCAAAAGTTATGTGCATTCAAATTAAAAAAAAATAAAAAAGTCGTTTTTTCGCCATTTTTTTCGAAAAAAGTACTTACATTAATTTTAAATTATACAGAAAATAAGAAAAACATAAATAGTGTATTTATATTTTTCTGAAAGACAACATTTCGGGAAATATTATAAAAGCAAAATAATATCAAAATTCGTATTATTGCGTGGTAAAGAGCCTTCCGAAGTAGACCTATTTTTTATATAAATTTCAACTTAAGACATTTTCTCAAATCGCATAGCTGCTTTCAAAAAATTAAGACCTTTTTTGTGTGTCCCAATATGTTCTTCAATATTGATATAAATCTAAAAAATCCCAATTTTGGGATTTTTGGAAAGTTTTTTGGGAATTGTGGGATTGTCATTAACAATTCACAAATATCTTTTTTACTTTTGGATTTGGATCGAACGTTTCTATATAAGTGTAAAATTTCATTAAAAACGATTCATAAAGAAAACTTTTATTGCATTTTAAAAATTAAAATTTTCCAAAAAAATCAGTTATAATTTTTTATTCCCATATTTTTGGAAAAAGCCTTCTATAATTTTTTTAATTCTTAAAAATTTTGTACTTTTATTGCATTTTAAAAATTAAAATTTTCCAAAAAAATCAGCTATAATTTTTTATTCCCATATTTTTGGAAAAAGCCTTCTATAATTTTTTTAATTCTTAAAAATTTTGTACTTTTATTGCATTTTAAAAATTAAAATTTTCCAAAAAAATCAGCTATAATTTTTTATTCCCATATTTTTGAAAAAAGTCTTCTATAATTTTTTTAATTCTTAAAAATTTTGTACATTTTTGAAAAGAGGACTACACGTTGATATATAATATCTTTTTCGCTAGTCTCATGGCTTCAAAATACATAACTCACAGTAATTAGCTTCATCTTGTAGTGTTCACCGGTATTTGGTTAAGCAGCAGTCGGCAAGGCAGTGCAAAAAAATGTATTACAAAACGGTAAGATTTTATAATTTACTGTTCGTTGTTGATTTCAAAATCAACAACAAACATTGACTAGTGGAAAAGAAAAGATATACATATTATATATCAACGTGTAGGAAATTATGTCCTCTTATGCAAAATTTTTAAGAATTAAAAAAATTATAGAAGACGTTTTTCAAAAATATGGGAATAACAAATTATAGCTGATTTTTTTTGGAAAATTTTAATTTTTAAAATGCAATAAAAGTTTTCTTTATGAATCGTTTTTAAATAATATAAAATCATCCAAAGATTGTTTTTATTTAAATATGTCGGATTGTAAAGGAAAAATATTTCGTTTAGTGTAAGAAATTAAAAGAAAACATAACGCCACTCACGATTCGAATATTTTCGCATATTTCTACATGTTTATAGGCCGTATGATAAATATAAATGTGATGAAGGTAATAAATAATATTTATCATGCGTCTATGAGAATCAGCACATGCACAAAATGGCGTTCGTGTCATAATAAACAAATTTGCAAAAATACGCTTAGTCAAATTCTCCAAATTTTTTGAAATTTGACCTTTGGGTCAAAATAAGGAACATCAGAATTCATTTTAGAGGTAGGTTCCTTGCGCAATATTTCTTATTTTGATCGCTAGAATACGATTTTCTTTGTCACTTCGGCGATCAATTCGACATCCTTAAAATTCTTTAAACTTATGTAGATCTCGTCCTATTTCCAACATTTATTTAATGAGCCAATTAACATCACATAATAAAACAGCTTTTAGATAAATGTTAGTTAAAGCCGAGTGTTCATTAAAAGCTTGGCAACCCCTTGAAACACACGCACACACTGTTGTAGAACAGAAACAACTCGAAAAAAAAGAAACATTAGCAAATTGTGACGACAGTATTTGCGACCACGACACAATTTCCTAATAACCAAAACTTTTTGTTTCTATCCACAACCACTTGAATGAAGAGAACTATAATGGTATGACGAGTATAAACAGAGAAAGAAACTGACAAGCGAACGAACGTACGAACGAGCCTAACGTGCATGCATGCAAGACGACTTGTGTAGGAAAACAATGCACAAAATGTGCATTAAATATTAAAATGCAAAAGCTCTGGCTAACAACAAGAGCAAGAGCGAAAGCTTTATTGTGTTTATATGAAGAATGCCAACAACGTTAGATAGATAAGCTTTAAAACGTATGAGTACTATTTTGTTATAAATGAATAAAAAAAAATATGAAAAGCAACAGCAATAACAAAGACTAGAAGAAAAATAAATAAATCGACAACAACAACAACAATGCTACAAACACATACTTATGTACACCAGAACTACATTGAAAGCGCAGCAAATGCTGCATTCTCATCAAATATTCATGTGCACAATTAATATAAAAGATGACGTCATCTAGAAAAAAGCTTCTACTACTTAAACTGCACACACGAGTAAGAGTATCATAAAGTGTTTTGTTGCAAGTTTTTGAAAACGATTTAAGGTTTCTTCATTTCGCCCTCTTTCTTTTTTTTTCTTGTGGCCGAAATCAACATTTACTGCAATTTTAAGGTTTTTACTTAATCCGCCAAATACATTACGCAAGTATTTGGTTGATGTGGAATATGACGCGAAAATCGTTTAGTTTTGTCGTTTAATCGGTTGCTAACTTAATTGTTTGTTTGTTCGTTCGCTCGTTTGTTTGTTGATTTGTTGGGTTCTGGCGATTTTTGTTATACTATTTTGCATGCAAATCTGCAGTAAACACGGCAGGCTGGCAGGCAACTGCATTAACAGCTTTTGTGTGTTTCGCTGTATGAGTGCCTATGTGTCAGTGTTTTTGCGCGCTTTTTCTGTGCGCTCAGTTTGTACTCAACAGCCGTTGAGTTAGGTTGGGCTTTTTTACTTGCTAATATTCTAAACTGCACACACTAACGTATTTAACGCGCGCGCTACGAGCAGGTAAATAGTATAACGAACGAACGGCATAGAATAAACATTTTTGTAAATTGCTGCAACCTAGATTCGAAAACTCTTGCTACTAAAAACGCGCCCGTCACCCGTACCCCCAACGGAAAACATACATACAGACATATTAAGTGTATTAAGGTTATACCTACGACGTTAACAAAGAAATACGAAACGGCGCCATTAGAAAGACACTGCAACATTGACAGTGTTACAAATCAATTAAACAACATTAAGTGGTTACAAAATCTCAACCATTACCACGTCAGACTTTGCAACCACTGCTGCAAGTGCAGCATTTGGCAATTATACTACTAGTACAACTGCTGGTAGTGCCAACAATATCGCAACTGCAACTACATTCACCCCCACTACACCCATCAACTACTACACCAGCACCACCACCACCTCCAACACCCACTGCGGTAACAACACAGCAACGATGAGCAGTCGTAAAGATGATCCCGTATTCAATGTGAAATTTGTGCAACTGGTCGAATCGAAACCTTGTCTATGGAATTCAACTTTACCCGAGTATAGTAAAAAAGATGAAATACAAAAAGCTTGGCAAGAGGTGGCCAATGAAACAAAAGATACGGGTAAGTAACCACAACAAGAACATCATCAACCATTTACACATTGTATGATATGAGTAAATATGTACCTACATACATATGGATGTATGTATGTTTGTATGTACCATGTAAACCTACTGCAATTTGTGTGTGCAATTACTCAGTCCGCTGCAATTGACTCAATTTGCTTTTGCACTGGGTCGTTTTAGTCGGACGTTCATTCGTTCGGGCTATTCATTCTGTTGTCGTTAATTTATGTATGTATGCATGTGTGTATGTTGATTTCTATGTAGGTTTTTTTGTTTGTTGTGAACAGTGGTACTCTCTGCATCAAAAAAACGGCGTATGTTAGGATCTGTGTACCCACATGTACTATGTATTTGATTTTTAGTTTGTTGATACATACATGCAGAAAACTCCAAAATAAGTATGTTTTCTTGGTACTACAATGCGGGAAACCCCCATTTAACGATTAATAGAACAAAGAAATAAGAAAGTATTGTCACACAGTGGGTTTGAATGAAAAACAAGTAAGCGTACTATATTCGGCAGTGCTGAATCCTATATACCCTTCACCAAATTATACTTCAAAATAAAAATTTTAAATATTTTTAGGTAAACAATTTTGTTTTTTTGTTCCAATATGTTTTTATATTGATAGAGGTCCATGTTACCTTCGACAAAAACCAACCGACCCACTCGAGGTGACGTCATGGCATCCCATACCATAACGTTGCATCCACCATGTTTGACTGTAGGTATAATATTCTTTGGATCAAGTGCAGTCTTTGGTTTTCTTACTTTCGTCGGTAAATATAACATGATTCCAAAAATCCATACCTTTGTCCATATGAGCTTTAGCAAACTCAAGCCGAAGTTTAGGATTCTTCGCAGAAATTAGTGGTTTTTTCGTGCTGTTCTGTTATTAAATCCATTATCATGTAAATTATTTATAATTGTTCGTGGAGTAACAATTTTATTGGAACATTTTTAGATGTGTTCCGTCAATTTTGGGGCGTATATTTTCGGATCCTGGTTCACTACTTTCAAAATACTGGTAATATCACGTCATGCTGTTCTGTTATTAAATCCATTATCATGTAAATTATTTATAATTGTTCGTGGAGTAACAATTTTATTGGAACATTTTTAGATGTGTTCCGTCAATTTTGGGGCGTATATTTTCGGATCCTGGTTCACTACTTTCAAAATACTGGTAATATCACGTCTCGAAAGCTTCTTAGTTCTGCCAGATCTTGGCTTATTTTAGGTTCTATTGGTGTTATTATAATTTTTTATGATCGTCTGTACAGTAGCCGGCTTAATTTTGTTGTCTTAGCAAATTCTCCATAAGATTTATTTTCCTTTCGGAGATTTACCACCATATTCCGAACTGGAATACTAATATCTTTTCAATTTGCCATTTTCAAGGATAAAAATTCAAAACAATTCCTTAAATATCACTTTGACCACTTAAACAATTGTAATTTCACTGTTTCCATCGTACTGTTCTTGAAAATGTTTCATGTTAGATTTTCATTGATTTAAATATTCAATGCCAACTTAAGTGCTGAATGAACAACGTAGCTGCAATTCCAGATGAAGAAAGTGCAATATCATTCTGCGAGCGTATTATTGCCAAAATCGACGCGATCAAAAAAGTTTTTCCAGCAAAATAAAATCCCTCCAGTTCCATATTTCACAACTTTCATAAGAGTATCGAACGCATATTTATGTTGCGATTCAATAGTGGAACGTTTTTTTTCAACTAATTCCCTCAAGGCATCACATTTATATTGTTTTTCTCATCGCAACTCTTGATTAAATGCGTCGTGCATCGACGATTCCGAGCTGTCATGCCTAACTCAGGTAATACCTTGTTCGACATCATCAAGCACATGTCCTCAATTAATATCAAAGCTTCGTTGTAAATTTCCTCACGCAGTTGCAAATTTTATGCAAAATATCATCATACATGGCATCTTTGTATTTAGTCCACAAATCAGTCGGTTTGGATGGGAAGCATTTTGTGATTATTATCTAAAACAATATTCGTATTTTATGAGCATTTGACAGCATCTCCGATTGTGTATTCCCAATTAGTGTCATTCTCTAAAAATCGCAAGCGTCGACACGCTTTTCTATGTATATGTGTCACACAATTCACCATTTATAGTTCACAAATCTTGGAATGATGTTGAGCCGCGAACGTTGACTAATAGCGATATTCCTTCCCAAGCTATTTTAACGGCATGAAATAAATAGTAAAAATTGCCGATACTTATTTTGGAAATTTTCACAATTTATTTTCATATTAATAATCTCCCACAAGTTTTCAATGGGATTAGGATCGGAAGATTGAGCAGGCGAATAAAGAATTTGAATCTTATTGCTCTGTTGCCAAGTCTTACAAACTTTGGAGGTGTGCTAAAGATATTTATCCTGTTGGAAGCTCCTTATAAGTGGCATCTCTTCACTGGCATAAAGCAACATTACATCTTTCAATATAGCACGGTACATGAACCGATCCTTAATCCCATAAATTTTATCAATTGGCCCAATTCCTTGACCAGAAAAGCAACACAGACCATTACATTGCCTCCTCTATGTTTAATTGTTCCTTTGCAATACTCTGTATTTCTACTTTTGCCTTACTGCATCGGAACTTTTTAAGTTGTATTTTGATTCGTCAGAGAACAGTTCTGACACTCCAGTCGATGTGGGCTTTGGCAAACTCCAGTCTAGCTTTCTTGTTTTTGCTATTCGTCGGCTACATAATCCTGCTTCTACTGCTATTCTACGGATTGTTCTTAAGCTAACGCATACTTTGACTAGCTGATGCTATAGGATCTCTTGGTATTGCTCTTTTGATTCAGGAATCATCATATCCTGGGTTTTACGCTGCCGTCGTCTAGAATGAAACGGTAATATGCGACCAGTCTGCATGAACTTTGAAATGAGCCTGAAAATTCATGACGGGGTAAGACCGACTTCCAGTCTTTTCTGGAGTACTTATTCCTTGCCATTGTTTTTTTTCACAATAAACGGTATAAAACTTAAATTACGCCTTCCTTTATTTTTATCTTCTGGAATTCTTAAATGCATTCGTTATGAGTCCCGTTAACTCACATTGCAAATATTTAAACATCTTATAAGAGTGTGCTTTTGTTTTGTCCGTTTTTATATGATTTATCATTTTGAACTAGTTTTTCATGAAATTATCTTTTATTAAATGAATATTATATGAACATTCCTCTTTATTTACTCATCCATTATTCGGATATTAGTGATCGTACAATTCTATGTTTATAAATATAGATATCTACACACTTTATATTTTGATGTTATGCTAAAATGGTCAACTCTCGGTTCTTTGCGGCTTGTAGGAGGGTATTTACATCGCTATACCCTGTTCAGTCCTGGATGTTTTTCAGCCATGAAGTTTCTTTTCTGCCTCTACCACGTCTTCCTTAAATTTTTCCTTTAAGGATTCGTTGTAAAATGTTGTATTTATTGTTCCTCAATATGTGTCCTAAGTATGAAGTTTTCCGTTTATTTATAGTTGATATTAGTTGTCGGTCGACATTCATCCTTCTTAATACATCATCATTTGAAGCTCTGGCAGTCCATGGTATTTTCAGAACTCGACGGTTGATGTCGTGACTGGCCAACACTTTGTTGTTGGCCAGAATATATGTTGAATAATAAGGGGGATAGTATGCAATCCTGCCTGACTCCTCTTGAGATGTTAATTTCTCCTCAGACATCAATTCATGCCGTCTTTCATTAATTCCAATAGAGGTTGGAATTTCCATTAGTTTGTCATGTTTGACCGCATCGAAAGCTTTCTCATAATCAACAAAGCACATGAAAACATCTTTCTGAGCATCTCGACAGTTCTGAATTAATATGCGCTTCTCGTGTACCCATGCATTCCCTGAATCCAAATTGCGATTCCCCCATAGCAACTTCGGTATAAATCCTTTTGTGAATAATTCTTAGAAATATTTTTAATGCATGACTCATCAGGCTAATTAGTCTGTATTCATTGCATTTCTTAGCATTACCTTTTTTTGGTATGGCGATGAATGTTGATTTCAGCCAATCTTCTGGATAAAGACCCATGTCGTATATATACATATATGATTAAATAGTTTGACTAGAAGTTGTACGTTATTGCTGTCTATTAGTTTCAAAACTTCAGAGGCGATTTCGTCTGGACCTGTTGCATTTTTGTCCTTTAAGGATTTGATAGCATATTCCACTTCATTTCTTGTTATTGGTGCTCCTGTCATTGGGGTATCCATATTGGGTTCAAAAGCCGATCTTCCATTATCAGTGAAAAGATTTGCTACATAATCCATATGAACATTAACAATCCCAAAAAAGATTTTTTATAAAAAAAATTCTGACTTAACCTTCGCTTTACCTAGTTATGACCAATACTGCATATATAAGATTTGTATATTTTCAATTAATTTATGTTAAAAATTAGCAAATATTTAGTTAATAATATAAACAAACATTGATAGCGAATAGTGCCAAATAAGTAACGAAAAAATAATCAGCTGTTTGAGTGATACCACAACAACAATTTGATTAAAACATATTTATTTCTTTGCGTGTATATTTCGCATGTATGTCACCAACTAACTAAAAAAGAGTATGAGTAGAGTACATCATTCCACACATCCATATTTCTGTTGTATTGACGATGTACTCGCAGTCGCTGTCGACGTTTTTGTTTTGGTGTACTTGTTGTTGCTGTTTTTGTTGTTATTATGTGTAATTGTTCAAATGGGTATTTTACTTACCCATGTACGTACATACATACATACATTTTTCTTCGCGTGTGCATGACTCGCGACATTGGAGGAAAATACATACTTGCACGTTTAGTTGTTGTTGCCTGTTTCTATTTTATTTTCTTAATGTTTTATTTTATTGTTGGTCTTCTTCATTCGCAACAATACTTATGAAAAGCTTTTTTTTTCCTTGTTTATTTCTAATATTTGCATTTCTGATGCAGTTTTCATGTGTGAAAATCTGTTGTTCTTTATATTTGATGTATTCTTTTTTTTATATTATTATTATTGTTATTTTATGTTTCTGTTTAGTTTACGCATTAACTTCTGAGCTTTGCAATTTATATGCATTGAATGATGACAGCAGCGGCAGTATTTGAGCTTTTAGTTTAATTTTTTTCTACTTAGCAGCAAGTAAATTTAGTTAGATTGATTTGTAAATTTCGTTTTTTTTACTGTTAGACTTTGATACCATATGCATGTGTAGTTTATACTGATTTAAGTGTTTAACTAGGTTCTATAACCCGATTTATTCAATTGCTGGTGAGTTCGTCATTTCAAACTTGACATTTAATATAAAATATTCACTAAATGCTTCAGATCCGTTTAGCATTGACCTTAAATTTACATACATATGTACTTATTTATGTTTTCAATTTGACACAATAATTTGTATATTACAGTAATTTTGACTTACCTGCACAACCAACTTTGCACGATATTTTGTGCAGGTAAGATAAAAATGCAGTTAACCTTAATACACTTACGTGCTCATTGATGCTGGTAAGTGCATTTAAGTTTACTGTCCAAAAAAGCAGCTAACGGCAAATAATTTACATGAAGCTTTGTGATTTTTCCGTCTAAACATAACGACAAATTTGTTATTTTAGCTACATTTCAAATTATTAAGAAGTTGCAAACTTCTCATTTTTTTCAAAATCGTATTTTCCTTATTATGTTTCGATTTAATTTTGTATTAGGCAGCTAAATGAAATGGTAAATAAATACACAAAGCACAAGTTTTGTGCACTTATATGCAAAATTCTCTTAAGTGAAAGGCAGGTAAGTCAAAACTACTGTATTCCTTTTTTAATCAGACTTGCATAATTCAAGCCTGACGAATTGACTCCTGCGTGCCGGATATTTATCGGTTAATTGAAATTTGATTTGAAAGTTATTTGATTTTTTTTTAATATAATGAAAATCCTAAAATCTATCTATCGATTACAATTTAAAAGTTTCGGTTTGTTGGAGATTGTTCTAAACAATAGATTCGGTTCTGAAAAAAAGATGTAAGTCGGATTATAATGATTTTTATGATCTTAAAAAAATCAAAAAATTCACTTTTGAGGCTCTCTGTATATTTCGTATTTCCTCTGTAGACGAACTATATGATGTAATAAGATGGGGTTTCGTTTGATAAATTTATATTGAACTCCGGAGTTCCGTAGTGATCTGTTCTTTCTCCTTCCCTTTTGAATTGAACGATCTATTGGGAATCACTTCAAACCCAATTTATTCTTTAGCGGATTGGTCATAAACCATTATTTCAGAGATCTCAACCTCAATAATAAATATGGATGACCTCACTACACATAGTAGGACAGAGGAATATAATGTGGAAATAAATCTGTAACTTCCGATTTTAATCAAATTTCCCCTGGTTGTATATGAGGTGTAGCTGAGTTTAAGTTTTGGATTTGAACTTTTACAACCCAGGAGGCCCCTCCTTGAGACCCCTAAATCGGGTAAATGAAAAATTATGTCAAATTTTTGTTATCGATCCGGTTTGAAAACTTATACATATGTATATCGTCCCCTTATTAAAACAATAGTGTATAATTTTTTTGTCATTTCGAAATAATTGAGTTTACAATTTTTGTGTTAGTAGACATCTAGAACAAAAGTAATATTTCAATTGATCTTTTGACCCACTTTGTGTAAATAGAATTTCACCAATTTTTGACCACAAACATTATGCAATAAAAAAATAAATTGTTTTATTGAGGGGACGATATATGGAATCTACTAAAAGAGATCTACAAAACATATCGCTATAACAACATGTTATCTTATAATTTACTATGTATTCGCATTTGAAAATTCAAATTTCAAGTTTTTTTTATATGTTATATCACTATATCACTTTTTCAAATCGGATCGAGAACAAAAATTTTGGAAAGATCCATGTCAAAGCGGACAGCAGTTGGATTTACCATCTCCGATTTTAATGAAATTTACCACATACATAATATTTCCAATATGTTTCTCATATCAGTGACTTTTTCAATGAAAACTCATTCCGATGTAAAATAACGCGATTTGAAAATTGAAAATTTTTTTAAAATTGTCTAAAATTATATACACATAATTGCCCATAACCTCGAAGCTGAAAATTGACCTTTAACCTTTTGGAAGTAAACAATTTTATTCACACCATTTTAGGGACAATATCTTTGCTTTTAAAAATGAATCAAAGAATATGTTGGACTTTGAGTAGCTTCAAAGTTATGGGCAGTTATGTGTATATAATTTTAGACAATTTTAAAAAATTTTCAGTTTTCAAATCGCGATATTTTTGAAATGGAAAGGTTCTCCGATGAAATGGTCATAGATTTGAGAAACCCTTTGGAACCGTAATACGTGGTAAAATTCATTAAAATCGAAGATGTAAAATACCAAAATAGCAGTTTTCTGTCAGTTTTTACATTATTTTGAATTATTCATATCTTGATGCTCCGAATCCCAAAATTCAAAACTATACCTCCTCAATAGACATGTGACATTTTATTAAAATCGGACTGCACGTTTAGAAGTTAGAGATTTACTTCCACTTTTTTTAGATCATCCACTGAGCGACAAAATTATCTAAATTTAATCGGATTCAATTTACCCCACTTAAGACTCAAGCTAAATTGACATAAAAACGATTTAAGAGTTTACAACTGTCATGTCTTCGTATGGGTAATGACCTTTTTGGGGATTCAGATACCATTTTGATTTTAGGTACAAGAATTCGATTCCTGTGAAGTTGACTGGTTTCGAATTTTACTGTTGCGAATTATTCCAGAAAACACTAGTAGAACAAAGTCCCCTACTTTTGATGGCGACACACCATTTGGTATTTTCAAGTATATAATTTATTTTGGCCATTTAGGTAACAATGACAGCTTTATAATGAGTGTGTTTTGCAGATGTTGTATTATAATAATTTGTAAATTTTCTAGATCAACATAAATTTTATCTCTTAACTATTCATTCCTTTTTCTAAAAGGCTTAAGAAATTTTTTTTCAATTCATTTTGAAAATGATTAAAAGCTAAATAAAACTGAATGAAGAAAAAACATTTAACTCAATTTGTAGTAGATTTGAATCAACAAAAATTTAGTAATTCAAAGTTTTCAATTTAAATTAATCTTTTGAAGGAAGCTAAAGAATTAGATATTGGGAATGGATTTACGAAATGAAAGGCTGACATTTTTTAATTACCGATTAAGATTTTAGTGAATTATGCTCAAATTTAATAAATTAATACGAAGCTCTGTATATAATGATTATAACACAAAGTTTTTATATGCAATTTTGTTATAATATTCATAGTTTACAGTATTATTATATATTTCGGGAATAGCCGGGTACACGGGAATGAAGAGAAAAATGATACCGATTCCCGGGAATCAAAAAAGGTCGGCAAATTAAAAACCCTAAATACTACACACAGAAGCGCTACAATCCCGCAGTAATCGGTACATTTAGCAACATACAGTGGGACAGAATCGAATTACGTGGGCGTAGCCAAGGAGCATTCGAGTTTAAGTTATTAAAATAGGCCATACAAATGCTCCAGGGGCGTCGATATGGGGGCTCAAAGATTTTAATATTTTTGAAAAGCGCAAGGCTAGGTCTTCAAAAAACATGCTTACGTGTGCTATTTATCTCTTCTGATTTTCGAGTTATAGGCATTTAAAAATTTAAATTTTAAAATTTGGCCATACCTTGGCCCGCTATTTTAAAAATATAGGGCGTAATTTTGGACTGAATGAACTCGAATTTTTTTTGTTAGTTAGACAACTAAATTGGCAATAAAATTTAGGTAAATATCTATTATGGACCCAAATAAAACGATTTTCAATTTAAATATTCAAAAAATAGTTGATTTTTGCTTTTTTAATTAAAAAAAAACTTTCTTTAAGAACATATAACAATTTTATGTTTATCTGAAATATATCTTTACGGAGAACATTTTGATATAAAAAGCATGTCCTATTCCTACACCCTTCGGAATTTGATAAAGATTTTATTATATATTCATTGAGTTTCTAAAACTAAAATTTATATCAAAATTTTAATAGTATTGCAAATATTAGGAACAATTTGATCCACATTTATTCCGAGCTATATTTTTTTGTTTAGATAAGTTAATTTTTGGTCTTACAAAAAAAAATTCAAGTCAATACCTCAATTAGATTCAAAAATATGACACTTTCCTTAGAAATGCCAGATTTATTTCCAAAAAATTTTGATTCTGCCCCACTGTGCAACACTAGTTTATGCCCTTGCGCTTTTATTTTACCTGCTTCAGATTTCCTTGTAAACATTATTGAACTTGTGGCCTATTTGGAAACAGATTTTGGATATTTTGGGTTTGTATTGTTTGAAAAGTATCCAAATTGTTTTACAACTTATTCAAAAATTTTGTTGTCTTAATTGATTATGTACTCTATAAAAATCTATTTGTTTCTATATGCTTAAGGATTCCCAGAATCGTAGAAATAACTATCAAAAATACTTTTCTGTCTTACTGTAGCTAGCTTAAAAGATCTTAAAAAGTTTCCATTATGAAATTCTTATTGTAATATAATACGATTTACTTTGAATAGCTTTATGTTGCACATAAAATTCTGCGGTATATACATGGACTCATAATAACTGCAGTTTAGTTTGATGTAGATACATACACGTTTCTTTTTGAAATAGGTACAACAAATGACATTGTAACGATTTGACTTTGAATCAGTATGGGTTAAAGTGTAGATTTGCTGTTTCTCGCAGTTTTTATTTGCAAATTACATACTTATATATCTGATAACTTTTGCTTGACGCTAAAACTACAAGTATTTTTGTATTTTATTTATACTACTAAATACAGATGTACATTTATGTACATATATACACAATTCATATTCTTTGTGGCAGTGCAAATTGAAACTTTTGCAAACACTTGGCATTTGTTGCAAAGCAATGAATAAAAAAGAGCTTTTTCCATTTTTTCTATTTGTTTTACTCTACTCATCTATGCCTGTCTGTGTAATAGACCATTTACGATGACGCTGTGCTTTATGCACTTTTTTGTTTGTTGTTGTTGTTGTTGTTTTTATTGCAAATGAGAGACTCACTGGCTGTTATTAGTCTACTAGAACTTGCATTGTTTTAAACAATACAAAAAAAGAGCTTTTGCGTTAGTTTTATATACAAACACCCCAGCAGTTTTACAAGTAGTCAATGTATCCCTTAGAGACAGTAATTGTCTGATCACTCCAATTTATATAATTTGGGTCATTCTTCGTATTGCAGAGAAAAGTCAATTGGTTACTTTACACATCCAAGGTAATCTAGCGTAGAGTCAATTGCCACTTTAGTGCCTCTAAGTAATCTAGAGCGTAGTCACTTAAAAAGTTTATACTGGTTTTATAAAAGTTGTGTTAATATAATTCCCATACGGATGATTTTTTTGGGTGAATTCAATTGCCATTTTAGTGTTTCTAACGGTATGGTCACACATGGCAAATATTTGACAAAAAAGACGTAACCGCTAAATAAAATATATTTTAATTTTTTTATTTATTGTCAAAATCTCTTTTTACATAATACAATTCAAAACAATTATTTAGTTTTATTTTATTTGATGCTGTTTGATCTAAAAAAACACTTGTAAGAGTGAACACGTTAAACAATTTGTGCTATAAAAAGTGGTTACGCTTTTTTGAGTAAATATTTGCCATGTGTGGCTCTTAACGTAAATAAGTCTCCTGGGCCAGATGGCATATCAGCGCTGGTCTTGAAGCAGTGCTTTTCGACGTTAGCTCGTCCATTAGCTAACCTTTTCAGCACTTCATACCGTGTCGGCGTATTTCCAGTATGTTGGAAGGTTGCTAATGTAACGCCAATTCCTAAAAAGGGTGAGGCTAACAACCCTGAAAATTATCGCCCAATAGCAATTTGTTCTGCACTTTCCAAAGTTATGGAGAGTATGGTTAACTACCATCTTGTGAAATATTTAGAGTCCAACAATTTACTCAGCAACCGGATTTCGTAGAGGACGCTCTATGGGAGACTTGCTAGCCTTCCTATCGGAAAAATGGTGTAGTTCCATATACCGTTTTGGCGAAGATAAAGTGGTGGCTCTAGATCAATGATGTTCAGTTCATTGTGCTTTCGCGCTGAGTAACAACACACATATTCTTATTCTCTTTAAAAGAGCATAACAAATGTCTCATTTTTTCAGAAATTCATTAAGATTGTTGTTGGTTGGTCTTTGGACGAAGCATAGCAAACACACGCGTTTCAATTACAATTGAACACAAAAGAACAAAGTCAGAAATAAATAAAAAAATTGAGAGAAATTCGGCCGTATAATGTATATTCTTTTATTTCCTTAAAATTTAAATTACATTCATTTAATAAATTGGTTATATCTGGCAAAACTTCTAAATCTAAACATTCTTTATTTTGTTCTTATTTTAAGTGTTTGACATTATGTTTGCTGGGTAGCTCTCTCACCAATACATCTTCATTTTTATTTTTGAACATCACTGCTCTAGATATTTCTAGGCGTTTGATAGAGTATGGCATGATGCGCTTTTAGCAAAACTTATTGCTTTTGGTGTCGGTATTAACTTCTCTCGATTCATATCGAGCATTCTCAGAGATCGCACTATACGAGTTGTTATAGATGGGATCTCATCAAACGAGTTCAAGATAAATTCAGTTCTTA
Source organism: Calliphora vicina (assembly GCF_958450345.1). NCBI lineage: Eukaryota > Metazoa > Arthropoda > Insecta > Diptera > Calliphoridae > Calliphora > Calliphora vicina. The sequence goes on along the minus strand of NC_088783.1, from coordinate 103,254,277 downwards.
TTTTAAACTATATTTCTTATTTTTCTAAATGACCTTCTACGTCAAACTTCCAACCCTATCTATTCTTTTGCAGATGACAGCAACAGTTGCCATTCATATTCATTCAGTTACAGACCAAGCCTTTCGGAGATTGGGGCAATGAGGCAAAATATGAATGATTCCCTTCATCGGGACCTTCTGACTATCTCTGAATGGGGTCGTGCGAATAGGGCGCTTTCAACGCTCGCAAGACTCAGTGTTGCATTTTGAAACATAAACGAACAACATACCATGTCGCTTCATATGTATTTATGGATGGTGTAAATATTGTGGAATCAGACACTCTTGATGTTCTGGGCATGAGAATACAATGTGATGTCCGCTGGTCTAAACACATTTTCAAGTGTTGAAAGAAGCATTCAAGTGTCTCGGATTTCTGAAACGGTGTAGGAATTTCTTCACTCCATCTGATCTCCTCACTATTTACACCACCTATATCCGACCGAAAATGGAATACAACTCCCATGTATGGGCCGGTGCTTCAAAGTCTATTTTGGAGCTTTTCGACCATGTACAGGAGAGGGCGAAGGTGATTATCGGTGTCAGTGGGGTATCCAACTCTATTGATTCGCTGGAGCACCGTCGTAATGTGGGCTGCGTTTCACTGTTATATCGATACTACAATGGAATATGTTCTGATGAAATTAGGGAACTTGTTCCTGATACCCGCAAGAACACATCCATTGGCCAGTGGGCCGCACAACACACTACAGAGAAAATTCGTTCTTTAGCCGTACTGTACGTATGTGGAACAAACTTCCCGCTGAAGTATTTCCTGTCATTTTCAATGTAGGAAAATTCAAATCTAATGTCCACAAACACTACTCCATCTTTCCTCCCTCCCATAACCTATTTTCCTAGTTCCAACACAATGCTTTGCATGAGTAGGTGTCATCCCCTGAGTGCTGGTCCAAGAAGAAAAAAAAAAATTATGTAATTAGTGGCTATTTATATACCTAGTGGCCACCCTAAATCAGGGGTTCTCACAAGCTTTTGTTTCACAGCTCCGTCACCCATTCCATTGAAAGCACGGTACACTTTTTGTTCATACTCAAAAAATAACAATTTCCTTTGTTAGGCAATACAGGTATGTACATATACAGCCTAACTACAAAAGCATTAAAGTCGATTTAAAGTCAATAAAGTTGACTATTGTTTTAAATTTCGTACCATAAAACAATTTTGAAATATAATTTAAAATGTTGTTTTATTATTTAAAAAAAAAGCTTTTGGTTTTGAACTTTTACATACATTTTTTTAATTTTTTGAAACTTCTGTTTTTATTTACATTCATTAAATAATATTTTCAATTATTTGAATGTATACTTATGTTGAAAAAAGTTTTGAGGCTTTTTTCAAATAAAAACAATGGTTCTATTTTAAAATAAAATCGACTTTAACAAAAATTAACATTAAAATTTCTTTCATAGTTAGGGTGATAATTTATAATTCTTTTAAGCAATTATGAAATCAAGATTTCTTTGTGACTACACCATTTCAAGTTGAAAATGAGAAACTACATACTGATATTGGGAAAATCAAATTAATATTGCGTGAATTGAAAACAAGAAATTCCAATTAATATTCAGAAATAACTAATTAAAATTCAGAAAAGCAAACTAATATTGAGAAAAAACATTTGAAAATGAGAAATGCAAATTTAAGAAATGCAATATTGGGAAAATATAAATTGAAAGTAGAAAAATCCAATTTCATTTTGAGAAAATAGAAATATATGTAATTCAGAAAAACACGTTTATGTTAAAGAAAAAAAAACAAATTGAAATCTAAATTAATATTGAGAATATACAAATTGAAATTCAGAATAGCTAATTAATACACCGTACGACTCTCAATATTAGTCACGAACCGGATGATATACATCGAAAACAATAAATTAAATGGATAAAAACTGCGTTTTCAGTTTTTCATTTCGTGATCATGTTTGATTTTAAAAGGACTTCAAATTTTCAAAGGAGTATATTTAAAAAAAAAATGTTTTAAAATACTTCTGATCATCTCACTATGCGAAATTTGGTGTCAAATGATCAAGAAGAGTTGTTAATTGTTTCGTATTATTTTTATTTTATACCGTCAGGATAAAAAAATGTCAAAAATGTCATTTAAAATTTTTATCCTTGAATATCCATTTAGATTTCCAATAATTTTTTTTCAAAACAATTTCCAAAATTTCATTCTTTAAGTATTAAACAATATTTTAAATTTGCATTATATTATTTTTTATGTTTTATTTTAATATTTCATTCGAAAATAATATAACAAAAACCAATATTTTTTTAAACATCATGTATGTTTCTCATCTTCAATTTTCATTTTCTGAAGATTAATTTCGATTTCTCAATTTCTTCGCGGCCTCCCTGAAATGTTTATACGGACCCCTAGAGAACTGACATTGACCCCATTTGAGAACCGTTGCCCTAACTGATACGTAAATTCACTAGTTCGTGACAGTCAACCAGAACTGCTGGGTCATTTATGTACGTACGTACAAATGTGCGAATATTATTTTTATAGTTTCTTAGAATTTCAATCATTTCTAGTTAAACATTTTCTTTTTAATTGTTAAAGCTCTAGAAATTTTTGAAATTTAGAGTAAGTTTTCATCAATTGATAAACTTATGCTAGAGAATTTCAAATTGATTTTTAATGCTTGCATTTTATTTTTAATAAATGCATATGTATTTACATTGTATATACGAAATTCGAGATATTGTATGAATTTTTCATAAGGTTTCAAACATTCGAAAAAGATAACAAAGACATTTTTACAATTGATGCTACTGGAAAGGTCTTTCATGATTTTAACAAAAGTAAAAAAACATTAGAAATATTCCATTTACTGTAAAAACATCGTGTCACATCGGTCTTAATTGATTTAAACGCATTTACGAGGATACAATTTGTGTATGTAGTATTTCTCTGTGAGGTACTCAATGAAATCGATTAACTAAATCAAGACTAGATAGAATTCAGTGAAATCAGTACTGGATACAACCTATGACATTCAGGTACACAATATGGTTTGCGATACTTTAAATAGATCGTTCATATATCTATGCCAGACACTTACAGAGAAGGTGACTGTTTCCTCCTTCCGATATCTCGGAAACTACGACAGGAACTATTGAAAGGAAATCAAAGTCTGCTAGAATACTTACCGATCACTCAGTCTCCCAGTCACTATCCCCGAAATATTATTCCGTTTTATACCCTCTCTATTCCAGCCTGGAAGAAATATCAAAGTCCGTAAGAGGCGTCATGTATTAAGACTTTTAATTCTGGAGCGATGGAAGCTAATACAAAAACCTAACATACAGAGCCACTAAAGCTGGATATAGCCATTAAATAAATGTATATTTGAGTTAGTTGCAATAAGTGTCGAGAGCCTCTGAAAGTATAGTGCGTAGAGTAACCATTCAATTAATCCCGATGCTAACAGTTCTATGTATTATGTACAGTGGATCCACAACATATTTCCTTTATATTGCAGCCCGCCAAACCAAAGATCTATAAGTCAATATTGTACATATTATAGCGGTTTATATCTACTTGACCATTTTGTACCGAACATATTGTGTTGTATTTTCAGTTTCCACGAACAACTTCGCAGTGTTCGATAGGTAAAGTTCAGAGTCCCGTATCTGTGTTAGTTTGAGTATTTGTTGTAGAAAGAACCGGGTTTGCTCGGGTTAATTTTCTATTAAATTTTCTATTTAAATTCAAATATAACGGTTTTATCGGCTGGTTTAAAGTTTCGTCATGTTTCTCAACCTTTCTATTTCTGGAGACTTCTAATTGTGGAACATACAACATAGAATAAAAGCTTTGAGTTGATCATTGTTTGTAAGTATGGCATTACTAAATTATTAAGCTGCTAACATTTACATTGAAGCTACTAAAAGCTCCGGAATTTGAAGATACTAGTTTGTCCGTTAAGAGCTACTCGAAGGTAGATGGCGCTGCGTTTGCAGTCGTTAGTCAGTTTATGATAGACGCTGTTAGAAGTAACATTATAAATTGTGTGTTAAAATAGAGTGACTGTTTGAATTGTTATGTAAATTTAGATAAATAATGTGCAGTTTCAATTTTTAAACTATTGAACTGCTTTTAAAAGGTAGTAACGTAACACTATATATTTTTTTTACTAAAGCAAACACAAGCAGCAAAGCATTTTGGCTTGTCTGCAGAAAAATCGAACACTTCTAACCATCTAACTGATAGCCCAGCGCTTGATCATCTAGTCTAAAGGAGTACACAATAACACCTAGCGGGTCCGCATAAAGCAACAGCCCTAATTCCCATATTCTTCAAATTGTCAATTGTTAAAAATTTAACGAAACAGTTTAAACGTTAAGTCATTTTGCTGAGCCCTTGCCATTTTCATTGAATTACAAGTTACATTACTTACAAGTTGGCTGTGCTCAGGAAATAATTAAGAAATTAAAAAAAGATCCTAGTGGTTTCCATACCAAAAAGTACATTTATAATGTACACGAATTTACTTGAAAAACACAACACACTTTAAGGCACTTAGATGATGTTTATTCGAAAAGCGTCTCTGATAAACTCACTCACGACTGCAACCTCTGCGACTATTTATAACACTGCATTACCATCTAGAAAGCTCTTTAACTGTCAAAGTTCGAATATTCTAGATCATACGCCATCTGTGGTGTACTTTCTACAATGTTCTTTAACTGAATATTCGAATACAGCGTTGCCAACTTACGATCAAATAAACTGAAAGCTTTTATTTAACAATGCCCACAGATATGTTACAGTCTGCCATTACAGCACTGTTATTTGAAAGCATTATGCTACTTTTAAATCAGCCCTTAAAATCGTTATATTTGAATTCAAGTAAAATTTCGTAACACTGCCCCCCGCTTAAGCCTGTTCGTCCCGAATAGGCATAGATTCACTTCTCCCATAGGCGGCTAGTCGTTCTAGATGTACGACCTTCATTTTAGATCTCGGGCTCTTTTCTTTCTGTATTCTGTACACCACGGCGTTTAATTTCTTAATCACCCTGTATGGGTTTGTAGTTTGGGAGACAGTCCTTTCTTGCGTTGTGGGTTATAAAGCAGTACAAGTTGGCCTTCATTAAATCCCTCAGAATTCGCTGCTCGATCATATCTGGCTTTCATTTTGTCGCTGGTAATTTTTATTCGTCTGCGTACGAATTCGTGAATTTCGTTAAGGTCACCTTGCTCTTGGGAAGTGTTTTCATTATTTGATGAGGGCTTAATATCGAATTCTAAATCACCAGGTAACTTGAGTTCTGTCCCGAAGACAATTTTTGCAGGTGTTCGAGAGGTTGAGTCATGAACAGCTGACCTGTATGCCAATAGAAATTTTGGTATGTGTTCATCCCAGTCCTTCTGGTGAGCACTGACCACTTTTCTTAAATATTCCTCCAGGGTGCGATTGAATCTTTCGACCATGCCATCAGATTGAGGATGCAGTGGCGTTGTTCTGGTTTTTCTTATTCCGTATAAGTCGCACATTTCCTTGAATACGGCGGATTCAAAATGTCTACCCTGATCCGAGTGCAACTCCAGTGGAACACCATAGCGACACACCCAGTTGTTCACAAATACGCTTATAACCGTTTTAGCTTCCTGATTGGGTATTGCATATACCTCTGGCCATTTGCTGAAATAATCCATAACCACTAGAACGTAACGGTTTCCAGCATCACTGACAGGGAAAGGGCCTGCTACATCCATCGCAATCCGCTCGAATGGCGCACCTGAGTTATACTGCTGAAGTTGTCCACGACTTCTTCTTACTGGGCCCTTCGCTGCTATGCATTGTGGACAATTGGCTACCCAATCGGCTACTGCTTGCTGACAACCTGTAACGATTCTTCTGTCGAGGTGTATCTCCTTTTGGGCAGGTCTACCTAGTAATACCGGCCGTGCTCTGGGTTGGGGTGTGTTCTTGCCCAATCAGAGTTACAATCGAATCGAAAACAGGAAACTTTACTTTAGGTAGCAAGAAAGAATTTCACAATTTCTACAAAAAGCGATTCTCCATGTAAAATAAAAGTAATAAAAATTATAAATTAAAATAATAAACAAACATAATTATTATTGAGGACCTTTTTTGAATAGAGAGATGGTAACCTCTATTCAATTGTTAACCCACCCACCATGCCGAATACTTCATTAATATCAGCCCAAAATCTGCCATAACCTAGTCTATTTCCATGCTATAACTTCACCTTTCGTAATTAGTACGCAAAAATATTTAAAACTTCATAATTACACAATAACACAATTTATTAATAAACAAAGTAAACAAAATATTTAAACAAAATTTAAATGCAAAATTGTTATGATATAAAAAGAAATTGACAAAATATGGTCACCTTAATATAATGTGACATATGGAAACAATATATTATGAATCTTTTGAAATATGAAATTATTATTTTTTTTTCCTTTCCTTTTTTATTTAGTGTGTCAATTAATTTGCTATATATATGTATGTTTAATTAAGTTAAATTTATTATTAATTTTCGTTACTTACTCTTAAACTTGACACTCGTATCTGCAGGCGCCGGAAGATGTAGAGTTTGAGTTTGGCAATTCAAAATTAAAAGTTTTTAGATATTTCCTTTAACTAATTAAACGTAATGCTGATAGTGTAAAAATTTAAATTATATCATATTTAGGTGACCATCACAAAACAATAGTTAAAATTTAAACAAAAATTAATTATATTTTACGTTAAGTTGATTTAAATTGTGAAATGTAAGTTAAATTTGGCTAATAAATGTTAAATTACTAAAATTTGATTAATTAGTTGAACTGAATTAATTACGTTAAAATTATGTTAAGAAAATTAGCAAAATTAAGTTAAATTAGGTGAAAATGTAACTTGAGATTAAGTTTTAAATGAATCAAATCTGATTTTTCATTTGTGTTTTCAAAATTAGAAATATGAAAATTAGTTTTTGATGAAAAGAAGCTGGTCACTCTAAATTTTGAAATTTTGAATAATTGTATTCCAAAATATATTTTGTTCTCGATGTATTTTGTATGAAATATTTCGTTTTTGATTGTTTTTTTTTCCAAAAGATTTTTCTTGTGCAATTATGTATATGCTGCAGCCAAAATATGTTTTTTTTTTCTTTTTGTTGCAACTTACCCTGGACATTCAATTTTGATCTATTGCTATGACCAATATTATAAATTCTAAAAGAAAAGTTTGACTGTCACTTATATAATAAATTTACCAACAAAACTAACTGTCTTACCGTTAAAATCAATTAGATAAACTTATTCCTCGCCTTTTTATTGATAAATAAAAACCAAATTCACAAATTCCCTGCTTCTTAATAAAATTTGACAAAAAAAAAAACTTTCAATCACCTATATATTTTCTTGTTAAATGAAAATTTTAATTTTACATTTTGAAAAGCAAAATGAATAGCCTGCTCGATTAAAATAAAAATGTTTCCAGTTTCATATAGATGTATAAAATTTTAAATATCTTAAATAAGTATTTACACTGAACAAAAAAAAAAATGAAAAACAAATTTGGGGATTAACTAACATCACAAACCCACCCAATAAAAACGTTGTTTTAGCTTCTCTAAGGTTTTTGTCACACCAAGATGACCACCACTGGTCCCGTCATGAAACTCTTTCATTACTTCGTTTATTTTAGAGGATGGTACAACAATTAGATTTGTCACTGTTTTACCGTAAGCACTTTCCCATATGCGGTATAAGCAGCCATTTAACTATTGTAGACTATTACATAGGGCCCAATATGATTTAATCAGAGGACTTTCGGCCGATATTTCATTGCGGGCTGGCCTTCTTCTTTTGCCGATATTATTTTTGACAGTATGGGGTCATTTCTCTGCGATACAGACCAATCTGCACTGGACTCTATATGCTTGGTACTTCAAGATGTTCTCAAGACTCGCAGGGATAACTTTCGATTTCAAACTGATAACTAGATAGTTAGCTGATGATGTATATGTATATCTAAATTCTCTAGTTGTTAGAACCTTTCAATGGTTCTAACAACCTCATGCAGAGTAGTCTCCGTTGATCGATGTTTTAGTCGATGAGATGAGATTTTTTAAGGTTTTCAACAGGAAAGATGTCCCTATGATTATTGGAAGAAAAACTATCAATCGCCCATGAAATTTTGTCCTAGATTATATTTTCATTGTTTCAAAATGAGGCTCACTGTAGCGCAATTCAACATTAGCCATATTCCAGTGGAAAAAACAAAGATATATACCAAACGGTTATCAAGATATTCCCAACAATAAAGCTCCTTTTTTGTGCTGTTGCTCTATTTTTGAAATTAATTTCAAAATACAATTATTATCCAGATTACATATTAGTAAATATTTCAATACGCTCATATCTTGCAAATAGTTCGGAATTTTGATTTACTCTCTGAGGTAAAGTTGTAGCCCTTGTCATAAAGTACAAACATATAAAATCAAAAAAACTTCATCTTCAAGATCAAAATCGCATAAAAACTTTAAAATTCCGAACTGTTTGCAAGATATGAACCTGAGAAAATGATCACTTTTATTGCAAAAATGATACCGAGGCCCCAAATATTTGGGGGCCCCAAAAAAAGTGCATGACTTTGGGCAAAACTGGTACACACGGGTATTTTTTTTTTGGTCTTATATCACGTAATGGTGTCCGTATATGGTTATTACACCCTTCACCTTCGTGACAAAAGTTTATATAAGTTTGTAATTTCCACAATATAATTTTCCGACCCTATAAAGTATATATATTCTGGATCCTTATTTTCTGAAGACCCCAGATATCTTCGGGATAAAAATTAATTCTGTCAGGCATGCTTTCGAGAAGTTTCCTATTTAAAATCAGCAACATCGGTCCACAAATGGCTGAGATATGAGGAAAAAACCAGGACAACCTCGATTTTTGACCTATATCTGGATTACAAAGTCATTAATGTAGACAATATGGATATCTAATGATTGATATTTCAAAGACCTTTGCAACGACGTAGTATATAATACCATAGTAAGTTGGACGTACAATGGTTCAAAATCGGAAAAAATGTTTTTTTTTCACCAAAAAAAAATTTAAAAAATCAAACATTTTTTAAAAATTTAAAAAAAAAGAATTTTAAATTTCAAAAATTTTAAAATAACAATTCGAAAAATTGTTTTTTCGAAAAATGAAAACTGCAAAAAAAAATTAGTTTACCTAAAAATATTTAAAATTTGTATTTTGAAGTATAATTTGGTGAAGGGTATATAAGATTCGGCACAGCCGAATATAGCTCTGTTACTTGTTTTTTTTTCGTGTTGCACTATGTTATTATTCGTGTTGCAGAATGTTTGTTTTGATCTTCCTCTGTTGGCATTTTCAACGCTTACGCAACTTACGACTTGGTGAAATTTGTGTTCACAACCACAATAGTTGTATCATACAACATACAAAATACAACTATGTTGTGAATTGGACAATTATATTATGAAATAAAGAATTTTGAAGGAATTATTTTCATTGAATTATGTAGATTTTGTCTCGTAAAAATATGTCTTCGGAAAACTGTATTTTTATAGTTTATTGTGAATGAACTTCAGCGTCTAAAATTGTTTATTCACTGTTAGGTCTATTTCAAAAGATAAAACTGAATACTTTTAAAAGGCACCACGTTTGTTTTAATCAAATGACGTGTTCCAATGTTATTCAATACTGAACATTGCTAATTTTTAACGAAAATGTCCAACATTCGAGGTCTATAAAATATTTAGTGTATAAATTATATAAGTCATTATTCAACTACTTCTAAGTAATATCGATGGCATGTAACAGTCATTGAAATGTATGTTATTCAAGTAATTAGTATATAGTTTTTTTTAAGGCTGTTCATACTCAACGCGGTTTTTGTTACACTATTAAAAATGATTGATTTAATGCAAAAGTTATTTATTTCTTTACCAATTTTCTATTTAATTTGCATTTCTCTTTTAACATTTTCAGTACGAAACTGTCGGGAGCGATGGCGTACAATACGCAGCAGTTTTCTACGTTCTCTAAAGTTATCACGCACAAGTACGGGCCGGGGTAAACGTAAATATTATCTCTCCAAGTACTTGCAATTCCTGATACCATTCACCAAGACTCGTCTGAAAAATAGCTCCACCATAATTGCACAAAGAAAAGCGGCAGCAGCTGGAAATATTCCTCCCATGACACGTATCAGTAACATGCCCATTGTCAGCAGTGACGACACCAAAGATTCTAGTAACTCGGCTGATGTGGCGGGCATAGCAGAGGGAGACGTTGTGGTATCATTACATGAGGGTGCAATAGTAGGAGGAGTTGCCATAGCACAACATGCACCTCTGCCATTGCCTCAGCCGCTAAATTTGCAAGCCATTAAACAAGAGAAAGATGTTACAACAAGTGGCACCAACACAATTATGCCACCTATGGATCATTTGCTGCAATCATTAGATCATCAAAGGCATTTTGTAAACAATTCAACATCTGGATGTATAAACAACAGCAACAATAACAACCATAATAACATTAATAATAACAACATCACAAATCCCACCATGAACAATAATCTAAACACTACGAACAATGGTACTCCAGCTATGAATGCCACCAATCATAAAAATACTAGTAGCAACAGCAGCAACAATAACAGCAACATCATCAGTGCACATCCTCCTCAAAGTGGCCCATTTCCGCATCCAACAGAAACACGCAGTTCCAGTGCGGTGGACCTAACGGAATTTGCCGAATGGATAAAAAGTAAAAATGAACATCAACGCCATTGTTTAATGACAACTTCACCTGACGCTGATCAATCATTTCTCAATAGCTTGCATCCATATTTGAGGGAAATGTCCGGGAAACAAAACAGACGCTTTCGCCAAAAGGTTGTGGCTCTGATCGATGCCGTACTGGACAATGCCGACTGAGGCTTTTCTCTATATATATTATATTGTTTTCTCTTTTCAGCATTCTATTCTTAATGTACAGACACACTTAAATCCATATATATATCGTCACCGGAAATGCCAAACAGCGTAACATCATTGCAACAATTTCTATAGTGATGGGCAAACAACGATTGCAAAATTAACATAATTTCTGACTTAGAGAAATGCACATAGAGCGGAAACTAGAAAAAAACTCAAACTAAAAATTACTCAAAATATTCAAACATACGAGAGTGTTGTTATTGTTTTTACATTCATTAATTTTTTACAACTGAATTAGGTCTATGACAGCAGAGTTTCCGATCTATGTGTATTTATCTATGATTTCTGATATGATATGTACTAAATTTCTCCTAATATTTCCGAATTTAGATTTTCCTTTTTTAATTATTTTTATTCATTATTATTAATGAAACGTTGTTTAGCATTTTATGTGACGATATACTATACATACGAGTATATGGAAAACAAAATCAAAATATTTTTAATTAATTCTTAATATATACATATTTTTTGTTATTTGTTTTAGTATTTTATTTGTTTAAAGTTTTAAATCACATCAAAATGCATTCAAATAATAAAAAAAGTGGTACTTTATTACAAAAATAATAAATGGAAAATTATTTGTGTTGAATAGAAAATGGCAACAGAATTTGAATTGTGTCATACTGACGTATTTAAATATCTAAAATACACTTACGTGTTTGTGTTATCTCTTTTAGTTCAGATAATTAGGTTAAAATATAACTTTTTTAAAATTTTTGGTCTTTTTTTTCTGTTGCGAACCTAGTTAGGATCGGAAAAGTTACATACTAGACTGTCCAAAAAATCGGCAAATTTGAAAAACCGGTTTCCAGTTTAACCAAAAAAGTGTGTTTTTGAAAAACCCGGTTTTTATTATAGTCTTTTAAAAAAACCGCTTAAACGGTTTCGGTGTTTTGTGTTCAAAAAAACCGGTTAACCGGTTTATATTAAATTTGAATTTAATATTGTTACGAAATTGTACTTGAATTCAAATATAACGATTTTAACGGCTGATTTAAAGTTGCATAATGCTTTCAAATAGCAGTGCCCAAACTTTAACATATCTGTAGGCATTATTAACATTGAATAAAAGCTTTCAGTTGACCATTGATTGTAAGTTGGCAACGCTGTTTGCTGTGACCGTATATTCGAATTCGAATATTCAGTTAAAGAACATTGTAGAAAGTACACCACAGATGGCGTATGTATTAGTAAGATCTAGAATATTCGAACTTTGACAGTTAAAGAGCAATATAGAGTGCAGATGGCAGTGTTATAAATAGTGGCAGAGGTTGCAGTCGTGAGTGAGTTTATCAGAGACGATATTTGAATAAACATCAACTGAGTGCCTATTTTTCAAGTGAATTCGTGTACATTATAAAGTATGTCTGTATTTCTGCGAATTTATAAGCGTGTATAAAAAACATTGAGTGACTATTCAATTCTGTTGTTGTACATTTTAAATAAATAAAGAGTTGTTACAATTTTTAAACTACTAAACGGCTTTTATTTACAATCAAAAGTATCCGGTTTATTTAAAGGAAATAAACCAACGTTTTGAAAAGGTTAAAACGTAACAATATGAAAAAAGTATCCTTAAATTTATTTTTATTTGTGGACTCTAATAGGAAATGTGTTAAGAATTGTTTTCTTAAGGCTCTATCTTTTTGAAATTATTTTATATCTTTTACGAAATATTGTCAAATGCTATAATTTTCTATAAAATAGATCAATATTTTTAAAAAAAGGTATCAAAGTTTTTCATAAATATGTTTGAATGACCTTTAGAAAATATATTTCATTAAAACCAGTTTGTCAAAAAAACGAAAAGTTAGAAAAACCGAAACCTCTGGAGTGTACAAAGATGAAAAAACTGGTTAACCGGTTTTGGATACTCTATTACATACAGTTATCTGGTCCCTATAAAAAGAACAATCTTTGACATTTACTTTTTAAAGATAATTTCATTCAAATGTTGGCAGCGACTTGGTATCACTCTTTCCAGTATTGCTACCGGTATCTCTAAAAATATGGTGAAAGTATGGCACTAGTCACGAGTGATCTCAAAAATAAATGAAAAGAACTATATGTTCCTTAGCCACCTCCAAAAGCAGAGCGTTCTACATATCTAAACAAATAGTAGTCGGTATGGGCAAGGTCTGGACTATAAAGCTGGTGAAGCAAAATGTCCCAACCACTTCTTCCTAATTAGTTTATTGCAACATGTGGCCATCGTTGTCATGATGGAATATTACGGTTTCATGTCTGGCTCATATTCTGCGTTTTCAGCCAATGTTCGCTTCATACGAATCAGTTGCGTTCGGTAAAGCTTCCCTGATTGTATGGCTTGATTTCAGCTGCTCATAATAGATACGACCCTTTTGCTCCCACCAAATACAGAGCATTAACTTAGCGCCCTTAGCTTCGGAGTCGAATCGGCTGGTTAGCCGGGTTTCACGTACGATCTTTTACGCTCTCTCTTTTATAGCGTTCAAACATCATTTCGGACATGCAAAATCGTATTGTCAGGTCTTTCGGCCTTTTTCCCACATCATTTATGTAAGTATTTGGGTATCCAAATTATTCGATTTTTTTTGAGAGATTTCAACTTGTTCGAATAATACGATTTGATAATTAATTTTTTTTTTTAAATAATGTAAAAATTAAGATTTTTCTTCGTCAAGTCGTACGTAATGTTGTAACATCTAAATGTACTTTTAATAACAACACTTACATATATAAGATCATGTGTAACTAGAGTGCTATATTCGGCTGTGCCAAATCTTGTATACCCACTATAAATTTGTGACAATAAAAAATGGCAGTTAGGGTCAATTATGGACCGAACTTCACAAAAATTGGTAGAAAGAGGCTCATATAAATCATGTTTCATCACGATATTCATTATTATAAGACAATTATGAATGTTCTAGTCATTTTCTGAGGGGACTAGGGGCAAATGTTGCCCGATTTTCAGCATAATTTCAGAGTACTTTGTACAATATTTTATAAGGATTGTCGCATTACCATCATATTAATGACTGCTCAAACAGTATTCCGGTGGGACATCATGGACCGATATTGCCCATTTTCAATACCAAACAAACCTTACAACAAAGAGTACTTGTGGAAATGTCAGCCAGCTAGCTCATTTCGTTTGAGTCATATCGTGTTTTCAAAAGACAGACGGACATAGCTAGATCGTCTTAGAACCTTATGAGGGCCAAGAATATATATACTAATATGGATCTGCAACAAATATTTTGATGTGTTACAAACGGAATGACAATAATAATATAACCCACATCTTTTTGATTGTGGGTATATCTAAAAATATGTCCCAATGTATGTCTTATTGGATCCGATATTTAAGCATTCTATTTTATTTTATGGCTTTCATGAAACTCTACCCCGATGATTATTTTTTACTTTTCCAAGAGATAAGTTTCCAAATCTTTTACCACTTTGCTTTGGACGAACTAATTTTAAAATAAAAATCAAGATATATTTGGGGGATTCAAACGGTCTACTATTATGTCATATTGTCCTAAAATTGTTGTTGTGCTGCAAACAAAAAAAGTGTTATTTTATGACAAAACAATAAACATAGTTCAAAAAGTCTTATTAGTTTAGAACTTTTTTGTTTGAAACACAACAAAAATTTGTTTAAACTAAAAGAATATTTTAGGACATTATGACAATACGACATAATAGTAGACCATTTGAATCCCCCAATTGTATGTACGTAATTGGAAATCCAACAAATTTATAAAAATTTGAGTTTTAGATATTGTTATATTTTTACAATTTAGAAGATTGTTGCAGTAACTAAGATTTTGTTTATAATATTCTCTATAAACGCCCGATTAGCCTGATTCTGCGACATTTGTCGAAAGATAGATACTTAGGATCCAATATATGACAGAGATATAAATATTTTAAAGTTTATGTTATGAAGATATGATTCGGCTCAAAAAGTTTCATATAATCAAAAGTCAATCTTCTAAATTTTCTAGATATCGGGCCATAAATGGGGGTATGTTTTAATGAGTGAGTGAAATAAAATATAAAACCGAATTTAAAATACATATATTTAACGACGAGGATGGGATTCGAACCCACGCGTGCAGAGCACATTGGATTAGCAGTCCAACGCCTTAACCACTCGGCCACCTCGTCATGTACATCTAAAGATTTGTGTACATATAAATGACTGCTAATTCGTGCTTACTTTCGAAAAAAAAAAAACAAACATTAACAAAATTAAGGACATGTTTCTTCATAAAGGTGGAAGGTATTTTCCCTTATCATGTATTTCTATTTTGTTACAAATATATTTATTACAATCCATTATTTTTAAATATACAGTTATAGTCATATGAGACCAGTCGTCGAAACGACGACCAAGTTTGTAATATACACTTAAGGACTTAAGTCTTCATACCTACCCGAAATTTCAGATAACCGCTAATCAAAGAGTACTAGAAAAAATGTATTATACCAAAAATATTTAATTACATTTTAATTAATGTACCAAAACAAAAAATAACGGTAAATACGAAAGAAATGAAATTTCTTCATAATTTGGAAACTGTTGCTACTCAAGTACCGTTTTTTTTTTTGCAATCCCAGTAGGCAGCGTAATTGTTGAATTATCTTTTTAGCATTATATTGTTGAAATAAGTATTTATCAAGTGTCAAGATGAGTTCGCGTAAAGAAACAAAAACGGAAAATCCTTTCGCGGAATTAGCAAACTTTTTAATATATCACTTGCTACGGTTCAGTGCATAGTTAAAAAGTATAAAAATACCGGTTGCGTAGAAAATAAGTCAAGACCAGGACGACCAAAGAAACTTTCCAGACGAGATGTTAGTCTTGTTTTAAGAGAAGTGGCAAAAAATCCGAGAATATCAGGGTCCAAATTAGCAGAAAGGATCAAAAATACTACTAATAATTAAGTTCATCCAAAAACCATTCAAAGGACGTTACGATCTCATGGCTATGCCAGCAGAGTTCCCCGTAGAAAACCTTTGATATCTGAAAAGAATAGAAGACTTCGGCTTGAATTTGCAAAAAATCACATTAACAAAGACATTGATTTCTGGAAGGTTTTATTTACGGACAAAAGCAAGTTTAACTTGTTCGGAAATGACGGGCTTGGAAAAGTTTGGCGTAAAAAGAATACAGCACTTGATCCTAAGAATGCTATTCCTACAGTGAAACATGGTGGTGGCAACGTAATGGCTTGGGGCGCCATAGCAGCATCTGGGGTTGGCCGGTTAGTGTTTATTGATGGTATTATGGATCGATACTATTATAAACACCTTTTAGAACAGTGATGTTCACGCCATACAACAATTGTTTGAAAAATTTACACACATTTGTTATGCTCTTTTAACGACTTTTGTTCATTCATCGCTGAGCATGCGAAGAAAACACATATGGCGGACTATCGTCATTTTTTTTCAGAAATTTATTAAGCATTGTTGTTGGCTGTTCTTGTTCGAAGCATAGCAAACACACGCGTTTCAATTACAATTGAACAAAGTCAAAAATAAATAAAAAATTTAAGAGAATTTCGGACTTACAATGTACATTTTTTCATTTCCTTAAAATTTAAATTACATTCATTTAATAAATTGGTTTTATTTGACAAAAATCCTAAATCTAAACTTTCTTCATTTTGTTATTATTTTAAGTGTTTGACATTATGTTTGCTGGGTTGCTTTGGGTAGCTCTCTCACCAATACATCTTCATTTTTATTTTTGAACATCACTGTTTTAGAATGCAATTTGCAGCCATCAGTTGATATGTTGGGTCTTGGCCAGGGTTGGATTTTCCAACAAGACAACGATCCCAAGCATACAGCGAATATTGTGAGAGATTGGCTCCTGTATTATGCACCAAGGCAGCTAAAAACCCCTCCCCAATCCCCAGATCTTAACCCTATTGAGCATGCGTGGATATTTTATAGCGAAAAATTGCTCATGTTGATGTGACCAACAGAGAAATGCTAAAAGAAGCATTACAGAAGTGCTGGTCAGAAATTACTCCTGATATGACCGAAAATCTGGTCGCATCGATGCCGAGACGTCTGCAGGCAGTGATTGATGCTAACGGCGGACCAACAAACTATTAATTTTATTAAAAGGAACTCAAAAATTAGATGTTTTCTAAAAGTTAAAGAATTTTCTCGTTATGTATGAACACTTTTGTCTATCGTTATTATTTGTTTAATCTGTATTATTCGTTATTTTCTTAGGATAATGAAATTTTTTGTTTTGGTACATTAATTAAAATGTAATTAAATGTTTTTTGTATAATAATTTTTTTCCTAGTACTCTTTGATTCGCGGTTATCTGAAATTTCTTGTACGTGTGAAGACTTAAGTCCTTAAGTGTATCCAGAAATTATATGCTTTCGGATTTTGTTGCTTACGCAAGAGCACAGCGAAAACTAAGTTGGCAAGAAAGAAATAGCAATATTTTTGTTCGGTGTTCGTCGAAGGTTGGGTGTGTAGAGCTAATCACCCTTATCGTGGTTGGCGTAAACGTCAGAAACAGTTTGCATTTTATCTTTAATCTAGTACAAAACAGTCGTAGGCGTAAGACGTTTACGCCAACCATGATAAGGGTGAATGTTTTACTCATAATCAGCAGTTTGGTATGATCAAAACGTGGAACATCCTGTTCTAGGATGTTGCGCAGTTTTATACACTGTGGCATAAATATTGTCTACTAGAATCCATTCTCCATGTCAAAAACATATGGTCACATATGTATAATTTTTAAGCAATTCAACTTTTTTTGTGTACTCAATAAAATGGGATTCGATTATAAATATGATTAATAAGATAACATTAACACATTTAGCTTTAATTGCTTTAAGTAACGAAAGTAAAAAATTTATTTAAACAAGAAAAATATACACAGTATTCTTAAATTTCTAAATCTAATTTTTAGCCATTAACAATCCTCGTCGAAATCGAATTTAATTTACATAAATCCATAGATTTCAGTTTTAAAAGCCAAATTTATCTTTAAGGCCATGTGCTAAAGATTCTTCTTTGAAGCATTTGCAATACTTTTCGGCAGCTTCACAATGGTCAGCTGGTACCTCAATGACACTGCAAGCATCAATTATTTCATGAGCTATCTTCATTTTTTCTTCAGCTCCATCTGTATATTTTTCAGCATGTGCTACAGCAACATCTTTTACAAATTTACCATTGTTGTCCATCTGAAAGTGATAGAAAAATTATATATAATGATGTGTGCTTGCATATCACCTACCACTTCGTATTTTTTCATGAGGCATGAACGTAAACATTTGCCTTCCATGGTTGAGGCCGGCTTTTTACCAACTAATTCTTCAACATCAACTGAAAGTATAAAGTTATCACAAGTTTTTTTAATATTGTTTAGTTCCGTAAAATTATTGAAGATTTATTTCTGAATTGTTTTACTTCTAATTAATACTTACTATCCTTTGCTCCAACTTCAGCTTTGCATTCATCCATTTTTGCCATAAATTCGGCAATTGCTTAATTTTTATCGAATCCTTTTACCAAAATGGCACCAAAAACACAGAAAATTGCCAAAGTTACGATAAGTTTTGACATTCTGATTTTGTTTTAATTTATAAATATTTAAACAAGTTTAAATTATTTTATTGTTGATAGAAAACTGATGCTTTTTACCAAAAATGTTCATGTATTTATATGAAAAATTAATAATTTTAATTTCATTGTTAAAATATAATCCAATTGTAATTCAATAAAGTTCATAAAAATACGTAGTAGAAATTTAATTGCATTTACGCCTGAACGTCTACAATATAATACTCCTGCATTTGTGAAATTATACGTTACGCCCGAAATAACTTGTAGCCAATAACTTAATATGACTTTTTATACATATTAATGACCTTCGAACTTTTGATTTAAAATATGAATATTAAAAGTGTTTATTTAATAACCATAAATTACTTGTTAATTTGAATGTAATACCAAAACTTTCTAGCAGATTTTATCATTAGAAAAAAAATAATCAAAATAATTTATGTGATGTACAAAAAGTTAACATTTTTATTTATGTGTGTATTATTTGAGTTATATTGATTTAGAATAATTAAAAAATGTCATCAGAGTCTCTTGCTAGATTTTTAACCCACCTAGAAGCATAGTTGTTGACTGTCATGATGCCAGAGAATTTAAAAAGTAACAGAATATCAATGAAAATGTACCAATATGTTTTCTTTTATCAGTAAAAAGTTGAGTGTCATTTTAACCCCAACTGATATTAAGGGTTAATTTCCATTTTTGTGCTGTTATTATTAATACTATATTATATTTTTCTTAAGTTTTATTAAAATCGGCCCAAAAATTTGACCTTCACTATTGGCGTTTTCCAATTTTAGTAAAACTTTCAGAGTACATTTAGAATTATCTGGACTATAATATTCTGAAAGGTTTTACTTAAAATTCATAACACCAAGGACATTGAGCTCATTCGCTAAAGTATGGCTAAATAATTAGTTTTTCTCGAAAATCGCAGGAGGTATTGTCATACTTTTTGCATATTTTTATTCACTACTAGCTTTAACCCGGCGCGCTTCGCTACCCCTTTCGTATATAAATAAAAAATGTGAAAGGATTTTATAAAAAAGTAAATGAATACAATTAATACCAAAGTTCATGCCACTGAAAGTATATCAAATACCCTGCGATTTTAAAAAATCATGACATTTTTCGTAAGACGTCCGCTCCGCTATAATATTGTATGATTTTACAATATTAGTCAAAGTACTTACAATAATATAAAAGTTAGTTATAACAGTACTTTAGATATTTGAAAATAACTATTTACTTTGTATGGGTTGTACCAATTTTGCCCCGTTTTATCCTTTTATGGTTCAAGTTAGGATAAAAGATATAGCCTATTATTGCTTACAAGTAAGGGAATATCTATGCTCCAAATTTCAATCAAATATGTGCTTCCGTTTACTCTTGATTGTTTAAGAACTAAAGGTACCAACTTTACCGGTTTTCCCCTTTTTATCCCTTTCTGGCGCTTCCAAGTACAAAGACATTTATATAATTGTATGGATGAAAGTTATTTCTGTTGAATTTTATAATTATACCAACGTTTTTAAGAGATTTATGCTCGTTAAAGTGATTTTCGGAAGCGGACCTTACATGGGAGCTATGACTAATTATGGACCCACCGTCATAAAATTAGGTGACATGAATTCCGCATATACAGTAGAAGACAAAACTGTTCACGATTAGATGAAATTTTAGTTTACAGATTATTTCTTGCACATAACAACTGGTCCGATAACACTTTCCTTTTGTAAATTGTTAAGCACTCTATTTACTATTATCTGGTGTCTCACTCTTAAACTAACGGAACTTTTATACGTTTTTTGAATCACATCTGAACGAAGTCACATGTGAACAATATTGTCCCAAAAAAAATTTTGTGAAAAATTTAAATTAAATTCTCATATTAAAAGGAGAAAATTAAGTAAATATAATCTTAATCCATTTTGGAGCCACAAATACTGCAGTAAGGCTCGAGATCGCAAACTATTAAATTTTAGGGGTGGATCAATCAAACTGCTCGAATGGCCTTCCCAGGCCACAGATTTAAACCCTATCGAGCACTTTTGGACAATTTTGAAACGGAACCTGTTTGCCGAAAAAGACTCTCCAAGACCTGTAGTTGAAATGTGGGAGCGAGCTCCTCTAGCAAGGCAATATATAAGCCCAAACATTTCGGAAAATCTTGTAAATAGTATGCCAGAAAGAATCAAACCTCTAAAAAATCACGTGGTGGTCATACAAAATATTAATTTTAAAATTACACTGTTTTCAAACAAGGGGCAAAACTGTTCACGCCGACTTTTGTTTTAAAAGTAGTACAGTAGTTTCCGCTTAATTGATTTGCCCGCTTATTTGATCAAGAAAACACGCTAACATTAAATTCCATACAATAATTTAAGGCACTGGATGCACTTTTTTCGGGTAGGTATGTTCCGCTTTTCTCCTATTCATATCTACCACTTTGATTCAGACACAAAAGAGATATTCCGTAAGGTATACCGAGATATAACCGTGTTAAAATATAGAAAAAGTGATATAAATCCACCTTGAGCAAAAAAATTCGCATGGACATTAAATTACTTGACAAAACTAATGATGCAGAAGTTCTTATTTTTGGGTCTACTTTCAGGTGCAATTGTCAGAATTGAGTCCCAAAGCAATGAACAGAAAAATGTTGTACTGTGATACATATACATAGATCTCATTTTTATGTGAAGTTAATTTAATTTTTTCCTTTTACCTTTTATTTACTTTTTGTTATTGTTTATTTTAAGAAGTTATTGCTATAAACATTGTTTCTAATAAATGAATTAAAACAATAAAATTGGGGCAATGTAAAATAATGCATTTTATTTGTATATTAATATATGAACGTTTAATTGATTCATTGGAGCAATTAAACGGGTGTCTTTTAATCGAGTTGCTGAATCAATTAACAGAATATCTGGTAAATGATTTTTCGGATAATTGCAGCAAAAACTGAAACATTTTTGAAAATCAATTAAGCGAAAACTGTATATTGTATTTAATCCAATTTTTAAATTTAGTTTTTATGTTTTGTTTAAGTTAGTAAATTGATACTTTTTAAAATGAATTAATATTTTTCTTATTCATAGTGAATAATAAAATTCTTCTGTAATAGAAAAATTTCGGGACTTTTTGTGAACGGTTTTGTCTTCTACTGTATATAAAACTTATTTGGAGCGAAAATTGTGTATATACCTATATAAAATAACCATTTACGACCAATAAAGTCCAATTTCGGGAGAACATTTATATGGGTGCTAGTTGAAATAATGAACCGATTTCAGCAAGTTTCAATTATGTACCAAATTATACCTGTACTTTGCGGCAGTCACATGAACAGGTAAAATACAAATAGAAAAAATGTTGGAAGTAATTTCATTCAAATGGATAATGTGTTGTACAAACAGGTACAAAAGTATATATAGGGTTAAAGAGGAAACTTTCTTCCTGGTAGTAAAATTAGTTTAACACCTTTTGACCCTCAAAAGTTCTATAATTAGGCAAATCTGGAATTAAAAAATAAAAATCGCGCAAAATTTCAAGTTAATGGGATATATTTTCAAAAAATAAAAATAAAACTGAAGCATTAGAAAATGTCCTTGTTCTGAATGAAAAAAGTTTGTCAATGATGTATAAAATTATTTTGGTTAGATGTTATACTATGTTCTCATATCGCAAAATTTTTATAAAGTGTATAAAAAAGCATTTTAAAATCTTTGAACGCCCATTGATTCCGAGGTGTTATTTACAAAGAACTTGTATTTACGCAATATAACAGCCAAAATCGAAAATATCTGCGTTCTCTTCCTGGTTCCCTGACATTAACGAGATCTACATATATAAGACGGAAGTACATTAATTTATGTCGGAAGGAATCTGTAAATAAAAAAACTCACACCGCAACAACTTCTTTAAATTATTCATCAGTGAGAAATGTTTTTCGTGTACAATGGCATTATTGAGAAATCAATTTGGTGAGCAGTTAATTTCGCATTAATGACCGCCTAGATCCTGTGATATCACAAATATGGAATATGGACCCACAATTGTTACCTTTTTAGGTACAGTAATTTTATTTTTTAATGAATTTTTAAGACTTTTAATTTTAATTCATACCTGCCTATTATTTGATTAAACATGTTGATTAATCTGAAAGTTTGGTTGATCGATTAATTGTACATTCCTAAATTAAATAAAGACAATCTAAAAAAATTAATAAAGTTTCGCATTAAGGTAAAAAGAGTATCAAGCTAAATTATTTTAAAGGCCATTATTACAACTTGCCGTTATAGTTAAAGGTAACTTTAAGCAATAGAAAAAGGTACCCTTAAAGGTAACTTTAACTATAACGGCAAGTTGTAATAATGGCCTTTAAAATAATTTAGCTTGATACTCTTTTTACCTTAATGCGAAACATTATTAAATTTCTTAAAATGTAATTATGGCCCTAAATGTAATTTTGTTATTCTCGAAATTTGGGTGAAGCGAAATGTTAGATTTTCTTTGAATGTTAAAATTTGAGTTGTGACGATTTTGCATTAAATGAGCGATTTGTTGGTACTGCTGATTTAATGCACGTAATGGTAAAATAAAGCAAACATTTCAACAAGTAAGAAAAATAGCAATAACCAACAATTATAGGTACATAAGGAAATATGACTAAGAATCCTTAAGTAAAAGCATCCATCACCTTATAAGTACGAACACTTTTTTTGTTTCAATTGAATCTCATGCAATCATGTAATAAAAAGAATCATAAAAGCGATTATAAATGGCAGAATTTAGTGATAAAATCTACAACACAGCCACACACACACAACACAAGAGTAGCGAAAAACGAGAAGAAAAACGATGACAGGGCAAATGTTAAAGCAGAAAAATAGTGTAAGTATGTGTAGCAAAAACAGAAACTAAATGTCTTTTTGTAGCCGTTGATTGCTACAGTTGTTTTTACTACAACTATGTATATGGTTCGAACATAAAATAAAACAGAAAAGAAAAAGGAATAAAATAAAGTAGCAAAAATTACTAATCGTTATTCCGGCATTACACACGTGTTCGTTTTAGACAGAACAGAACAAAACAGAAAACACGAAACACTCTCTGGCATACACAAAAAATAAAAACTATCTTGATGTTTGTTGTACTAAAATTCTCTGCATGTAAACAGTTAGCGTTTATTTAGCAGAGTTCATATCTCTTTAAAAATCTCTGTACTTAGCAGCGTAAGAGAAGTTCAAATAAATTTGAATTAAAAGAGTTTACGCAAAAATAGTCAAACAGTAAGAGAACACGAGTTGTTAGAGAGCAAGTTTAACATAATAAAATGACAATTTAAGCAGCTCTGCTGCGCCTTTTATAAACATATTTATAGCAACAAGAAATCAAGATCATTCTTGGACAATTTTTTCTTCTTTATAACTGTTTCTGACAACAACAACTACAACAGCAATTGTAGACAAAGAATTGATGGCAAAATTTTCAGTTAATTTTCCACTGTTGTCCACAATGTCTGTTGTATGTTGAACAATTCGAACATTGTTAATGTTATAGCATCAATTCACATAATGTTTTTAGCGGCCATTTTGTAGTAACTGAAGAATTCTGTTGTTCCAAATATTTATACAAACCTAAATGTGAGTACTTGTGTGTGAGTGTGCGTTTCAATGCGATAATGATTTGTGAAGCAATTTTGGTTTTATTATTATACTTTGTTATTGTTCTCTTACCATCATCATAATACATAATTTTATTTGTAGATTCAAGAAATTTTTTTTTTGAAATTCGAGACTTTTAGTAGTTTTAGTATAGTTAATTGTTAAAAATTTAGCATAAATTGCTTTAGAAACTGATAGAGCATGTGTTTTAATATTTTTCGTACAATTTCATATTGAGAAAGAACTTTAAAAATACCACTAGAGATATAAATTTAATATTATGATGAGTGAAATCAATCTAGTCACATTTTAATAGCCTATCAGTATTTGCTGATAATGAGTCTTACAGTAAGGCAACTAGTTAATAAATTTATGTAGGTATACATACATATAAAACTTCTAAACTAAAGGCCTGAACATTTGTATGAAAATCATTTAAAATTTTCTAGAGAAAGTTTTTCTTCGTTTTACTAAATCACTTGGTAATGTCTAAATGCACATGACACCAAAAACCAAAATATGTTTAACAAAATTATTACTAGTCTGCACAGAAATTATTGAAAACTTTTAGAAAACTTAATCACCCTGATTGCATATTGGCATTTCCAAAGAAAAGTCAACCGTGACTAACAAATTGAAAGTTGTAAAAATTGTCCTTTTGACTTGCATTATTAAAGAAAATATGTAAATTTTATTAAATTAAAGAGTCCTATCTTATACTGGTCTCCATGATTATAATCATAATAATTATTAAACGGAATGCAAAGTTGAGATCATGTTATAGTCATGTATTTTTCAATTTTGAATAACAATAAGTAACTCTAAAAAAATACAAAACTAGTAAATAAAGATCAGATAAAAAAAATATGCGCTTATAATGTGCACTATAGAGAAAATATGCAAATACAAATGACAAAAATATGCAACAAAATACAAGAAAAATATAAATTTCAGGTCACAGTTTCAATATACATATATGTATGTCACAGATGGGCACTTTGCAGTACCAGTACTTTTTCAGTATATATTTTATTTTACTGGTACTGCACTTCAATTTTCATTACCAGTAAATTTTTACTGATTACTGAAAAAAAAATCAGTATTCAGTTAATTTTACTGAATACTGGAAAAAAATCAGTAATCAGTAAAATTTACTGATTACTGAAATTATTTTCAGTAATCAGTAAAATTGCAGAGCATAGAGATTTTCACATTCACTCACTTTCATTCGACAACGTAGAATGGCCCTTTGAAGTACCATTACTTACTAAGTACTTGCCTTCAATGACATTTCCGTGTTAATATTGACATCAATTGAAGTTTTTATTTTTTAATTTTTTGTGAAAATCTCTAGATACTGCAATTTTACTGATTTTTTTTTTTCAGTAATCAGTAAAATTTACTGAATACTGATTTTTTTTCAGTAATCAGTAAAAATTTACTGGTAATGAAACTTATATTTCATTACCAGTAAGCATTTACTGATTACTGAAACGCTTACTGCAGTAAAAAAGTAATGCAGTATGCCCATGTATGATGTATGTACATTAGGGTGACAGCCAATTTTATATTTCAAAGAGCGCCGGGTGGAATATTGTGAAAAGTTAAGTGCTGAAAATTTGAGCCAAATCGGAAAACGATTTCGGGACGCGCGTCGATATAAAAGTTCAGATATAAGAAACATTTTTCTATTTATATGAAATAAATAGGTGAAACTCGTTAATTTTCTGCATTGTTTTCCAGAAATATGTAGAATTATTTATAGGTATTAATAAAAATTACATTAAAAAAAAATTGTTGGAGATTAACCCTGTATCTCCTTTGGGTCAAAATAATTTTTCAGTTTTTGTAAAATTTTTGCTACTAACTAAATACTTTTGCAAATGAATTCAAAAGAATCGAAATGTCTACGTAATTGTACTGTACACTTTTCTTAAAATTTAGCAACACGAGATGGTGCCTTCAAATTGAGATCTAATTTCTTCGGCTACTCGATGTAAACCATGTGCTAAACATGTTACATGAATTTGTTGTGAATAAAATACCTTTAGACTATTTGCTGCTCTAAAAATATATCCAAAAGAAAATTAAATATGCAATAAAATGGAAAAATATGCTAAATATATGCATTTAAAAGAAAAATATGCATTTATAACAAAATATGCAACAACAAATCGATACCATTTTGTTGCAAATTCTTCGATTCGGAAAGATAAATTGTGAAAAGTGTTTTTTTTAAATAATTCGGTATCTCGGGAGCTATTGGAGATATCTTAACGAAATTTCACAAGGTTGCAGCTGAGATGTTATTTTAAGTTGCTCAGCTTCGTTGGCGAAATGGGGCAATGAGGTGCACCTCAAAGTTGGTCACCACGGGTTTCACCTTTTTTTAAAAAAAAAATCGCCAAAAATTCATTTACGATCCGAATGAGCTGAAATTAAATTTTTTGTTTAATTTTTTAGATATTAATATTAATCCGACCCTAAAAAAAGTTACACGCATCCAAAGTTGGAACATGTGAAAGGACCGTATTTTTCAATTAACACCAAAGCCAAATATCCATAGCGCTAAGGTAGTGGTCTATATTTGGTGGCCAGAAAACGCCCAGAATATGAAGAACATGCGGAATTGCCACATGTTTCAATACCTGTTGGAAACTATTTAGAAAGAAGTCGTTGGCATGTTTTGCCTCACTGCCTTTAGTTCAGACATTGCCCCATCCTACTATTATTTGTTTCGATATATGCAAAACGCTTTCTGTGGGATACACTTCACGTCATAACAGAGTATATCGGAAATTGGCTTGATTCGTTCTTGGCCACATGAATTGCTCCTGTGAACTCACGTATCTACATACATATGTTTTCAAAACCTTATGCTAATAAAGATTTTTGCGTTTGGTTGGCTAAGTCCTATGTCATCTATTAAATACTACATACTCTTAATATTGCTAAACCTCACGTGAGCTGTAAATTTGAATGATTTTTCTAAGCTACTACCATAGAATGAAATTGACATTAAATTTGAAATTTCGTTCAGAATAAAATATTGTATATGAACTCGATTCTGAATAAGTTTTCATAGCTAAAAATGTTCTGTGGATTTAATTTTTTATACATTTCACATGTTTATTTGGCAACGTAACACATATTTCGTCCCCTCAATAAAACAATAGTGTATAAGCATATAATAAGAATCAACATAACTGATTTATATGTGGTCAAAATTTGGTGAAATTCTACTTCCACAAAGATCAATTGATGTCTACTAACACAAAAATTTTAAACTCAATTATTTCGAAAATAATTGTAGTTTTTCTTCAATTATTTCCCAATTTTTTTTAATATTTTTTTGTTTTCTCATGTTTGTCATTAAATTAAATGATAAAGTGCTCTTAAATAGTTCTACCATGGATATCTAAATATGTATCTAAATGTAAAATATGTATCTAAATGTTATTAAATATTTAAGTTATTCATAAAAATGTGTATTGATCTCTACCATTCACAGGCTAATATTCTGTATATTTTAAAATCATGCAGTAAATTAATTTGTATTTTTAAACCTCTAGTAATTTAAACCAGGTTTCATAATTTTATTGCATAATTTCAGGCTGAACTATTTATGTATTTTAACTTTACGAAATAACTTAATAGAAATAGGAACCTAAAATATGTAAAATTTTACAGAAGAACATAAAAACTGTTTAAAATGAAAAGTATAATCACATTTACTATGAATTAGATATACACACAGTTACTAAAGTATACGTACGATCGACTTTTTGGGCTTTTTTTAAAAAAAATCTATATATTTGTTTTTATATGACTCATTCATTCACTGACTCATCAATCATAAACAAACAAATAAAAAGCAATTCCTCCACTTTTATATCACCGAATTAATAAAATTCAATAAAATTTCCGCTTCCTCGAGAAGTTATTGGTCTTTTAAAATTACCTGAATTATCAACACAACTTCAACTACCTTATACAACTCAATAAGCCTTCAGCATAAATTATGATTCTGATAATTCTGACGTCAGCTTAGATTCGTTACATAATTATTCCATTGAATTAGAAGCGGATGGAAACGATGAAACTGGCCATGAAAATTTAATTTTTTTATATTTTCTTAATTGATAAAAGGCAGTAAGATCTATGTATGTATATGATACAGTAAGATCTATAGTGATAGTTTATTTTTATGTTACCTTTAAAGATTAAATGCTGGTTTTACAAAAGGTAAGTTCATATGGGAGCCTTACGAAAAAATACATTTTACGTTCATTTTGTTGGTACTTTAAAAAGTTTTCCTCAGCAGCAGGTACTTTAGTAATACATTTACATAAATTTCTGGATGCACTTACATGTTGCGATGTCAAATAACTTAGCTTGGAAACCCTTGAAAAATGTTGCGCAATTTCTTCATACTCTTCTACTTGTTGCAATACGAAATCAGTCTTGCGACAACTTGTTGATGACGGTATTTCGGAGATAAGTTGACGAATGTGAGTTTTCGAATGCTCCAACGTTATGGGATTATCCGCGTAGACACTGTCTTTGGTGGCCAATTGACTTCACCAAAACGTGAAATAAAACCATACACATTCAAAATGTTTGCAATTGAATAGAAACTGATGAAGACGTAGCTTCAAGATGTTTGGAAATAGAATGGAAGCAGCCATAAAATCACCACATTTACAATCCATAAAAAAAATTTGATTGAAACCCGATGGAATTCGATTTTAAACATGAATTTCCTCAAGTTTCATTAAAATCGGCCCAAAATATACAACATTTCGCTATCTTTTCATTAGAAATTCAAAATATTGAAAAATTTGACATTTGACCTTCACGATTTAAAGGTTAACGTTATCCAATTTTAGTAAAATTTTCAGACTATATTTAAAATGATCGGGGCTATAATATTATGAATAGATTTTACTTAAAATTTATAACAGTAAGGAAATTGGGCTCATTCGCCAAAATATGGACCAAAAATTTGTTTTTCTTGAAAATCGCAAAATTTAAATTGCAGGTACGGAAAAACTGTAAGAGGTATTGACGTAATTTTTCATATTTTTATTCCATATTATGATCTCAATAAATCTCAATGTGATGATCGAAAAATTCTGAAATTTGTTTAACAAAATTTTTAAAAATTTAAAAATGGAGATTCGAAACAGCCGTTAAAAAAAATATTTTTTTTTGGCTATACCTGTGAATAGGTAAACGGTATCCGACGAAGACAAAAACTCATACACAAGTGAATAAGGATATATTTTTAATAAAAATTACCTTCTATTTTAATTTTTCTCGAAATATGTTAATTTTTTTCCAAAATTTTTTGTTCAAGTGGCCTGAGGCACGTTAATGGTCTGGCGAATTTGAAATAACTTTACCATTTAATTACGTATACATTTCGATTCTTTTGCATTCAATTGCAAAAGTATTTATTTAGTAGCAACATTTTTACAAAAACTGAAAAATTTGCATTTTTCCCGAATTTTGGCGATAATATAGTTTTTGGGTCATTTTTAATGTAATATTCATTAATATAAATAAATCTACATATTTCTAGAAAACAATGCAGAAAGTTAAGGTGTTTCACCTATTTATTCCATATAAATAGTAAAATTTTGAATATATATGAACTTTGACCTCGATGCGCGTACAGAAATAGGCCTAGTATCACAATATTCCACCCGGCACTCTTCAAAATTTTAACAAACATTTTTTTTCATACAACTGATTGTCACTCTAATGTACATATGTATGTATATTGCCCAATATTTTAAGATGAATCAACAATTTTGCTGTAAAATGTTTTTTATTTTTTTTTATTTTACGTTTTATTGATTTATTGAATCTGTCTATTTTGACCTTACAATAAGTATTTAAATCTTATAACTAAAATTAAAACTATTTGCTCTTCAGCAAGAGAGCCATTATGGTAAACTGTCACTCATCTTAGCGGGGTGGTAGATCTGCTCTACGGAGCCTGGATCGGGTTTGGGTCTGCACAAGTTGTCTTGCAAGCGTATTGGGATGGTTTCGCAGCTTCACAATATATTTCTCACGGACTTTCTCGAACTCTTCCTTTACCAATGTCACT
This sequence comes from Calliphora vicina, assembly GCF_958450345.1. Lineage (NCBI taxonomy): Eukaryota > Metazoa > Arthropoda > Insecta > Diptera > Calliphoridae > Calliphora > Calliphora vicina. The sequence goes on along the minus strand of NC_088783.1, from coordinate 103,223,805 downwards.
TCTAAGTCTCTGTGGATGTTCTCATTTCTTATGTACCATGGTGCTCCCGTCATGGTCCTAAGAATTTTAGATTGGGCCCTCTGTATAAGATCAATACTGGTGTTGCTAGCCATTCCCCATAATTGAATTCCATATGTCCAAATTGGTTTTAAAACGGTCTTATACAGGATGACTTTATATTCAAGGCTTAATTTTGATTGGTCACTGATTAACCAATGAAAGCTAGAGGCTTTTAACTTCATGTGAAGTCTCTTGGTTTCTATGTGTCGGCGCCAAGTAAGCCGTCTATCTAGATGAATACCAAGGTAGGTGACATAATCAGACTGCGGTATATTAACGTTGTTGAGTGTGACAGGTGGGCAATTTCCTCTCCTTAGAGCGAACGTAACATGTTTACTTTTCAGCTTATTTACCTTTATTCGCCAGTTTTTCAACCATGACTCCACACGTACGAGGTAATTCTGTAGTTGACTAGATGCCATGAGTGGGTTTTCGTCTGAGCTAATAATGGCGGTATCATCAGCAAATGTTGAAATTGTTAGTTTATCGCACGTAGGGAGGTCGGAGGTGTAAATCAAATATAGCGTAGGTCCTAGTACACTTCCCTGTGGAACGCCAGCTCCAATCTCGCATTCTCTCGTCACATAATCATTGTACTTAACTCTGAAAAGTCTATTCGATAAATAAGACTCCAGCAATTTATGAGTACATAGTGGTAGTAAACATTTGATTTTATGTATTAGACCCTTATGCCATACCTTGTCAAAAGCCTGAGCAACGTCTAAAAAGATGGCAGAACAATATTTCTTTAATTCAAAAGATTTTCGAATCTCTCCAGTTAAACGATTGACCTGTTCAATGGTGCCATGATGTTCACGGAAACCAAATTGGTGTACTGGGATAATGTTTCCATCATTCAAAAAAGGTATTATCTTTTCCTGGAATATTTTTTCGAATAACTTCGACAAACAAGGGAGTAGGCTAATAGGTCTATAAGAAGATGGCAGGGTTAAATCTTTACCCGGTTTAGGTATCATTATTATTTGAGAAATTTTCCAATTTTTTGGATAAATTCCTAGTTTCAAGATCGCATTAAACAATATAGATAGCACAATTATTGCCACATTTGGTAGGTTCTTAATCATTGATGGCGTTATTAAATCATATCCCGGTGATTTTTTCAAGTCTAATTTATTTTTAATTACTCTATTAACATCCTCAGGACTAATATCGAATTGGGCTGCATTAGCCATTGTTGAAGCTGGCAGTTCTTCTAGTTCAAACTCATTTGCCGTGGAGTTGGGTTGAAATACTTCACTTAAATGTTCAGCAAATACTGAGGCTTTTTCTATAGCACTTCGTGCCCAGGTTCCGTCAGCTTTTCTTAAAGCGCTTTGTGCCTCTACCGGTGGCTTAATGTTCCTCGTTGCCTTCCAAAGAGAGAAATTTGTGTATTTTGTACTCGTCAAACTTTTAATATATTTTTCGTTTATGCGATCCTCCTCTAAATGAAGGGCTCTTTTCAGTTTTCGTACTGCTGCGGACAGCCTCTGCTTTGCAGCAGGTGATCTATTATGTTGCCATTCTCTTCTGAGTCTTCTCTTTTCGAGAAGAAGTCTTTCAATATCCGAACTTGAAATAGGCGTATTAGTTTTTGGAGGGATCTGGCACCTAGAGTGTTCCAGAGCCGAAACAATCAATGACGTGAAGTCATTAACTGTTTTATCTGTAAAATGTGGCATCGATTTGTTAGAGCATATTTTTGCATATCTTATTGATAATGCATATTTTGTTATATTTAACTTCAAAATGCATATTTACATGCATATTATTCATGTTTTTAATATTTTTGTCGTCAAAGGGCAACTTATTGTCTGGACAAAAAGTTTTTTTGTTGAATTTTTTATAGAAATAGCATCAAAAGTTGTCGAGAAACTGGCATTAAGTTTTCTTCATTTCTCTATCAGCAATTAAAAATTATAATTTCAAAACATTTTACTTCAAAAAAGTTCAGAGTTTTTTATGTATCAAAAATTCATTAAATGTATCGAAAAAATTCATTCAGTTACCACTCCTGACAGTCATTTCCCAGCAGTTCTGGGAGACTGTCCTGAACTAGTGATTTTATCTGCGATTTAGGGTGACAACTAGTTACGTAACTAGCTACGTGAGTAGTTATTTTAACACGTGAATGTCCTAAGCAGAGGGTCAATTGACCCTTTTGGATTACTTAGAGACAAATTCAGTACACAATTAACGTTTAAAGTTACCACACTACAGATTACTTAGATACGCATAAGTGACTATTGCATTTATGCTAGATTACATGCGATATATAAAGTAACCACATACGTATCAGCCAAGTGATCAGACATAATAAACATTTACTGTCTATAAGGGATACATTTAATTCTTACTTGCTTAACTGCTGGGTTATTAAAAGATGAAAATTATGGTTGGATGCTACTTCACAGCACGATCAAAATATTAATGATTTTAAAAGGCAAGTCGCAAGATAGATGCTCTAAAGATTACGGCTTTAAACAAGTATTCATACCAAGATCTTATAATCAATATATCCATCGTTTTCTCAGAAGAACAATTATAATTCTAAAACTTTAACTATTTAATTCCTTGTTAAATTTAAAAAGTCCTAACTAGTGGGAACACTATTGTGTATTTTTTGAACATTGCTCCATCCATAGTTAATTATTTTATGTCTTTGCAAAAAAATATAAGTGCATATTTTTTAAATTTTTAGGTCATATTTTGGTTTTTTTGAAGCATGAAAATCCGCCCCCTAATTATGAATAAGTATAATATTGAAAATTATTTTATATTTTGAGCTGTGTTTTGTTGCAGTTTTTTGTACATTCGTTTCTAAATTTTTTTGTGCAAACATATAAATTTTTTTATAAATTTTAAGAATTATCAAACCAATCTTCTTCGGACAAATTTTGTTAGTTATAATTAACCCAGCCTTTGAAAACAGTATTTCATATGGCACAGATGTTGCCAATATCCCAAGGAATTTCAGCGCAATAACGTACAGGTTTGGGTAATTTTGTTTGGAATTTTCCCATTCTTCAATGGGGTTCATGTTACAGGGACAAACTGGCCGATTCAAGTATTGTGTAAGTTCAAGTGGAATTCCATACCCGACAGTTTGCTCAAACTATTAGGTTCCCGTTGACGCTTGCTTGGTGGGGGTTCTTCATTATTAGTTGTTTTATCTTTCCTAAATGTTTTGCTAATAGAAAATTATATAATTTGTAGACTTTTTGGTAACTATTTGAACTTTTTATTTTCTATAATTTGAAAGTAAATTTTTAATTTGGCTTAAGTTCATTTATTATAATTACTCTGTAATAATACAAAGAATATAACTGAAAATTAATTTTACACAATTGGCAAATTGGAATGCATTTTCTACCCTGACAATTGTGTAAAATTAATTTTCAGTTATATTCTTTGTAATTATAATAAATAAACTTAAGCCAAATTAAAAATTTACTTTCAAATTATAGAGAATTATATAGTTATAATAATTAATAATAAAAAGTTTATAAATATTTTGTACCAACCTATTCTACCAATCGCAGCTTCAATATTTTTTTCTTCTTGATAATGAAATTTTTTATACCGAGGATCCAATAACGTGGCTACACTTAAAATTTACTAAACCTTTCCGTAAGGTTATGCAGCAGTTTCTTTCTTAATTCATATGCGGCATCATCCACGGGCAGGATATTTTCAATATTCTATTAAAATATATATATTAAGATTCTTAAAGTTCAAAAAATGGAATAATTTTAAAATATACTTACGTTTTTAAGCAATTTGATTAAAGGAATTACTTTACTTGCAGTTACACTTTTTTCGGAACATAATTCCTTTGTAACTAGAAACATAGGATTCAAAATTTCTCTAATTTCCATCAAACTTTCAATTTCATCCAGCGATATATCATTGGGTGTCTTCATCTTCGTGCTTTTTCAGAAGTTATTTTTCGGAGTGCCCTACTGACAAATTCATATATTTCTAAATAGCGCACAGTGGTTTAGAAACTTTTTTTGAAAATTATTCGGTATCTTGTTAACTATTGGAGAAATTATTAATTCAACTAATTATTAATGAGCTGAAATATTGAATATAAATAGTCCTTGAGAAGATCTACAAAAAGTGTAGGTTATCTCTATTAGTTGAAGAGATATTCAGGTTTATTGATTTATTTTTTTTTAATTTTGCTCGATCTTTTTAAAATTACCTTAAAAACTAAAAAAATGGTGATATTCCACGAATAAAAATATAAAATTCGACTTAATGTAAAATTTTAACAATTAAAGATATCATAACAATATTTGGAACCAATATAGACTCAAATGTCCTTAAAACAATGGCATTAGCATTTTTTAAATTTTTTATTTTCAAATACTGAAATTCCTAAAACGGGGAATATGTTTTTTTTTTAAAAAAGTGCCTACTGTGGCGTTATTTACCGTGTAAAAATACTTAGTAGGTAAGAAACATATGGGGTTATACAAATATGGAGCTTTTTCATGGATCGATGCTTTGCCTTTTTAGAATTTTTTACTCAAACCGAATTTTTTTTTAATTTGTCTAAGTTTGGATAGGACTGGGAGGTGATATGTCCGCTTAAGTGAGCCAAATTTTTCTTTACACGCTTTTGCATTAAGTTATCTTTCCTGATCATATAAAAATTCTATATAGTCCCGAAGAAATTTTTTTTCTACAAAAGAAAAAATATATCGTCACCTAAAATGCAAAACAACGTATCATCAAAAAATTCGAAATTGATTTTATTATTGATTACTATTCACTACATACATATGAGTACACAATTTTAAACTTTTACTATCAAAAATAACCAAGTTATAACAAAAATTGAAACTAAAGTATCATCAAGTATATGATTTTCTTAAACAAAATAACGTATACGCTTTGAGTAATTAATTAATAAATCGTTTTTACCTTATTTTAGGTAGTATCCTAATTATTTTTTAATAAATTTGTTGCAATTAAATATTTTTTGCAGTCTTAATGAAAATTTAATGAAGAAACTTTTTTAGTTTAAAAAAGTAGTTAGTAATTAATATAAAAAAACATATTAAATTAAAAATGTACATATATATAAACTGCTTTTATTTAAAATAAAAAAAATAGTTTTATTTAAGTTTTTATTTTTTCATAAAAATTTATATTGATACGTTTTTTTTGTTTCAGAAAATAACAATTCAAAAAACGTAAGCCACATATCTTAAAGTGTGCTTTGAAAAAATTAGTTTTTTTTCATAAAATATATTTCTCATTGTAATTCAGATTTGAAAATTTTGTTTCAATATCTCAAGTACACTCAGGTCCCGTTTTATGCGGATTCAAATTTATGCGGTTTTTAAATTCACAATTTTTTTTTTTGGAATTTTAACAGATTCTAAAATTTTAGATGTTTTTTTTTAAATTCTAGTGATGAACATTTTTTTGATCATTTTCTGTTATTAATGAATTAATATTATATTTTTGTTTATTTTTTTTAAAGGGTTTTTGTTTTTACTGTTTAAGTAAATGAAATAAATATATTTTTGTTGATTTTTTTTATGTGATTTTGCTCTGGATTTTTAATTAAAATTTGAATTTATGCGGTTTTTCAGAATTTTGGAACGAATATATCGTTTTATGCGAATTCAATTTATGCGATTTTTTTTGGAACGCATCTATAGCATAAAACGAGACCTGAGTATAGTTTTCCTTTTATATCGTTTTTTGCTTCTCCTATAAACTTATGAAAAGTGATGTTACGTTATTTTGCATTTTAGGTGACGATATGAGCTTTTTGGGAAAACTTAAAAAATACGGGCCTTTTTACAAGTACAGATAACGGTTAGTTTTTTATTTTATTTAGAATTTTATCGCCAATATAGCTGATATTTTAAAAATAAATTTCGACCCTACGTAGGCCCGCCATATCTAAAAAAAACATAAAAAGATCGACCAAAATTAAAAAAAAATAAATCAATAAACCTGAATATCTCTTCAACTAATAGAGATAAGCTAAACTTGGATAAATGGATTTTTGGCGATTTTTTTTAAAAAAAATTTTAGACCAGAGGTGACCAACTTTGAAGGACTACGTACTTGCCCCCATTAGGGCTAGGACGCTGAACAAACGTAAATCAACTCGAAAGCACCTCAGCTCAAACTATGTAAAATTTCGTAACAATATCTCCAATAGTTCACAAGATACCGAATTATTTCCAAAAAAAAGTTTTTAACCACTGTGCAGCGGTCCAATATATCGTACAAGGAATTCCACCGAGTTTTTATTTCTTGTATCAATCGCTTCGGTTGCCTGCCGCTTTCTTTCTGGAAATCATGCAAAGCTGTACTGGCTGCCTCGCTTTTATTTAAAAACAAACTATTTTTATTTTTTTAATTGTAGATTTCATTACAGAGGGCCCAGTTTATTCATCTATTTCGTCTTCATCTGAATTTTCAAAATCTGGCAATCCAGCCTCGAGATCAGGTGTGTAAAAATCAATAGATTTAATGGCAAACATATTTAAAGTATGCGCAAAGCAAGGGATGTGTTTATCTGGTCCAAAAACTGTACGGCATGCCCCAACAACATTTGGTCCGTTATCTTTACATTCACTGATGTTCCACGACTTACAAATTGAAGTTAAAGAAATTTCTAAATTAGAAGTAGTTTTTTTTGCCAACAATCTGTTTCGCTACAATATTAACAGATTTAAGATCAATGCCTGATTATTATAAGAGTTAAATAAAATTAAATAATTGGAACTTAAAAAATCTTACCATCAATATAGTGCACAGTTACTCCCAAAAAAACTCTTTACATGCATTATTTCCGTCCACAAATCTGTTGTGAGTATGATATTTTCATCAGCCTCCAATCTTTCAAGCATCTTTACTTGACGATGGCCTCTCAGCCAAAGATGAAGTTATTGGATTTGTAATTTGCGACTGAAAAAGTAATGAAATTGTAAATTTATCAGAGTTTTTTAATAATTTTTTTCTGTAGATATGTTCTGTATCACAAACATCAACAAAAATGCAAATGAGTACTGACTTCACTTTGGTTCACCTCATCTGAAATTTCTGCCGGATCTTCGTCCGGAAGAGACAATCTTGTGGGACCTTTGAACACAGCGGATTTTTTCCCCATACATCTTCCAACTGAGACCAATGACAATGTAGATGCGACTAATCCAAAGTCTGTATTCAGTTTCCACTTACATTTACACAGCGATGGCCTAGGCCGTCATATAGGTCCAACTCTACCGACAATGTAAGCGAAAGTCGGATGGGTCCAACTCCACCTACATTGTAAGCGAAGGTCGGATGGGTCCAACTCCACTGACTTTTTTTAATCGTCTTAAATTTCTTTTACTGAAGCCGAAAAGAAATTTTAATATAAAAAACACACAACATTTACTATTTTTAATTTGTACTTATTTAATTAATTATTTATTTTTAATGCCACAATCACGGTTAAACCACTTTTACTTTCAAAAACACTTTACAATATGAAATTTTACTTTGAAAGAGTAGAAAAAAACAAAGAAATAACGGGACAACGGCTGAACCAAAACAAACAACAAAACTATATTAACATAGCCTTCCAATTCAGATGCAAGTACGATAACAACATTTTAATCGATTTTGTCTTTTTCTTTAATCCTAATATGTATTTCATTTTACAATGGAATAGCAATAGGACTCATCTGAATCGGATGCTAGTTGTATACTCTTAACCAATTTTATTTTATGTTTTCCTATTGACATAATAGTATACATTTGGATGTGTTTTAAATTGTAATAACCTGCGGACTGCTGGGAAGTTGAACTGACAAGCTAGTGGTTCTCCCACAAAAAGCTAACTCTTTTTTACAAATAGAAAACTAGGCTTTTTTTGCCATTAGATGTTTTTTTCAAAATAATGCCATATGTGGGCACGCGTGGCTTGGTGGCATTATTTCACTTTTGATTTGTTATTTTGAAACACAATTATTTTTTCTTTAAAAGAATGGCCCATAATCATAGTCAAACACTAAAGTCGGTTCTTTTTAAAAACAACTTTAAATTAAAAACCCGCTTTATATTATTTCCCAACTATAGTCAAAATTAAAGTATGTTTTAAATTGAACCGACTTTAACTGGGTGCCACCTCAAATGTAGAAAATGTTTTCATACAATATACAACAAAATACAGACAAGTGGCACCGCTGAACAGCTGACATAAAAAATTAAAACAAAAACCAAAAAAGGTAAATAATAAAAGTTACCGGGACAACTAAAGAAAAAAAGTTTTTTGTGGTGGAAAAATGGAAAAGATAAGATTAATATCATATTTAGAATATTTTGGTACTAATTTTATTAGTGCTTATAAACCGGTTAACCGAAAAACCGGTTTTTCTTCGAAATCTCGGTTTTTTGCGAACCGGTTAATTTAAAATGTTGATTTTCGGTTAACCGGTTTATCCGGTTTTTATCATTCGGTTAACCGGTTTTTAAAATTTAGGTTTAAAATTAAGAAATCTCATTGTTTTGTGCATTTTTTATATTCATTGTACAAACATTATTGGTCTGATTTGAAACATAAACTGCTGATTTACAATATAAACCTATTTAGATTGATATTTTTAAGAATTGCAATGATTCTAAATAGTAGAGGACTATGAGTTTACTTAAAAACTTTTTCAGAATAAATTGCACATAATCAAACTATAAAAATTAAATTCTGCAGAATTCTAGAAGTTAAGCATGATGATTTTACCAAACGTCAAGTTGAATTTGATGTGCATACCTTCTTTCAATCAATTTGACTTCATTAGTGTGTTTTGTTCTTAAAATTTTATTTTATTATTCATTTCGCTTAGTGTACAAATTCGTTTTCAGAAATAACAACGTTCCAAAATCCATAATTTGAAATATTTTGAAATCTGATAATGGAGTTTTATTAATTATTTGGTATGATTTATAATGACAATCACAGCTAAGAAGAAGTGCGTTTGCATCTTATAGGTCCTTTTTTGGGACTTGCTACATTTTCTGTTCCATATCAGAAAAATTTAATGAATAAACCAATAATTAAAACAAGTATATTATATATTTAGTATCATATTTATACTCAATTCCATTTGACTGAGATAATAATTTTTAAATTTTTACAAAATAAAATGGACTTAGCACTTTTGTATATTCATAGGTATTTAATATTAACCATTCCTGACTACTAAAAACTACAAATTTTAATGCTGTATATACTTTATTGGACATTTTATGTTTTCTACATATATATGACGGTTAACCGGTTTTTTCGATGTCGGTTAACCGACAAACCGGTTTTTTAAAAAGTCGGTTTTTTATAAACACTAAATTTTATTGTTAACTGTTCAATAATTGCAAAATCTCTGCCAAGTTCTTTTAACTTAATTTTGTTTACTTTTTGCCGAACTTTTTTACATGGCGAAGAACAGCTGATGCTGTTGTTAAATGAGTTAATAACGGCTTCAGCTAGTTTTATATTTACAGTCGACATTAACGTCAAAAATATACTTTAACTTGTCTATGGTAGACCTAAAGTCCACTCTTAAGTAAAGACGACTTTATTTCTATTAAAATATACTTTATTTCTAACTATGATTATGGGCCAATATTTTTCGCACTAATTTTTCGCATACGACTTTTCAATAAATTCCACGCTTTTTATTTCGCAGGGTTGTATTTTCGATTAATCGCCGTCCAAAGTCGATTTCAGTATAAAGTTGGTAGTGTAAAATCGAAATAATCATACATATTAGCAAAAATATTTTCTCACAATCATGGAATTAATGGCCCGATTCAGGAACACGAGCGAAAAACAATTTTAAAATTTTTTTATGAAAAACACTCAAAAATTATTTGAAAACTGATTGGTTTTCAAACAATAATGTTAAAATTGTTTTCCGGTCATGAAAAACCATATGCTCTTGCAAACCAAAATGAGTTCCGTCTATACAGCCGATTACTATAAGCAACTATGTAATTATTAAATCGTCATACTATAAAGACTTTAACATATACCTCCAGGAATCTTGTATTTTTTAAAAAAGTTATTGCTTTGAATCGTCGCAGTTATCGAGATTAAACTAAAAAGAATTATTATATAGCTTTCTCTCCATTTCATTCAAACATTTCTCGTGTAAACAGTATTTAAGTGTTGCAATAATTGGATTTGAAAATATGGGAGCTTTAAAAGTTAAAACTGTGCAATTACCGTTACCTTCAAAAGCAATTGTAAGAACACAAAGTAGAAGCATTTTCATTTGCATATTATTTAAATATGGGGGAGTTTCGAATATTGAATATTCATGAGCGTGGACGGAATATTATCCAGACAAGTAATTCAAAAACTTGTGGAGTGAAATCTTATTCGTAAAGAAGGGACTTACAAATATCCTAATGGACATACATTGCTATTACTCTGTGGAGCTAACAAAGATGGATGGTATTGGAGGTATGTTCTAATAATTAGTATATAAAATAAACATAAAATTTCATGTGACTACAAACATATTTATAAATTAGATTCTAATTTATAAATATGTTTGTAGTCACATGAAATTTTATGTTTATTTTATATACTGTTACGTTTTAACCTTTTCAAAACGTTTGGTTTATTTCCTTTAAATAAACCGGATACTTTTGATTGCAAATAAAAGCCGTTTAGTAGTTTAAAAATTGTAACAACTCTTTATTTATTTAAAATGTACAACAACCACAGAATTAAATAGTCACTCAATGTTTTTTATACACGTTTATAAATTCGCAGAAATACAGATACACTTTATAATGTACACGAATTCACTCGAAAAATACAGCACACTTTAAGGCACTCAGTTGATGTTTATTCGAAAAGCGTCTCTGATAAACTCACTAACGACTGCAACCTCTGCCACTATTTATAAAACTGCCATCTGCACTCTAGATTGCTCTTTAACTGTCAAAGCTCGTATATTCTAGAGCAGACATCGGCAAAGAGCCACCTTAAGAGCTTTCTGGTTTTATTTTCTTTCACACGTACGTAATTTGCAAAAAAAATTAAAAGAAATCATTCTTACAAACCTTTGAATCAGTGCACTGAATGCCAGAGAGCGCTACTCAAAAAACGCAAAGTGCTGTTAGTGTGCAAAGGCAATTTTACTCTCTGCCGTTGTCTGTTCTAGAGCTTTCTAATACATACGCCATCTGTGGTGTACTTTCTACAATGTTCTTTAACTGAATATTCGAATATACGGTCGCAGCAAACAGCCTTGCCATACTTACGATCAATGGTCAACTGAAAGCTTTTATTCAATGTTAATAATGCCCACAGATATGTTACAGTTTGCTATTACAGCACTGTTATTTGAAAGCATTATGCTACTTTTAAATCAGCCGTTAAAATCGTTATATTTGAATTCAAGTACAATTTCGTAACAATACAATCAACCCGCAAACTTTAAAAAGCTAAAAAAATGTCGAATAATTTTTGTTAGGGTAATTATGACCCAATAAACTCAGAAACTAATTTGCAAATTAAGTTTAGGAGCCAGGTGAAAAAAGGTGAAGAGTGCCTCAGGTCACTGTTGACAGTTTAGGTGTAAAAAATAAGATGAAAACTTTTAATTATGATACGATTTTATTGAAAAAACTAATGAAAAAGATACAAAAATAAGAAAATATTTTTTACTTTGTAAGAAGATACTCATAAAAACAATTATTGACATTCGAGCTAACACACTGTGTTTGAGACGTTTTGCATAGTTTGCACCTTCTTTGTCTAACTAGATTGGAAAGTGGTCGATATTGTCACAACGGACGTCATCAATTGGATGTTTCGCTCTTTCGCCAACTTTTGAACTTCCTGGATGTGGATCTTCTTGTGGTGTTATTGGTCCACTGCCTGGACGACCAGCTGCACGTTTTTTTGTGTATGTTCGTATTTACTATGTCAATAAAATGATGAAGACGGATCATCGCATCGCGAGTCTTTTCTCGAACATGGTAACGTCTCATACGTCCATCCATCAAGTCTACGCCACCCATATGGCTGTTATGTTCGCGTATAATTTGTGGGCAATCGTCTTCCACGTATTTCTTTGCTTTTCGGTCGAAACGTGATACCTCTGTTTCTTACAATTCGGGATTTGTTCTTGTAAATGGCTCAATGCCAACATATGTTGAAGCCAATCCTACACATTTTTTGTCTTTCCACAAGACAGTGCTTATTTCAACACCGAAGGCCGAGCAACCTATTGGTTCGTTTGTGACGACTAATCCTTTGGAAGTTTGCAGCGTTGAGTACGATTGACAGAGTCCGTGGTCTTTGCAAATAAACCAACAATGGAAGCTACTTGTAGAAATTGTCGAAATAAACAATGTAGCTACAAAGTTGGTAAATCTTCTTCGTCTGTTTCTATAGCTTCCATAAACTCTATCAACGGATCATCAGTCAAGGCGGATAGTTTAATCCGTATGCGGGTGTATCTGCCATTCCTATACATACGGGAGACTAAAAGTAAGTAAAAAAAAAAATTTTAAAAAAATCACACACAAAATTTCACGTGCTAAAATTTTGACATCACTCACAAAAAGCTGATAAAACAAAAACCTAAAGTCTGAATGCATTTCAACCTTCGAGAGAAATGTTAAAAGATGTGTAACTATAAAGTCAACGTTAAATTTAATATATAATTCTTTTTGAGATAATTGGTGTTTTGTAATGCGTGCCTTGAGGCACTCTTGTGGGAAACTAATTTCAGAGTATGTTAATAAATTGTCTATTACTTGCAATAACGTAATTTTTTTAGTTATGCGTTGCTATTTTTGTATTCAACAGTTAAGTTATCGAAAAAAGTGAGATATTCTGTTAGGTGTTTTTTATTTTTCTTAAAAAAATAAAAAATATCAACCGAAGCTTGAGAGAAAGACAGATTCTTTAAGAAGTCAAGATTGTTGTTGGCCAGATAATACTATTATGCTACCTTTGAGTTCAAAATGGTCAACTGAAGTTCATTCAACATGAAACACAGATGTCTTTGCAAACATCTGTTGACTTCAACTCATTTTGCAGGGAAGTTTGTGTATATTTCTCATTTCAAACGAATATTGTAATTGCCGGAGAAGATGTTGAAGGCCAATGGGTGTTTGGGGGTGTTGAAAGAAACAGTGGAAAATGTTTTATGGTTCCTATTTTGTCAATTATTTTCAAATACATAGCAAAGGTTCAGTCATTATATCCAATTGTTGGAAAGTAAATAATACAGCATAGGAAGGTTGCACTCGCTACTCCGTAAACCACTCAATATTATTTGTGAACCCGGACACTGGTAACCATACCAATATTATAGAATGTTTGTGGCAACACCTTAAAGCCTTTAATCCTGAATACAACAGCAGAAAGTCATTTTTCAATGGGTACGTTCAAAAATTTATATTTTTAAGATGGTGCAAGACCAATAACCGCAACCCATTCATTAAAACTTGCCGGTCGCCTGTATAATCCAATCGATGCGACAATTGAACACTAAACATGGTACAACATCTTGCTTCCACTGAAATTGACACACATGAATTTGATACTGAACTTTGCTGAATTTGCAATGAACCAGAAATTGATAGAGAAAATGGCACAGGTACCGACACTTGCAATGAACCGGAAATTAAAGGGTTAAGATTAAAACTTATATATCAAATAAAAGCCTGAAAGGTTCTCTACAAAAATGTATATAAAATTTTATTGTTAATATATTGATAAATTTACATTTAGCAGACTTTTTCGGCAATTGAGGAGGCCATATTTAACCCTTTACGGCGCCATGTTGCATTTTTGTAACATACCCCTAAAATAAGTGTAAAAATATTATATATGCTGATATAACAATTTAACTCCATGTTAAAGATTGGCAATAAAGCATTCTAACGGTTTAGAAGCTAATAAGCTTTCTATATAGGATCAATTGGGTATTTATTTCATTCAAGTAACGTAAGTGTACAAATCTGTTTTGCACTCTTCGAATTCATTTGCGAAAAACTATTTATTGAAGAAATCTGATATTTGTTTATTGAAATTTGTGTGAGTGAAAGGTAAGAGAGTTTATTTCAATAATCATTTATGTTATTTTTTTTCAAAACCAATTTGGTTACGCTTTGTAATGATTTTGGTTTGTTGCATATATGCAACATTGCGTGTTGAGATGTATTAATTTACCAATGTGAATGCTTCCTCTTCAGTATCAATATAAGTCGTAAATTGCATAATCTACCTGCTAAGGACCTGGAAAATATGCTAGCAGAATGGGAAGATAGTGAAGATGTCCTTGGCTTTTCTGATGACGCTGATTCTGTTGATCCAACGTAGAGGCGAATGATGATGAAAGCTCTGATGAGGAATTAGAGGCATTACCTGACTTAAAAAATAAACTTTAGCCCACTGACAATATATCAACTGCATTCACGATCAGTCAGAGCATTAGTACTGCAAATGATTTAGGTTTTAATGTTGTCTAGCCATTTGCTTAGGATTTAGACTACATGGAAAACGAAAAGCCTAAGTTTGAATAATAACCAGCTATGTACGTTTTCATGGATATGATCTCCAGAAATACTTCCCTTAGAAAAGGGGTATTTCCTGTTTACTTACTGGGAACATTATCAACCTCATAAGAGACCAGACTAATTTATACTCTATTCAGAAAGATGCCAACGAGAGACAATGTCATCGAAACGATTTTTATCACTTAGGCAGTTACTTCACTTCACGATGATTTTGAACGATTGTATAAAATTCGGCATTGATAGAGGAATTGAACAAAAAAGTTCCATTTGAAGCGCAGTTATCTATAGATGAACAAATTTTCAACAAAAGCTAGAAGTTTGTTGAAACAGTATTTACCGGATAATCACATACAACAAACAACATGTTTGTTGTGTGTGATTTTTCTAGATATGGATATAAATTTTAAGTCTACAGTAGCATCTTCTATTTATCACTCAATAACAACAAAACTAACAAAATTGGAGTTCTTGCGCCGTAAAGGGTTAATTTGTTTGGGATAAAGGAGTCCGTGGAAGGTGTAGCAAATATGTTTGAATTAGGCTGTAGTAGAAACATTTAAGGTGTATTGTCGGAGATTTTAGTGGCCGACGATGATTTACACGAAATCCATCTCAGCCACTGGCGAAAAAAAGTTTTCTCTGCCAATATCCTTGAAGAGGAAAGAGCAACAAATCACAAAAAATAATCATTCCAACAGCTTTATGATTTGAACAGGAGTTAATAGAGCAAAAGTGGCATAATCTGATAATAGAAAAATTAAATTTTTAGTTTTTTAAGTGATTTTATAGTTTTTATAAAGAGTACAAAGCTCAATTGAAATGCACCTGTGAATATAAACTCTTTGTTTTTAAAGTTTTTAAATATGGAAAAGTGGAAACAGGTAATTTTTGTTACAATAAGAGCAAAACTGGAGTAATACGGATAAGGTAAGACGCACAATTACCCAGCTAAAATCCCAATGGACAACCATAAAAACGAGCAGAAGGAGGTGTCCAATTTCCGTGCTAAAAGCAAACAAACTGAGGGAGGCCAAAGACCTCCAGAAGTACCATTATCACATAATGATATTAGTGTATGGCTACCCAATGAATTCGTAATTGATACAAACGAGTACGACTGTGAAACTTAATTTAAATTAATTTCTAAAAATGAGTTTTCGTTTTTTTTTTTGGATGTAGAAAATATTTTAGATTCTCTACCAGAAGTTGAAAAACTGAATACCAAAGTAAACGAAGTTGAAGCAGAAGTCAATATCAACAAAGTTACTCCATACAAAAAAAAGTTTGTGTAAAAGTAAAATGTTTACATTTATTTCATTCAACGATAGATTTAAAAAATTCTTCCTCTAATTGTTTAATACAATTATATCACGCCGACAACAAATATGACAAAAATTTGAAAGTAGTACCTTCAGTTTTCAAGATATTTGCACTATTCAGTGTGACAGAGTACGCGGTAGCGATGAGCGATATTTCCATGCCTGTGATTTAATCACTGTGATTAAAAAATCAATCACAGGTAACAACAGTTACTGAATATTGCAAGTACATTTAAGTCGTTATTTTATATTTTTCAACATTCACTCAACAATGATTTCTCAAGAACTATTTATTTAAAAAACTAGATTTTACTGAAGTTAAATTGTGCTCAATTAAAAATATTCATATAAAAACAGAAATAGAAAGACTTTTTAAACAGCGGAAGTTTCCCTAATTTTGTAAAAAATAGCAATTCTATTTTTGAAATGCCACTATTGAAAGGATTTTCGGTCTGATGTTTTTATTTTGGATAAACTATTGATTGAAAACTTGAAAAGTAAATTAATTATAAAAACAAATAATTGTAATGAATTTTAACATTTTTGAAAACGGAAGACGGAAAGAATCGCTTTTTAAAACATCTAAAAAAAGTGATAAATATTTTTTAAAACTAATTTACAAAACTATTTTGATTTTTAAAAAGAAAAAAATATAATATTGTAAATTTATGTATACATATCGCAATGGTTTCAGTCAACTCAAAATTTAAAAATTTTCAGTAGAGGCAAAAAAACATTTTTTTAATACATTACAATGAAAGTTGAAGATGGATACAAGTGAATTTTTAGCGAAATTGTAGGGATAGTGATGTAAGATATTACTACTGTACATCGATTTCTTGCAAAAAGTGAAAATTTAAAAATTTTGAGTTGACTCTCTTTAGAGGAACCATTGCGATATACATATGTAAATATACAAATAACTAATGATCTAAAAGGCATATTGTTAGTAAAAATATGTGAAAATATTTTAATATTTATTTTTTGAAATAACTTTACTCTGGCCACTATGCAAAAGCAATCATAATTATTGCTATGATCTCACTTTTTAATTAATACCTTAAAATGTTATGAATTTATTAATTGTTGTGTTTTTGTAAAAGCGTTCTGTTTTTTTCTTTATTTATACTGGTTTTTTGACCTGGGTGTACTGTTTTTCCGAGTTCCAAATATGGCTACCCTAGTTGGGAATGACCTTTCAGATGTAGCATTACTCACTGGCCTTGAAATAAATATTTTTAATATTTTATAGAGGTTGGATGTCATTGTTACATTCTAAACTTCGCTTCTTTTTTTTCTAAAATTGCACTTGCAAAATTCACATACATATCTTTTCGTGTGTACTTTAAGAATTTATTAATAAATGTGCTTTTGATGGCGTGTCTCTTTCTTTCCACTAAGTTATTTTTACCAATGCTTCCAATATTAGTCCTACAATATTCGTGAAGTATAAAATGGTATCATGTCGATCCACACATCGGGTTACGCATAATCTTGACAATTTGGAACTCAAATATTTCATCAAAAATGCATTACGTTTTGAATTGTGGTTTTTAAAAAAAAAATTTAGCTTTTTGGATGATTGGCACTTTAGAACTCTTAGATATAGAATTATTTAATTTATGACAGAAACATTTATGGCTAATTATTGTATTTTTATTTTACTGCATCCTTTTCTGCTAACATAAGGGGACATCCATCGGTTCCTATGGATGTACGGCACGTGTACCATATCGTGACCATCTACGATTGCGCTTCTACATAGAACACGACCGCGATCTTGGTTACTATATGTTATTATACTTTTTTCTTTCAACCATTTCTCCATCTATGAACATTTTTAAAATTTGTAAGTGCACAAGGCAAATATTTGTTAGTACTTACTGCTAACTGATCTGCAGCACAAAAGACATTGGGGATTTACTGAAGAATAACATTTATCATGTAACAAATGCCCACACGGGATAAGTTTTCAGACATTTCCCCTAGACATTTGACTTTAAATTCCATTATTTTATTAACAATCTTTTATTGAGCTTTTAACAATAAATTTCATAGACTACTTGTGATTTCCTTAAAACTTTAAATTAAATATTTCTCTTAAAATTCTCATTTTCATAAATTTTTTTTTCTCATTTTCAATTGTTTTTTTCTGAATTTCAAATGAAAAGTCTCCAATTCAATATTTCTTTTCCGAATTTCAAATGAAAATTCTCATTATCAATTTTCTTTTCTGGATTGATTAAAAAGAGGGAAAAAATAAAACTAACTAGCAAGAACTAAAAATAAATAATAAGGCTAAATTAACTCAAAAAAAAAATAGTTGCATTGCTTACTCAATAACCACTCAATACAGCAGTCAAGGCCATAGAGAATAAACATAGAGCGGAAACTCTCCTATCAAAGACCTAATTCAGTTGTAGCAAACCTAAGTGGTGAGAATGTATTAGTAGAAAAAACTATGTGAAAACAAATCTATTTTGAGTAAATTTTTTGAGTTTTTTCTAGTTTCCGCTCTATGCTTCTCTATGGTCAAGGGTTCCAAAAAATGTCAGTAACTTGTACATCCACAGAAAAAACTTATAATCATAATCAAGATAGCAATAATCCTAAAAATATTGACAATGAAAGTTTTCAAAGAAATGAGCAACTGAAAAATAAATTGGCTAAAGGGCAATTTATTTCAATATACCCAATAGTGCAGTTGATAATCTTCTAAATATTTTAAAGGATCACATTGATGGATTGCCCTTGCCTCACGCTACTTGAAACATATTCCTAAAAGTTCAGTGGTTGAAAAAATGGGATCATTAATCTCTTAATTAATCAAAAAGTGCAGTTAGTTTTTTACATGCAACAGTGTTTATAAAAGTGTAACGTTACTGAGTAAGTGAATGACTGATCCAACATTGCTCAAACCAAATGCCAAAATGGCATAAAATTCAACGTTTATTTACTAGCTCCGGTTCGAAGGACCATAAACAAATGTCAGCCTTTATATGGTGGATTAATTTATTTCTTTAATTTTGTGTTTGTTAACAAAGATGGTTCAACAGCGTTGAACGTGGCACAAATAAAATTGGCAATTTTATTTAATACTTAATTTGATGATCTTTTTAACACAAACACTTTGTTGTTTTTTCAATCATTTAATGAATAGCACGGGAGTGCGTTTTTATTTTGATTTTTGTGATTTTCGTTCGTGTTCCGAAGCTGCCTGAGGAAGTGTTCGGGGACCTTCAGTCGAGATCGATAAGGTCGTCATGAAGATCGATCAAATCTTCTTCAATGTGGCCTGACCGGACTTCAACAATACGTCCCCTTACCCTAAATCCACTAAGTAATTCGAAGTTTTTTAGTGTAAAAATGGGCAAATTCGATAACGGTATATTTTCTAAACTAATACGGATATAAGCTTATATACATAATATTTGGGAAGTGGAAATTTATATGAAAAGTTGGGAACTAAACATACCACTTTATTAAGCAAGTCTGATATCCATGAGGTCAATATAATCACGTGATATAACCATATTGTGGAATTATTCTCCGAGAATAATACAGATGAAGGAAATATTTTTATGATTTTCTTTATTTATTTTTTATTCATCCAGTTACAGAATCCTAGCCAATAGATCATAATCGGTTCCAAATATACCACTCAGCAAAATTTAAAAAAATTTCTAATGATGATTCGACAGAGAGTGTATGATATTGCAGTGAGGAAGAGAAAAAAACCCTTCGACACAAATATTTGGATCTTGTTTCATTTAGAATCTACAATAGAGGACTTGAAGTATATGGACCCATTGATAATAGAACACACGAAGCAAGACAAACTTTTCTATATTAGCTGTGTGATTCATTTTTAAACCTAAACTATGAATTATTTGCTATATCTAAGTCGTGTTTTCCAGCATTACAATCATGTGTTGATTACTAGTGGAATATTAATGCAACACGCTGCACAGTGGGGCAAAATCAAAATTTTTTGAAAATAAATTTGGCATTTCTAAACGGCTGGTCCGATCGGGATAAAATTTGAATCCTTGTAACCAAGGAGTATTCGAGTTTAAGTTATTAAAATGGGCCCTACAAATACTCCAGGGGAAGCGCTATGGGGGCTCAAAGTAGGGTACCTTCGACATATAAAATTTTTAAACACGTGGCATTTTTTTGTTTCCCATCCGATTTCAAAGAATTTTATATTTTTGGAAAGCGCTCGGCTCTTATAATTTCCTAGTTATAGGCATTTCAAAAGTGAAATTTTAAAATTTTGGTCCGCATTTTTAAAAATATATGGCGCACTTTCGGACTGAATGGACTCGAATTTTTTTGTTAGTTAGACAACTAAATTACCAACAACATATAAAAGATTTTAGAGCAATATCAATTACGAATCCAAAAATAAGCGATTTTCAATTTAAAAATTCAAAAAATAGTATATTTTTGCTGTTTTTTGGACAAATAGGTGACTTAACTCTTTTTTTATTAAAAAACAACTTTCTTTAAGAACGTATAACAATTTTATGGTTTTCTATAAAGTTTCATTGCGGAGAACATTTTGGTATAAAAAACATGTCCTATTTTTGGAACATGTCGGCCCTACGCCCTTTAGAAATTGACCTATTTTTTATCAAAATTTCATCTTTTTTTTTTTCTTGGACCAGCACTCAGGGCATGCCCCTACTCATGCAAAGCATTGTGTTGGAACTAGGAAAATAGGTTATGGGAGGGAGGATAGAGGGAGTAGTGTTTGTGGACATTTGATTTTAATTTTCATATATTGAAAGTGACAGGAAATACTTCAGGAGGAAGCTTATTCCACATACGGACAGTACGGCTAAAGAACGAATTTTCCCTGTAATGTGTTGTGAGATCTACTGTCCAGTCGACAACGAATTGATGTGCCCTTGCCGAAGAGCGTGTGTTGCGTAAAGATCTACGGGTTTCGGGAACAAGTTCCCTAATTTCAGCAGAGCACATACCATTGTAGTATCGGTAGAACACTGAAACACAACCCACATTGCGACGATGTTCCAGTGAGTCAATAGAGCTGGATACCCTACTGTCACCGATAAGCATCTTCGCTCTCTCCTGTACGCGGTCGAGTAACTCCAAAATAGACTTCGAAGCACCGGCCCACACATGAGAGTTGTATTCCATTTTAGGTCGGATATAAGTGGTGTAAATAGTAAGGAGATCAGATGGAGTGAAGTATTTCTTACACCGTTTTAGAAAACCAAGGCACTTGAATGCTTCTTTCGACACTCGAAAAATGTGTTTTGTCCAGCGGACATCGCACTGTGGGAGAAATCAACAATTTAGTGGCGCAAAATAAAAAAAAAAACTTTCGCATATTTGATTTATTGTTATGTAGTTTCAATCTATAGTTGTTGCTGTACTTGAAAATATTTAACATTTATTAATAACTTCAGTGGATCTCGTACTAAATTTGTTCCTTATTTTTTTAAGATTGTATATAAGAAGTGTTATTGGTAATTACATTATATAAAAATTAAATTTATGTAATTCTAACTACTTACAAGTTGCTAAAAACAAATGCCCATATACCAAATTTGCCTTAAAATTATGAGTTCTTTTAAATCTGGTAGTGCTTTATTTAGATTAAAAATATAACATTTGCGTATTTCGCCTTTTATCCAATAAAAAAATACTGAAATATTGGATAAAAGACGAAATGCGCAAAATAGGATTTGATTTTAGACCTATCGTTTCTTGGTTTTTTTCGTCAAAAAAAATCGACCCACCGTAATGTACATACTTTATTGTTATTTGTTCTTATATAATGTACTCAGGCAAGTATTTAAGCGTTTTGGTGTCTAATAAAAATTAATTGCTAAATAAAAAATTTTCTTTCAATTGTAAAGACATAATTATGTACGTTTCTTTCTTATAATTTTCGGGATTTTAGATTTCCCGAAAATCCCAAAACCCCGGGTCGGGATTTCGGGATTCTTTACCGAATCCCGAACCCCGGGATTTTCAAAAATCAGTCCCAATTAGCATCTCTTGTTTCATCTGCAAGCTATAAAAAGTTAGGCAATTTTTGTTGGATCCATTACTTCCTAGTGATTGATCAGACTCTGAAGTCGACTAATTTAAATAAATTTTAAAAATCTCATAAAAATTCACAAAATTGTAACAAGTATTAGTTAGCTTAATTACTCTTTATTTCATTGTTTAATTATAACTAAATTATTTATAATAATGAAATAAAATCATTTCATAACTAATAATTGTTATTCGTTTTTAAAAATAAATTTATTAATAAAACTAAAAAAAGTTTAATTTTATATGAATATTTCGACCTATGCCGGCAATAGGGTAAATGTCCAAAATCTATAGATTTAAATAGTTACTTGCTATAAATAAAATTACTTATATAATTTAAATTTTTTGAAAGATATATTAAAATAATTTCTTACAATTGAAAATAGTATAGAATTTCTTCCGAGGTAGTGTAGTTTAGCAGCCTCTCCCGCTCATTCTACTGAAGTAGCAGTACCCATTTTGCATTACTTTATTAGCTTACCTCCTTGCCTGCAATATTTCCATATAAATGAAATTAATTTGGCCAAGCGTTTAGAAGATACGAATTTAGTTCCACTAAATTAGGGTTTTCTCCCACTGTGCATCGCACTGAATACTCATGCCTAAAACATCAAGAGCTTCTGATTCCTTAATATTTACACCACACATAAAAAAAGAAGGAGCAACATGATCTGTTGTGCGTTTGTGGGTTAACATACAATATATAATAAAATAATATTGTTGCTGTCATCTGCAAAAGAGTAGATAGGGTTGTAAGTTTGACGTAGAAGGTCGTTTATAAAGATAAGAAATAGAGTAGGAGAAAGTACGGAGCCTTGCGGTACCCCTGAATTGATCTTGAACTCGTTTGATGAAATTCCATCTATAACAACTCGTATAGTGTGATCTCTGAGAAAGCTCGATATAAATCGACAGAAGTTATTACCAATACCAAAAGCAATAAGTTTTGCTAAAAGGATTTTTGCTCCAAATTTTAAGAATTGCGGGATTCCCTTTGACCCTTTGACAAGTTTTTATACACCTTGATATTTAGAATGACAAACTTAAAAAACGCTGAAAATTTCATTAAGTTTCGTTGATAAATAAAGATTTTATTATATATTACATATTCTCTGAGTTTCTAAAACTAAAATTTATATCAAAATTTTAATAGGATTGCGGATATTAGGAAAAATTTGATCCACATTCATCCGAGCTATATTTTTTTATTTAGATAAGTTAATTTTTGGTCTTACAAAAGCAATTTCAAGTCAATATCTCAATTAGATTCAAAAATATGCCACTTTAAAACTCCGTCCTTCAAAAATATTGCACTTTTTCATACACTCAAGATCTAGCCGAGCGCTTTACAAAAATATAAAATTCTTTGAAATCGGATGGGAAACAAAAAATGGCACGTGTTTAAACATTTTACATGTCAAAGGTACCCTACTTTGAGACCCCATAGCCCCTGGAGTATTTGTAGGGCCCATTTTAATAACTTAAACTCGAATACTCCTTGGCTACGCCCAAACGATCGGACCAACCGTTTAGAAATGCCAGATTTATTTCCAAAAAATTTCGATTCTGCCCCACTGCGTGCTGCTAGGAAATCTACAGTATAATGGTGAACCGTTTCATGTTGCGCCTGTTAGTTCAGAGGATGGGAACTAGTCGAAACAGGTGGTGTAGGAATTAACATCCCGTTTTTAGATTTTAGAAGATAGTGTAATGATATGTTTTATCTAATTGAAGGTAAGTAAACATTAAGGTTAACTTTAACATAAGATGATCTCGTTTTTAACAATAAATATAGTAGTAACCAGAGTCCTTGGCAGTAGCCAAAGTGTGATAAAGATGCCAGAGTATAGAAAATAGAAATTACTTTATATCCAAAGTCTTTTTATTCGTTGTCGGGCCAGGAATTTTTCAATCCATATACTTATTTATTTATGTTTATTTTAAAAACTATTAACATTTTAAGCAAATTAATTAAAATTGAAATCTCTACTTAATTCAACAAATATAAATAAAAAAGAGTGTCATTGGAATTTACGTAAAAGCGAATGATTAAAATGAATAAACATTCAAACAAAGTAAAATAAAATGAACGAAAATAAAATGAATACACACTTTCAAGGTTTCTCTGCTTCTCCATCATTAAAACACAAATAAATGAAACACGTCAGCAAGCACAACGCTGAAATAGAATTAACACAATAATAACAACAGCAACAAAAATCGAGGAAAAAACAATAAAATAAATAAAAAAAAGAATAACAAAGGCAAACACTCAGAAAATAATAAAAAAAAACTAACCAAGTGAGGTATGACTAACGAAAAATATATTTAGTATTTAAAAAATACACACCTTCATACGTCCATACAAAGTTCCGTGTGTATGTATTTATAAAAATTGTTAACTAATACTATTAAGTGTAAAACACCTATACGTTTAGACCAAACTCGTTATATCCTTTAAGGAATAAACATGTAAAATTCTTTTGAAAATTAAAATTAGAAGATCCTGTTAGAACATCTTTTTATAGAATTAGTCTATTATTACATATTATTGTTATCCCTTTCCGACCGTGTACGCACAATTGTGCGGGTATGTTTAAGTATCTATAATTTCTTTAATATATGAAGTTATGCAGTAAGACCGGCAAAACACTATTGAGTATGCTCTGTCTTTGTTGATCATTATAAAGAACCGTTATAAATTTTTGTTTTTTAAATATTAATTTCGTAGTTTCAGTTGTGTACTTTGTACAGATGTAAAAATGAGTCGAAAGGGTAAGTTTGCATATAAATTAAAATTATTTAAATTTGTGGGATCTTTTATCAAACACGTGTTTCCAATAAGAAAAATATTAAATATTGTATGTAAAGTGTAATTTTGTGATTATTTTGTGATTTTTTATATTTTTTCGTCAAATTAGTTTGAAGTGCTACAATTGTGCGTGTTAGGACTATATTATAAAAATATGTTAACTATTCTTGTTACTTTTTCTTAGGTGGACTAACTGAAGACGATATCTTTGCTGAAATTTTAAATTCAGATTTGGAAGATTTTAGTAGTGATGATGAGTGTGTGGATGCAACTTGGGAATTACCAGTTGTAACAAATGATTTGGCAGACCAGGAAAGCGACAATGAAGAAGAGTTCAATGCTCTATCAGAGACACCACCAGAGTCAAGTCAAACTGCCAATCGTCGTGATATTTGGAAAAAAAGACCGTTTGAGAATCAGTTGGAAAGCAGCTCTTATGCAACTGCGGACACAAACACACCTATAGAGACCCCTTATCATTATTTTTCCGTGTATTTCAATGATGAGTTTTTAGAAAAAGTTACGGAGTACACAAACAGGTACCATGTGGCCGAGAAGGGCAAAGCACTGGGAGCATCAGTAGCTGAAATGAAAAATTTTTTTGGAATCATCATTGCGATGGGCTGCATTCGCTATCCAAGGCTTCGCATGTACTGGGAGAAAACCACAAGACTCCCTATTGTAGCTGATACCATGAGTCGTGATCGATTCTTTCTCTTGCGCATGTGTCTACATGTGGTGGACAACAATGAAGTAACAGATGCAGAGAAACAATCAAACGTGTTTTGGAAAATAAATCCGTTACTTGAACGTGTTAGATCTGCTTGTAGAAATATTCCAAGAAAATGTAATGCTAATTACTCAATAGACGAACAAATGATACCATTTACTGGTCGGTGCCCTGTTAGACAAAGCCTTCCAAATAAACCTAGAGGAGTGGGATTGAAAAACGAAGTTTTAACAACCTCTGAGGGGCTGGTCCTTGATTTTGAGATTTATCAGGGCAAGACTACACCACTTCCATGCTCAAATTTAGGATTAGGACCAGGCTTTGTTTTGCGTTTGGCTGAAACACTTCCTGAAGGATCCAAACTGTTTTTTGACCGTTATTTCACGACAATACCACTACTACAAGCACTGTTGAAACGTGGAATTTATGCTACTGGAACAATAATGAGGAATAGAATAAAAAACGTACATTTCACGAATGAGAAACACATGAAAAGGGGTGATATGGAGGAATTTTGTCATAGTGAAGACAATATTGTCGTGGTGCAGTGGAAGGATTCAAAGTCGGTAATTCTTGCATCTTCAGCTTACGGGTGTGGCCCAGTTGAACACGTGAAACGCTGGGAAAAAAAAGAGAAAAGGTATGTGGAAGTTCCAGCTCCTAGAATCGTCAGGGAATACAACAAGTGTATGGGCGGCGTTGATGTTTGCGATCAATTAATGGAATCGTACAGGTCATTTTTTAAAACACGAAAATGGACTTTAAAAGTGTTTATACATTTTATTGATCTTGTGTGCTGCAACGCCTGGATGCAATACAGAGATCACTGTAAAATAAATTCTCAACTTCGAAAAAATACCCATGATTTATTAAGTTTTAAAATAGCATTAGCTAAACAGCTAGTAGCTATAGATACAAAAAAAAATAATGAATATGAATCTGAAGATGAAGATGAAGAACCCCAAAATGTTGCCAAAAAATATCGTCCATCCGAACAACCATGCCAAGACAAAAGACTTGATGGATATAAACACTGGCCTCTTGAGCATGATTTGTCATCAGCAAGATGCTGCCGACTTGCCGGATGTAAATCAAGAACGCGAACATATTGTTCAAAATGCCAGGTATATTTATGCCTTAGTAAGAAACAAAATTGTTTCGTAAAATACCATACGGAAAAATAAAAATAAATAACATTGTTTCAAAGATATTGATTGTTTTATTTGCTAAATAAACCGGACTGCAACAATTGTGCGCATCCTGAAAAAAAAGGATAAAGGGTCTTACTGACAAAACTTAATACCTTAAATTGTTCTATGTACACAGAAATAACAGAATTTAAAAATTTAGATAAATCTATCACTTGGATAGGCTATAGGTCGGAAAGGGTTAAACCACAAATAATAAAGTTATAACCTAAAGTTAGCATTAACTACATGTTTTAATATTTTCACTCAACGATTTTACATTATTTTCTACTACCAAATTGTAGTTAAATTTAATTCGAAATGTTGATTTTGGATTAACTGGTTTATCCGGTTTATATCACTCGGTTAACAGGTTTTTAAAATTTGGAACTAAAATAAATAATTCTTATGTATACAACATAAACATCTTTCGATGCAAATAGTGTTGATGAAATTAACGAAGCAAATTATCGAATTTCTGCCTATAACATGGTACAGCATTAATATGAAGAAGATGTGTTAATTCTGTTAATATTGAAAGCATGAAAAAAATAAAAAAAATATTTACGTAATGTAGAAAAACCGGCCCAGATCAAATATCGATCAACCAAGATATTGTTGTGATCTTGGTTGATCGATATTTGATGAATGATGATACGAAATTTAAAGAATATTTTCGTTTAAGTCACACAGACACAAATTATGCATTACCTTAAGGTAAGAAAAAGACTTTTATCAAATGAAAATTGCTAAAATATGGCCAATATTGGAATGTTTAATTAGAAACGTCATTGTTGTTTCTGGCTTCCTTTTTCTGGGAATTATTTGGATTTGAATTATGGACATTATGGTTCATAGGTGATGCGTTTAAGCTTGTTTTAGTTGAGATATTTGTAGCCATTTGATTGTTTTCATCGTATATTTGGATGTAGTTTACTTGATTTAATTGATCTTGTTGAGCCAAGGAAACTTTCCAATTTTTAAAATAATTCTGTCAGTATTACTGGTTATGTACAAATTTTTTTATGCACATTTTTACAATATGAGGAATCGTAACAGTCAAAGTATATTTATACAAGTACATGCAACTCTACAACAAATCAACAATAAAAAAACAACATTAATTTTGTTTGTGTAAAACATTGCGAGATTGTCAAAAACAGTTGAAAATTTTTGCCACAAATTTCACTCACGTTGCCTTTTAATCGGGTCTTTTCGCGATTAAGTCACCACTGCCACTTGTACATCTTTTTTGCACAATGATCAAAATCACATAATTCCAATTGTTATTTTTACTTTTATTATTAAAAATTTTCAAAATTAATTTTTTTTTTATTAATATTTTCATATACAAAAAATGTAAACAAACAGAAAGAAAAACAAAAAAGTAAAAAATTTTGACAATCTCACAAGTATTTACAAAGGAGAAAAAAATGAACAGCTGATCACTTGCATGTACTTGTATAAATATACTTTGGTAACAGTTATGTGTTTTTTCATTAGTCAGAAAATAACGTATACCTTTTTAATAAATTTCAATATTTTGTATTTTTTGAAGTCTTTATGAAAATTTAATGAAGTGCCATATTTTAATAAGTAGTTATTTGTAATTATTTATTTAAAATAAAAAATATATTTTAATTTAAGTATTTATTTATTCATACAAATTGATGATACGTTATTTTGTTTTCAGAAAACAACAATTCAAAATAACGTAAGACACATAGCATAAAGTGTACTTTTAAAAGATTAATTTTTTTTTATAAAATATATTTCTACACAGAAAAAAACATTTCCTAAACAGTTTCATTCAAATATTTATCGCACATTGAACTGGTTTCAATTATTTCATAATTGAAACAAGTATCTTCATGTGCTCAAAAACAAAATTTTCTAATATATTTGATTTCGATAACTGAATAAACAATTTTCGATATTGGTTGAATTTTAATTATAAAAGTTATTGAAATACATTTTTTGTAATTGAAAACACAAAACTGAAATGTGATTTCAATTACGTAATGTCAATAATTTTTCTTTTATTAAAGTTCAAGCAATAACGAAAGTTGTATATTCAATTATCAAAATTATTGATTCAATTATGAAATAATTGAAACCTGTTCAATATGCGATAAATATTTGAATTGAAATATAGTTTTTTCTGTGTAGTTTCATTGTGATCAAGATATGAAAATGTTTCAATATCTCATTTTATATCGTTTTTTACTTCTCCTGTAAACTTATAAAAAGTAATGTTGTTTTTTTGCAATTTTCTTGAATTTTTGACAATTGTCTTAATAAAACTAGAAAATCTGTATAAAATTTAAAAATAAAAATTATAGATTTTTATTTATTTATTGAGTTTTCAAAATTAGTATACATACTTTAAAAGTTAAACTTTTGTATGGCGTTATCTTGCCAAGGAACAGAACCAACTGTATTAAAGTATTCGGAATATGTGTCCCTCACTTTCCTTCCCTCATCAACTGTACGATTACCTTGACACTTTTGAAGATTTGTCATGCTAACATCATTCCGCCAGGATCCACTTTGAATAGTCAGGGCACTAGTATTTTCAACATCCACTAACTCTGTGTCTAAAGCCTCATGTTTTCGTAAAAAATTGTGAAGAGCGCATGACGCTAGAGTTATGCTTTCTACTTTTTCCACAGACAAGTCAATTTCCCTTTGAAAAACCTGAAATTTGTTTGCCAAAATTCCAAAAGCATTTTCAACAACTCGACGAGCTCGACTTAACCGGTAATTGAAAATTTTGTTTGTGTTTGCCGATCTCTCCCCATATGGCATTAAAATTCTTGACGTTAAACGAAAGGCATCATCAGCAACAAAAACAAAAGGGACTTTTTTATCCGTACCGGGAGTTCAGCATCTGCAGGAAAATCAAAGAGATTTTTTTTTATTCCGTCGCATAGTGCGGACTCGTTGAGAACTGCTGCATCATTTGCTCTTCCGTTACTTCCAACGTTTACATACAAAAAATTATAGTTTGCGTCCACAATGGCCATCAGTATAACACTATTAAAGCCTTTATAATTATAGTAGTAAGATCCGTACCCTTTTCTGGTTCGAATAGCAATATGCTTTCCATCTTCATAAATAAATTTATTAAAAATAATTTTATATAACATAACTTTTATCTGCTTCTTACCTATGGCACCCATACAAAAGGGAAAATTCCACTTCTCTGCAAAATTATCGGCAATGCATTTCCATTCATTAGCGTTCTGAGGAAACTAAAATATTTACCTAATTGTTAAATATGTATATATATTCGACAATTTTATACATACTTTCAAAAACTCGTCATTTAAAACAGAGTAAATAGCGTCAATCGTCTCCGGTATAATAACACTTATAGGAGCTGGCGAAATCCGAAAACCATATGACAACTGCTTGTACCTTTCACCAGTCGATAAAAACCGTAAAGTTAAAAGCAATCTAAATGGAAAAGTTAATTTAAGACAATATGTGTACAGATACATGGTCAAAGCAAATACCTAGCAGTAGCAGAAATTGCTTCGCGCATCTCAGTGTTTTGTTTCATTATTAACGGAGACACTCTTTCAAACAGTTTTGAAAATGTAGTATACGACATTCTTGTAAAAATTCGGAATGCATTGGGGTTTTCCACTTGTAACTCGTCCATAGCCATTGAAGTGAAACCTAGACCTGCATCTCTTCGAAGCAACCACTTATGGCTCCATATAGAGCGATTTCTTTTAAGTATTTGATTATCTTTTTTTTTTTTTTTAGTGCAATTATCATTGATATAATGCTGCTACATATAACAATTTGAGACGATGTTGAATCCATTTTATTTAGTTTTTTATTTATTTATTTTATAAATTTTTCACAACAAACACAACATCAGCTGTTATAAACAAACAGAGGTTATGTCACATGTAATTACATATGTACGTTTGAACGTGAAAATTATGAATCGTATGTATAACGTTAATTTTGACATACACATGGAATTCCATATGTATCGAATACATGTCCCAATACATAAGCAATACATGCCGTCTGACCCCCCTATTAAGGTAGGGTCACGCATGGCAAATATTTGCTCAAAAAAGCAAATCCGGTTACTCTCGTACGAAAGGACGCTTGTAAGTTCAATGCGCTGACAGTCAAGGATGCTTATCCTTTGCCGCATATCGATTGCTGCCAGGTACCACTAGAATTATCTAGTAGAGAAAAACTGCATTTACGGTACTCGGACGACCACTTTATTAATGCAGCCCAAAGGTTTCATCGTTTAATGGATAAAGTGACCCCGCAGCGCTTCCTGAAAGAGATTATGTCTACTTAGATGATTTTATGATAGTATAAGTTTACCTAAGTAATTAATTCCTAAAGAAATTACAAAGGAATACGTAGGCCCTTTAAAAAATGAGATCATTTTATAGAGTTTTTGCTATTTGCTTGTATATAAAATGTGTAAAATTTAAATACAGATTTTTTATTAAACATTTTCAATAACAAAAATTTATTTTTATAACGTTGATGAAAACAAATATGAAATTTTTTTTAAATATTTAAAATGGAAGAATAATTAAAAAGGTAAGTGATTGGGGGAAAATAATCTAGTGGTGTGTGTAGGGTTAGTAAGGGTTAACTGCAAACATAAAAAGGTTGCCATGGAAGGAACAGTCCTGTGGGATCCTGTGGGAGGGCACATAATATGGCAATGTCATAAGCCAATAAATGATTAATTTTTAAAAAAAAAATTTATTTAGAGTTTTTTTCTTCATTCAAAATGGATACGGCAACAAGACATAACCGTGGAATTTTGGGTATAAATATACAATTTTATAATGGGCATAAAATTATAGTAAAGAACCTTGGAATAATTGAGCTCCATAAACGACATACTGCAGCAAAATTATTTGTGCAAATAGATGCAATTTTGGAGGAATTTGGTATCGAGAAGACACAAATTGACTGCGTTACTACTGACAATGGTTAAGACTGTTTAGATACTAGTGTATCACAAACGTGGCCAATCAGGACAATTCGGCGATGATCAGCTAATAAATGGGCTTTGAAATGTGAATCACAGCAGTTTTTTTCATGCCAATATCAAACTTCATACATAAACAAGTAAAATTAGGGTCACACATGGCAAATATTTACTCAAAAAAGCGTAACCACTTGTTTTTAACACTTACAGTCACACATGTAATAGTATGTACCCCCTCTAAAATTGGAGTTTAAGAATAACCCTGGGTTTCTGATCGATATTTTTGCTGGCTTTTGCAAGTCATGAACACAGTGTCAAAAACTAACTACAAGTTAAAACTTAATCTGGCAGCACAGATATGTAATTATACGTACGATATCAATTAGAGATCGGTACTTTTTAAAAAATAAGTAGATTTAAAGAAAAAAATATTTTACGGAAAGTGTTAAAAGCTTAGTTTTTAAGCTTGTTCTTGAAGACAACAGTAAATTTAAGAAAAAATTTACTTTTTTGTTAAAATGGGTAAGAAAACAAAGGAAATTTGTATCGAAACGCGCGAACATATTTTAAAATTGAGGAAAAGTGGGAATTGCTAAAATTGTTGGAAGTGCTAAGTATACAGTGCAGACTGTAAAAAAAAATTTGTTCGATTTTCGACTGTAGTCGAAATAGCCGATCGAACGAATTGTCATTTGGTATTATGGCTCACATGCATTGGTTACAACCTTAAACCTGCATAAAATTAACTAAAATGTCAGTTAGTGGTATTTGGTCCACCAAAAAACAAATAAAATCACAAATACTTTTTCAACAATTTTTTTTAATTTTATTTGCAGTGTAGAAAGCAAATAAAATTTGTACAAAGGCATTATTACATGTTCAATATCCTTTTTAAAAGTTAAAATGTCATATTTTTCATCAGAAAATTCGGGATTAAAAATTTCCATTCCAACTTCGCAAGCGAAACATTTTGCATATTTTAATAATATGTTTATGAAAATCTCAATAATATTGTTACGTTTTAACCTTTTCAAAAGCTGGTTTATTTCCTTTAAATAAACCAAATACTTTTGATTGCAAATAAAAGCCGTTTAGTAGTTTGAAAATTGTAACAACTCTTTATTTATTTAAAATGTACAACAAAAGAATTAAATAGTCACTCAATGTTTTTTATATACGTTTATAAATTCGCAGAAATACAAACACACTTTATAATGTACACGAATTCACTTGAAAAATACAACACACTTTAAGGCACTCAGTTGATGTTTATTCGAAAAGCGTCTCTGATAAACTGACACACGATTGCAACCTCTGCAACTATTTATAACACTGCCATCTGCACTCTAGATTGCTCTTTAACTGTCAAAATTCGAATATTCTAGATCTTACTAATACATACGCCATCTGTGGTGTACTTTCTACAATGTTCTTTAACTGAATATTCGAATACAGCGTTGCCAACTTACGATCAAATCAACTGAAAGCTATTATTTAATAATGCCCACAGATATGTTACAGTTTGCTATTACAGCACTGTTATTTGAAAGCATTATGCTACTTTTAAATCAGCCCTTAAAATCGTTATATTTGAATTCAAGTACAATTTCGTAACACTGCCCCCCGCTTAAGCCTGTTCGTCCCGAATAGGCATAGATTCACTTCTCCCATAGGCGACTAGTCGTTTCAGATGTTCAACTTTAATTCTCGATATCGGTCTTTCACATTTCCGTATTCTATAAACCATGTCGTCCAATTTCTTAACTACCCTATGTGGTCCTTTGCAGTGATTCGTTAATTTGGATGACAAACCCTTATTACGTTGTGAGCTATATCTGGTTTTCATTTGGTCATTTTAATTCGTCTCCGAACGAGTTCATGCATTTCTTTTTCTGCCGAAGCACCTTCACCCATCTTGGAACCCGGCCTGATGATCTTTTAACTGCAGGACAGACCAAGCACTCCAACGGGAACCTTTCTGTCGTTGCACTGTTCAACGAGGGCCTCCATTGTTACATGGCCACTTCTCACATCCGCTGGTTCCAACACCAACAAACCATTGTCTATACAATCCTCCACTTCCTCACGGGCCCATATCAAATCCTCTGCCTCAGTGCTAGCTCTTTTTAAAGGTGGCTGGTTATTTCTTGATGGTGAAACATATCTGGTTCGCTTTCTTGGTGCTCTACAGCTTCGCTGAATATGACCAATTTTACCACAGTTTTAACATTTAATTTTGGCTTTACATTGTTTCTCATTTAAAGCCTCTAAAACTGCCTCTTTTTGACATTGAACATTATTCAAGTCCGATACCTTTTTATCAATACCATCCACTCTGTTGTTAATAACATCAGACACTTTCTGAATTTTCTTATCTGTGGCTCTAGAAGATTCTAGAAGTTTATCGTTGTTTACTCTGAAAGTTTCCTTAACTTCAGCCAACAGCTTCTCGTTGTTTACTTTAAAAATTTCTCGAACTGCAAGTTGTTTCGAATATTCGTTCATTTTCTCCATCATGGCGGCAAACATTGTGTTTAAGTCCATGTTACTCGTTGTTGAACGGGTACATATCTCAGTTTCTTCTTTGTACTTAAATTCGTAAGTACCGATGTCAATATCACGCCGCTCGAATTCATCTATTAGCCTTTTTTGCAATTCTGCCTTGTTACCTGCTGTTTGTAGCTCCAACTTCCTCTTCATGTCTGCATAAAAACGCCTCTGATATAGGTTAATATACCTCTGCCATTATTTTCCGGGATATGCATTACAATTGAATAAAGAAAATGCGTTTGGATTTTTTTTTTCAATTTTTTTTATAATGGATCCCGTTGCATCAATAAAAAGAGTGTTTTTGCTCCTTTCTATTAATTTGCGATTATCATTAGGCAACTTTAGTTGATCTAATGTGAATAGATATAATTCAGCAGGTACACTCACCCTCTGTATATAATACATCCATTTTTTATATTTCCTCATAGATACCACATCATCAAATATATCTTTGTGCCTATTGAAACGTTGTTTCGTTTCGGAAGTGGCCAAAAAGTTAAGTAGCTTTTTGGCCACTTCCTTTGTTGGTATTTGCTGCGTATTTCCAACGTCACACAAATCGGTCGACTGGTGTAGCAGCATATTATTACGAAAATTCGATGGCAGCTGGTTTTTTATATCACCTTTTAATGTAGTTCTTCGTTGTGCTCTGATCTGTTGCGTTTTTTCAAAATAGTACTCCTCGAGATGAATCATTTGTTGGCTTGTCAGCATAAATTCGCCATCATTACCGTTATTTTCTATTTCCTCGCCACTCTCTAAATTAAAAACATTTCTATTTGGTATTGAGCTGGATTTTAATGTTTTTGTCAATATGCGATATTCATCTTCTTGAATATTTTCATCCGTAGTGTGAGCAATACTTAATTCAGCTTGAAGAGAAATTTCTTGATTTGATACATAATGTAGATGATTTTCTTCGCTGTAGACATTATTTACTATTTCTAAATAATCTAGATCGGTATCATCAATACTAGTATCTGATTCAAAAAATATTTTATTTGGTGGAATTTGAGGATCGTCAATATTTTGCAATTTATTTGTTGTGGCAGTGGTTACAATATTGCTGGGTTGATCAATGTTTTGAAATGATATTTGTGTAGATGAAATTATATTATTTTCTGGACTATTATTTGTTATATCAAAAAGTTTTTGGGAAAAATTTATATCATCAACGGTACTAATTAAGTTTCCACAGCTGGGGTTAAACACATTATCTGATCCAAGTAGCATTTGGTTTGATGAGATATTCGTTTCGGCAGTAGACGGGTTTTAATATTTGCACAGAAATTACTTCAAGTTTTTCGTAGGGTTTATTTTTTTAATTTGATTTTGTTCCGTATTATTGCAATGGATATAAGTTTCTATAAGCAACGTATTTGCATTCACTATAAATAAAAAAACAATAACATACATAATACAACACAAATTGAAGTAACAATTACCTTTTTTAAAAATATTATTGATCTCGTCTTCCAATTTCTTGAACTTGTTTTTGGCACACCAATTAATGAATACATTTAAAATATCCTCTAAATTTGAATGACCCTAATAAAATTTAAAAAAAATTGTTATGAAAATTATTTTCTTAAAATTTGCCAATGCAATTCGCATTTTTCCAATACAATTAAACTTAAAAGTTAATGTTCAAAATTACATTATTCCCAAAAATATGCGTTATACATTTTCATAAAAATTTTAAAAATAGTCAGACAAAATTTTGGAAAAAGAGCAATAATGGTGACAAATGCTGAGTGATTTGCCTTTAAAATGAGGTATGTCCCATCCTGTCATCTATTTTAGTTTGTCCACAATTGTCGAAAATTGTTCCAAGGATCAACAGTGAAAAATTAAAATTTTCATAAATATATTAAAAATAGTCAGACGAAATTATGGAAAAAGGGCTATGATGGTGACAAATGCTGAATCATTTCCTTTAAAATGACGTATGTCCCATCCTGTCATCTATCTTAGGTTGTCCACAATTGTCGAAAATTGTTCCAAGTTTGTTTGAAAAATTAAATGCACAACGAAATTTTCGACAGCGATGCCAACTTATAATACGAATTTTACAACGAATATAGTTTGTCGAAAGCAACTCATAATAGGGGCCATTAATGTTCATTCAAAAACAGTGCGAAGTTTTTTTTTTTGCAAAAAAACGGATTACATGGCCGCGTACTAAGAAAAACACCATTAATAAGCGAAATAAACAGATAAGGAATCAAATAACGTCTGAGACATCAAAAATAACAGGTATTTTCAATGAGTAATCGATCGAGAGCAGTAATTGAGACAAGAGGAGATACAATAAAATAATATATACCTGAAATTATTATTGTAAATTAATCTTTTTGTTAGAGTACGTATAATTATCTGTGCTATGAAATAGGTTTTTGTGTTTTTTTTATAAAATTGAAGTTCTTAATTTTAACTTTAAATATTGAAATCAATATTTGTGTTCATTTCATTGGCGTTGTTTACTCTTACAAGTATTTTGTAAGATAAAACTGCGTAAAATAAAACTGAATATTGGTTTTTAATCAACCTAAGTAAAATAAGTTTTTGAAATAAATAAAAGAATTCAAATACATTTTATTTAGTGGTTAAGTCTTTTTGGTCAAATATTTTTCATATGTGACCCTACCAAGGCGAATTTATACAAGGTGGAGTCAGTCAAACAGCTGATAATTTTGTTTTTCGCTTTTTGGTTCTAACAGTTGTCAAAGCTAGTTTTTATATTTAAATATCTACATATTCTAATCGTATTAACAAAATATTTATTTTTTAAATAAATAAGTAAAGCCCTCACTATACAATTATCTACACTACATTAAGTTTTAATACTTATTTGTTTAATTTTTCATTTTTGTTTTTTGACGTTTCTTAAGACCAATTGTTGTATTTGTATTACTGATAGCACCTTGTATGAATTCGCCTTGGACCCTACCATACGTTGTTTACTAAATATTTAAATACAGTAAAAAGTGGTGTATATGTATTTATTTATGTATTTATATGTATTTTTAATCTAGCTTGCATTTACAGTTTGGAAAATTATTTTGTTTTGACAATCGATTAATATTTTGACAATCAAATAAGTATTGCCACTTAATACAATCGTTAACAGAAATTAAAAAAAAATAAGTGGCCAATGTGTTAGCTTTGGTTAAGACAATTTGTATACATTGCAGAAAATTATGTATAGTAATAAATTATTCAGAATATATTATTATATCATTTATAAAAATAGAATAAAGATCAAAAATCCAGTTAGGTGAATACTAAATTTTTAAATAATAATTGAATATAATTTCTTATCTTTTCAGATAACATTTCAACAGATAATGTAGTGTACGTATACATAATTATAATTTATGCTTATGGAGATGCCAACCACATTAAACAACTGGCAACGCACAGTGTGTAGTTAGCACCTCAGTGGTTGTTTAGAAATCTATACGATAACAAATTAACTAACATATGATCGTTGCTCTGACATGATCGGTTATGTAAAAAATTTTTGATTAAAATACCATTTTAACCCTTGGCAATGATACATCTACCCACCAAACAGTTTAATGGTATCCATGTACAGTAGACATGCCCTTAAAAAATAGATTTGCTTTGGATGGGTCTTATTTTGTTCGTTAGTAGCTAAAACTAACTACTGCAAAATTTAAGTGAAAACGGATAACTAGAACAAGTGCCGGAAATCGATTGAAAGTTGTAAAATTGGGTAAATAATGGTACTTTTTCCGATATCTTAAAAAAAATTCCAATATTTGAATACTGTTTTGCTCCAAGATTGTATGGGCGAGATTCTAGGTACAGGAATTGTCTAGAATTGTTCTATGTATTGTAGAAACACGTTGTGTAAAATATTAGGATGATAGGATAACATTAACTGGTGGCGCAACAACACTGAAGTTTTGAGGTGCATTTACAAGGGGAAAAAATGCAATTTAATTAAAAAAATTTTAATTTAATTTAAAAGAATCGAAATGTGTACGTAATTGTCGTTATAATAAGATATAAAAGACAAAAATTGGTTAAAAAATGTTAAAGTTATTAAAAAATCGCCAGGCCATTAACGTGCCTCAGGCCTCTAGAACAAGACATTTATGAACAAAATTAACATATTGTTACGAAATTGTACTTGAATTCAAATATAACGATTTTAACGGCTGATTTAAAAGTAGCATAATGCTTTCAAATAACAGTGCTGTAGAACTGTAACATATCTGTGGGCATTATTAAATAAAAGCTTTCAGTTGATTTGATCGTAAGTTGGCAACGCTGTATTCGATTTCGAATATTCAGTTAACGAACATTGTAGAAAGTACACCACAGATGGCGTATGTATTAGAAACCTCTAGACAGTTAAAAAGCTTTGTAGATGGTAATGCAGTGTTATAAATAGTGGCAGAGGTTGCAGTCGTGAGTGAGTTTATCAGAAACGCTTTTCGAATAAATATCATCTAAGTGCCTTAAAGTGTGTTGTGTTTTTCAAGGAAATTCGTATACATTATAAATTGTGTCTGTAATTCTGAGAATTTATAAACCTGTATAAAAAAACATTGAGTGGCTATTTAATTCTGTGGTTGTTGTACATTTTAAATAAATAAAGAGTTGTTACAATTTTTAAACTACTAAACGGCTTTTATTTGCAATCAAAAGTATCCGGTTTATTTAAAGGAAATAAACCAGCGTTTTGAAAAGGTTAAAACGTAACAATATTTTGAGAAATATTAAAATAAAAGCTTATTTTTGCTTAAAATATATCCATATTTACTTGTAAATGAGTTTTTGTAATAAAAGCTTATTTTTGCTTAAAATATATCCATATTTACTTGTAAATGAGTTTTTGTCCTCATATTTACCTATTCGCAGGTATGACCAAAACAAAATTATTTTTTTTAACGGCAGTTTCAAAACTTCAATTTCAAATATTTAAAAATTTTGTTAAACAAATTTCAGAATTAGCTGATCATCACATTGGGATCTATTGAGAACATAATAGGGAATAAAAATATGAAAAAAGTATATCAATACCTCCTATAGTTTTTCCGTACCTGCGATTTAAATTTTGCGATTTTCGAGAAAAACTATTTTTTTGCCCATATTTTGGCGAATGAGCCCAATTTCCTTACTATTATTAATTTTAAGTAAAATCTGTTCAGAATATAATAGTCCAGGTAATTTTAAATACAGTCTGAAAGTTTTCCTAAAATCGGAAAACGTTAACCCTTAAATCGTGAAGGTCAAAAGTCAAATTTTGCAATATTTGGAATTTCTAATGGAAAGATAGCGAAATGTTATATATTTTTGTGCCGATTTTGATGAAACTTAAGAAAAATATAAAATGATGTATAGTATTTATAGTAACAGCACAAAAATTAAAATTAACCCTTAATAGCACATGGGGTGCTTTAATTTCAATGTTGTGCAATCTACTTTAAATTTTTGTTATTTCTTTAAGTTTTTTGTTAATATTAGTTTAGTAATGAAGTCGGAATTAAATGTAATTTTATTACTTGTTTTTGTTAATAAAAAATTATTTACGTATTAACGTAGTTGTATTTTTAACTGTTTTATTTTAAATGCCCTTTATAAATCCTCAAACACTGAAAAATATTAAAAGAAGTACCAAATTTGTTCAAATGAAAAAAAATATATAATTTTTCTTTTGTTGATTTAACTAAATTTTAAACTGTCAAGAAAAATCAAGTATTTTTTCTTTAACGTCAAGAAAAATCAAACTTTTTCTTCTGAATGTCAAGCTTTTTACCAATTTCGATCAGGCAAGCCTATGTGCATTTTCTGAAATACCCTTCTGCCGTAACAATCTCAAAACAATTGTTGGACATCGGAAATAGAAAAATTCCAATTGATCCCGCCACAAATGAGATTTCGTTCCCGAACTTCTGCCAAATGCAAATGCATATTCAAGCCGTTGTCGAATAGGTATTCCCAAGTCTTACAACCGACTACAAAAATTCGGATTCGCTGTGAGAACGTGCAATTTTGACAGCAACAAATTATGATTTTTGTCAAAATTGCTTTAGTTTTCTACAATAACTAATTGTTGGTTTATTTTCTTAATCACAAAAAATACATTTTTCTATAGAAAAATATACATATGGGGCATTTCACGTCAAGTGAACCAACTTTTGAAATCGATGTCTTCCGATGAAATGTGTACCAATGTTAGTTCTATTGGATAGTAATTCGGACACCATTTTTCAACAAGATCGGTCAAGAACTATCTGAGTTATAGGAGGTCAAAATTTGACATTTTGGCCAAACAAAAACACCTGTTTGGCCAAAATGTCAAATTTCCATATAACTTATTACCTATTGTTCTTAGCAAAATGTGTCCCAAATAGTTTAGATAGCTATTTATGCAATCTTTCGAAAAAAAAAATTAAAAAAATTTAATAAAATATTTTTGATTTTTTTTTTTAAATCAAAAATATTTTTGACTTTTTTTTTCAAAATGGGCCCTTTTTATTTTTTTTAAGAAAGCTTAGGTCTTTTCCTAAGCGACCTATATGGTCGCTTAGTGGGATGCGAGTGGGATATCTATCAAAAAAAATATTTTGTAACTCAAGATTTAAAATTTTTGAATTTTTTTGCAAAATCAAAAACTTTGTTGACTTTTTTTAAAAAAATGGACCCATTTTTTAATTTTTTTTTTTGCTCAGAAGAAAGCTTATGTGTTTTCCTTTAACACCCTTTAGTGGGATGCGAGTGGGATATCTATAAAAAAAATGTTTTGTAACTCAAGACATACAATTTTTTCCTTTTTTTTGAAAAATTAAAAACCTTTTTGACTTTTTTTTTCCAAAATGGACTTTTTTATTTTTTTATTAATTTTTTTTTCTCAAAAGAAAGCTTAAGTCTTTTCCTTTAAAACCTTTTTGGTCGCTTAGTGGGATGCGAGTGGGATATCTATCAAAATAAATGTTTTGTAACTCAAGACAAAGGTTTTTAAATTTGCACTATTTTAATTTTTTTCATATTTGTGTGTAAACCTTAAAAATTAAACTTACGCAGAGAAACTAGACACATTAGCCTTTACGATGGTATGTAACATACCCAACTAAAATTTCATAGCCTCGATACTGTAATACCCATAATATGTTAACCTCAGGAATAAAAATCACTTTTTTTCTATGGAAATGTTGAATAATTTAATTTTGTTATTTATTTGTAATAATAATTAATTTAATATATAATAATAATAAAAAGATGAATAATTTAGTAAAATTTAATCTTAATCACAATAGATCAATTTATATAATAACTATTTTTACACTTAATTTATGAAGTTTTTAAATTTTCAAATATCCATACTTTTATCCTCCTTATTTGTCACCTTTATTAGCTGCTTTTTTTTTGTCAATCCTTTCTTGACGTTATTAGATTCAGCTACTGATTTCGCTGCTGGCTTCTTTTTTGGCTTTGGAAAGAAATCGCATTGAGTAGATGCAGAAAACTTTTTTAATTTGAGTCTTCCATCGACAAGCGGTATGAAAGCATGGTATTGAGCAGTGCCATCGATTGTTACCGCAGCATCGAATCTGCTCTTTAGTGTTTTCAATGTTTCCTCATGATCCTCTTTGCTACTAAAAACTATTTTAGTTTCTTTACAATAATTCTTTGCCCAATGGAATAAAGCAGTCGCATCTAAGATGCGATCTTGATGAGAGCACTGGAGGCTATACTTCGCTGCATTTCTTTTGAGGTTTGCTCCAATACCATCACATGCTCCTTTACCATGAGCAGTAGGATGAAAATGCCACTCAGCTGGCATTCCAAAATCTTTTTCATGAGCTGTAAGATTTGCGAAGCTACTTTTGTTTTTAAAATGTTGACGAGCTCCGTCCGAAACGTAGTATACCTTTTCTACTGTAAATTTTGATTTTAGATAATTTAGTATTATCTTCTGGTACTCATAAACTGCAACGGTGTCATGTTTTAAATCGTCGGATATGATTGCCATACTTTTGTGTTCCAGGTATTCTTCTTTCATGTAGTAAATAACTACTGTGAATATAGTTGCTTGGTCGTTATTGAAGTGGAATGCTTGTATGGAATCCTGAAGAACATATTTATAGTTCTCTGCGAAATCAAA
Source organism: Calliphora vicina (assembly GCF_958450345.1). Classification (NCBI taxonomy): domain Eukaryota; kingdom Metazoa; phylum Arthropoda; class Insecta; order Diptera; family Calliphoridae; genus Calliphora; species Calliphora vicina. The sequence goes on along the minus strand of NC_088783.1, from coordinate 103,181,386 downwards.
TGAAATAATGAATTCACCAGACTTCAAATGTGTTTTCAAGTCCTTGAAGAATGACCACTGCTCTTTGACTAAAAAGTCATGGGTTCTCAAATTTAGCAATCCTCTACACAGTTCTTCCACAAAATCATCCACATTTAAAATTATGGTTTTCAGTGTGCATCTTTCAGTCTGAAGCCAAGATTCAAATTTTAACTCCTCAATACATTCTCGATCAAAAGAGTTGATTAAATTTTCTTTGATGGATGTGGTTTCCGGGCAATTCGAACATTCACCTAAGTGGCAAGAAGTTGTAGCATTAGGGCACATAGTCAATTTAAGGCAATCGGGGTAATGGTGTAAATCTTCTGATGAATCATCTTTTAAGTAATTTAAGTTGATTTCCTTCAACATCAATTTAACATTTTCATGGTAAATACAAACACATACTGTGTGAGTTCCGCTGCTTCCTGCCAAAACGCAATGTTTTGGCCTCAGTTGTGTAAATTTTGTGAATCCAATTTTGACATCCTCGTATTCAGATTGAAATGTTGCGAATAATTCATTCAGGTTACAGAGAACCATTCTCTTCTGCATTTGAACTTTCTTGCCATCGATTCGTACAGACATCCAGTCTTTCATCCCTGGCATCAGGCGACTCATATCATCTCGCTGATAAAACTGAGTTATTAGAGATTTAGTATAGCACTCCAAAGTTTTTCCCTTCTTTTTGTTTGGGAGTGTGAGAATCCCATGCTCAGCAACCAATTGTTTAGCAATTCTTGCTTTTCGTTGAGACGTTCCAAACTCAGTCATTGTTTTTGCAGAACTCCATGTTCTTCACTCTGTGACGTTTTGTATTTCTCTTTTATTTGTTCAAGAACTTCTACTGCATCCTTTTGGTATTGGTTTCGACACTCATTCGTTGAATTTGAAAAGTTAGAATAACCATCATCATCAACAGTTCTGTCTTCATTCTCGGAATTACTCATTACTATTCAAATTCGGTAATTCGTTCAACTTTCCGAGCTCTTTCCTGCATGATCCACAAATTTTCAATCGTTTTGACAGCGTAGGGAATTTTTTTAATAAGCCGTCGGAAATATTTCGCATATCTGATGATCTGTGCTTCATTTTGTTAAAGGGATTAAAACAAAAAGACGAATAAATTTCATTTTCAACCTTAGCCTTTTTAGAAGTCGTAGACATTTTGAATTTTGTAAGTATTTATGTAAATAACACACGTCTTAACTTTAACGCTGTTTCTAAAAAACTGATTTCCGTATGTCTTCAGAATGACAATAAATAGTTTTTTAAGATCATATAGGTAGTACGTTTTAATGAATGAGTCTAAAATCTTTTATTAGGGTCAAGAAGGGCTTACATACTAAAGTACCTAGTTTAACCAAATGTTACAAATAATAATAAAAATAAACCACCATATAAATAACCTACCTGTCAACTTCTACCTCTCCACCCACTTCTTAAAGTCAAAGGTCATAAAATAATAAATAAACTGGTACTTCGGAGAAGGGCCATAAACTATTTCCACTTGATTCCAAAAATTTGTTTCTGGGGCACCTGATATTTTAACAATGAAAATCACGTGCGCTGAAAACTACCTCTAGGATTGACTAAAAAAGCCGCAAGATACAAAACTCAGACAAATTTTGGGGGTGGAAAATTAATAGCGGTCGGCCTCATATTGCACCCCTCCAGTGGCTATTATCGGTCAGTTGTTGTGGTTTTTATTTTTAAGGTTTTAGAAACACTTACACACAAATATGAAAAAAATCAATTTAAAAACATTTGTCTTGAGTTACAAAACATTTATTTTGATAGATATCCCACTCGCATCCCACTAAGCGACCAAAAAGGTTTTAAAGGAAAAGACCTAAGCTTTTTTTTGAGAAAAAAAAATTAATAAAAAAAAGAGTCCATTTTGGAAAAAAAAAAGTCAAAAAGGTTTTTGATTTTTTAAAAAAAAGTAAAAAATTGTATGTCTTGAGTTACACAACATTTTTTTATAGATATCCCACTCGCATCCCACTAAGCGACAAAAAGGGTGTTAAAGGAAAACACATAAGCTTTCTTCTGAGCAAAAAAAAAAATCAAAAATGGGTCCATTTTTTTAAAAAAAGTCAACAAAGTTTTTGATTTTGCAAAAAAGTTCAAAAATTTTAAATCTTGAGTTACAAAATATTTTTTTTGATAGATATCCCACTCGCATCCCACTAAGCGACCATATAGGTCGCTTAGGAAAAGACCTAAGCTTTCTTAAAAAAAAATAAAAAGGGCCCATTTTGAAAAAAAAGTCAAAAATATTTTTGATTTAAAAAAAAAAATCAAAAATATTTTATTAAATTTTTTTAATTTTGTTTTTCGAAAGATTGCATAAATAGCTATCTAAACTATTTGGGACACATTTTGCTAAGAACAATAGGTAATAAGTTATATGGATAAAAAAAAACACCTGTTTGGCCAAAATGTAAAATTTTGACCTCCTATAACTCAGAGAGTTCTTGACCGATCTTGTTGAAAAATGGTGTCCGAATTACTATCCAATACAACTAACATCGCGATCGGAAGACATCGATTTCAAAAGTTGGTTCACTTGACGTGAAATGCCCCATATATTAAACAATGTTTTAAAGCAAAATCTTACCAATCATTCACTTTCTTAGGTATACATAAAAAATACAAAAACACTAATTAAAAAAATTAAATCAGAAAATGATGTTTCCGTTCTATAGTTGTGGTTGGGGCTGTTGAGGATGTTGTTGCTGTTGTAGGGGCTGCTGCATTCTCTGGGGCGGCGGCTGGAAATATGGCATGTAGTATTTGTACTGGTATGGATGTCCAGTGTCATCATACCCTGCCCCTTTCTTAACATTAATATTAAGGGTAATTTTCTGAGAACACTTCATATTCTGAAAAAAAATATTGTTATCTAAAAATATAAAAAATCCTTTACTTACCATTTTAAAATTTAAGAAATCTTGAGAAAAAGTCAAGTGCGCCATTTTAATTAATATCAAGTTTGTAAATTTTTTAGTACAACATTAAAATTGGCATTACTTATAAATTATGTCTACAAGTTTTGAGCTGCCTGACTGACTTGTCGATTCAATAAATTTTTTATTTATAAAAAGTTGAATAGTCGATAAATTATTTCTCTATTTATTTTTTTGATGTAAAAATTTTATAAAAATCATTTTTTTCGCCAATAAAATAGCAACTATTTTTTACAATTTCCGAAAAAATTGAGAAGTGACTAGTGTTTATAAACCGGTTAACCGAAAAACCGGCTTTTCTTCGAAATCTCGGTTTTTTGCGAACCGGTTAATTTAAAATGTTGATTTTCGGTTAACCGGTTTTTATCACTCGGTTAACCGGTTTTTAAAATTTGTGTCAAAAATTAATGAATCTCATTGTGTACATATTGTGGTCTGATTTGAAACCTAAACTGCTGATTTACAATACAATATTACAATATTTAGATTAATATTTTTAGGATTTACAATGATTCTAAATAGTAGAGGACGATGTGTGGCACACTATAAGCGACATTTTAAAATCGAGAAGTAAAATTTTGGGAATAAAAAAAATCTTAGGTTGTTTAGTTTTTGGGGATTAAACAATTTTTTATTATATTCTATATAGGTTTAATTAACGGTCAGTAATTAGTAAAATGCAACGATTGTTTTGCAGAAAAATATGGTGAAATCTTTATTCCTTCAATGAAGATACAAATATTTAAAATACTGCTTCATAATCATGAGCTCAGTCGAGTTTTTTCCACAAAAAAAGGCTGATAAAGAGCCAATACATTGCAAAAAATAATAACTTTTGCACACAAAAATAAAGCTTGGTTTTTGACAAAGTTATGAAGAAAACTCAAAAAAATGCCGAAAAACTCGATTTTTGGCAAAAACCTCTTCCGAAAAATCTGAAAAAAAATCTTAAAAATACTTTACCCTACATGCTTTCAAAATATGCTTGAGCCCCACAAAAAATGTTTACTGTATATGTCGATTTGATGGTTAAAAAAAGATAAACTTAATATAAATTGAAGTATGATAATATTCTTTCCCTTGGGGGACTACCCTAACCGTAGTAGACGGAATAGATATTCAGGTTGTTGTGTGTATACAATTTTATGCAGAAATATTATAACTCTTATTTTAAAAAAATTTTCAAAATATGTAGAATGTAATTTTGAGCAAGAGGAAGCATAGCAACGTAAATAGTTATTAAATAGTACGTTTTATTTTGCTCTTCCATAGGTCCCATGATGCGAACGTGTGTACAATCTACACAGCCAACAAACCCAGGAAACTTTGTTTTGTAATAAAAATAGTTTTTATTTTTTTTACTCTTCAGTTAGTTGTTCCATTAATTAGACAACTAATTTTAATAACACAGACAACATAGGCTAAGTCATTCCTAAATTAAAGTCTTTGCCGTGAGACATCCTTCGGTAAATACTTTTAAAAGAGGAGGTATACAATGAATGTTCTCGCGGAAATGAGTTAATTTTAGCCGTGAATAAAATGCACCTATTCTAAAATTTGTGGTTGTTGCTGCTCTTTCATAGCTTCCAGCAATTCCTCTGAATACAGATTTCCTCTGCATGGATATCGGTGTACAGTCCAACTAGTCTTTTTTTTATTCTTTCACCGGTGGCTGTTTGTTGGTATTAGAAGAACAGCCTAATCCTAACTCGTCCTTACTTCCTTTGTACATTCAACCAGCAATACATGGGTGGGTTCGCATTCCTTTAAAAAGTATCTCCAATAATTTCGAAAGTAAGAATAATTCTAAAATTAACCCATTTACAATCATTAATGCAAACTTAATACATTAATTTATTTTAATTATACTAAAACTTTTAGTAATTGCTTAAATCTAATTCATTTTGTAAATTTAAATCAAAAACTACCTCTTCGCTTTCATTAATATCATTCTCTTGGTGGCTAAAGTGAAATTCTTCCATGGGTTCACTGCAACATAACAGTTGAATTACTTCTGGTAGAAGTGTGGAACATTTCCGGTTTTGTAAACGTCTACCTAAAAATTATGTGGAAATGATAGAGAAATATTATATATTTTTGTGCCGATTTTAATGCAAGTTGCTAAGAATATACCTTAAGAGGTTAGATTTACAATAACAGTAAAAAATGGTAATTAACCATAACAAAATGAACTTCAATTTGAATGTTTTTCGTGATTTTAAAAGTTGAGGGTCATTTGGATCCGAATTGCTCTTAAGGGTTAATTTCAATTTTTGCACTGTAATTGTAAATCTAAGACCTTAAGGTATATTTTTCGCCATTTTCATGAAAACCGGCAGATTTTCACGATTTAGAGTATATTTAGAATTATCTGGCCAGAACAGTAAGGGATTTGAAATCATTCACCAAAATATGGCCAACAAATTAGTTTTTCCCGAAAATCGCAAAATTTAAGTCGCAGGTACGGAAAAACTGCAGGAGGCATGGACATATTTTTTGCATATTTTTATTCCCTATTATATTCTTAATAAATACCTGTGTGATGACCAAAAAATTCTAAAATTTGTTTAATAAAATTTTGAAAATGGAGCTTTGAAACTGCCGTTAAAAAATTAAATATCGCTAACCTATTCATACCTGCGAATAGGTTAGCGATATCCTACGAAGCCAAAAACTTTTATACAAATAACTAATATATAATAACTTGAATATTTCTCAAAATATGTTAATTTTGTTCATACATTTCTTGTTCCAGTGGCCTGAGAGACGTTAATGGCCTGGGGAATTTTTTAACCAATTTTTGTCTTTTATATTCGATTCTTTTCTATTAAATTGCAAAAGTAATTATTTAATGGCAACATTTTTACAAAAACTGAAATAGTAGCATTTTTTCCCCATGTAAATGTTCTCACGAACTGTAACCCTCGTGCGGCACGCCAAATTTTTTTTTCAAATTTTTTTCTATCCTAACCTCTCACAAAATTGCCCTTCGTTTTTGGAAAAACAAAAATAAAAAATAAGGTCCACCTTAGAGTGTATAATTTTGGTTTGATATCCATATGTTTTATAATGTTTTTTTCGGAAGTGGTCCTTATATGGGAGGTATAACCAATTACACTCTGCAACAAATTAAAACAGTATAGATTCGATTATATTACCAACGGTTTGTAAAACTCTATACTCAGTTTGGCGATTTTGGTGACCAATTTTTTTTTATGGGCTTTCAAAGATTCTGAATAACATTGGGCCCTCAAAAAAGGATGTCTTCAGTTTTTGGCCAACAGCTAATTCATATTTGGTGGTACCGCTTATTTACATATGGCTATAATATAGATAAGAGTCCATAAAACAATTTTTGTTTAAATTTGTGTGCTAAACAAAACTTTATGTGCCCTTTGTAGTGCAGAGAGAAGTCTAGAAGTGAAAACTATTGTCACTGAAGTGTCTCTAAGTAATCATCTAGAGTGTAGTCACTTCAAACAATTATTATGTACTGTACTTTAGAAAGTAGCTATCCACCAGTAGAAATCTATGGGATAGTTGGCGGAGGAAGGTTTATTTACATGCAATCGGTTATTTAACTGTCTATGTTATGTTATCTATAAGTGCCACGCCCACTTAAAATTTCAAAATAAAAATAGTGTATTGGTCGTTTCAAATACAAATAGAATATACGGTAAAAATTTCAAGAAGATCTGACCAGAGGTTTAGCATCCTATAAGGTACAAACAAGCAAATTAACGGACATACATATGGATAAATCAAAAATTCCTAATTTTACCCGTTTTTACACCCCTGAAGGTAGTCTTTTGAGAATGTACTTTCTAAATACCTAATTTCGTGGCTATAGTTAACTAAATTAACGAAGATTTCCTTTTAAATAAATATTCAATTTCAAAATTAAAAACTAAAGGTACCTGTTTTGGATTGGATAATGGTTACACTTTCGAAACCAGTTTTTCGTATTGTACTTTCCATATTAAGGTCTGAAAAAACCGAATTAAACAGGTGCAAAAAGTCGACTTTGATAGAACTTTCAGGTTTCGTTTGCCATTCTCTTACAGTTTTTTCCATTCCGATTTTAAAGATTTCAAAACGCTTATATCTGTGGGTAGCGCATACAAAATAATTTGATTATTCTCGCAAAACTGGCTTAATACTAACGCTATGTGAGAAGCTCTATAAACAGCCGGTTCTGTTTGTAGAACCGGACGTTGAACATTGTCTTCGTTAAGCCAATTAGTTATTAAAGAAATTTCCAACAGACTCGTAAAACGTTTCACTTACCATACACCCAGTATCAGAGGGCTGTGCACAACAACTTTAGGTATTCGCACATACGGAAAGACAAACGTTTCCTTTCCATTGCCTTTTTGAATGGATTATACATTGCGATATCCTTTAGGTGCTAGCACTTTTTCAGTTTTAGGACACAAAGTTTCATATCCGTTAAAATGACGTGTTGGATCGTATAGATATCAAGGACATTTTATTTTGATCGTTTAGAAAGGTTTTCAATTCAATTCTGTTATTATTGCCCGACTTTCGTTATGCTTTCAGCTTTCTCCCTAGACGATAATTTGTAAATGGTGTGAATCGTTTGTCTTGCTTAATAATTAATTGAACTGTATTTAGTAAGTCATCAATTTTAAAAGGAAACTGGGGTTGCCAGTTTTATTTTTGCAAAAAGGGGGACAATTTTAAAAATAGGTGAAAACTGGCGGGATTTTCAAAATTTACGCGGGACAAAAGATAATAAAATATACCTCAACTATCTGAACACTGTATTTTTGCCAAATTTTAAATTTATGCAATAAATGTCTAAATCTTATAATAGAGTTAAATTAAAAAAAATTTCATCCTCTATAAAAAATACCTAAACTGTTTAACTAGATTTGGAAATTTTCCATACAAAATAAAAAAATAATATGGAAAATATTGTATTCGGTGCATGTTCCTTGTGATGGTTTGTCCAGATGTCAGCAGCTCATAATAGATAGGACCCTTTTGTTCCATATACAGACCATTGCCTTAGCGCCATGGATTTTTGGCTGGTTGCCGGGCGCACGATCCCTTATGCTTCGAACTCTATTCTGAACAAATATTTACACACTGCAAATACATATATCAGTTCCACTTAGGCTTGCCAGATCGAAATCGGTAAAAAGCTTGACATTCAGAAGAAAAAGCTTGATTTTTCTTGACGTTAAAGAAAAAAAATTGATTTTTCTTGACAATTTAAAATTCAGTTAAATTAACAAAAGTAAAATTATATATTTTTTTCGTTTGATTTAATTTAAACAATGACCCCCGTATTCATAAAAAAATCAATTTTAAGGTTTAAAATACAATTTAGTTAAAACACATTTTAGGCCTAAAATAGCTTTGTTATAAATTCGTATTCATAATCCGTATTTTAAGTAAACAGTATTTTAATATTTTTTTAAATTCTGTGATGGTAACACTATAACTTTTATGTGCCACTTCAATCATAGTGCAGCAAAACAACGAATATTAAATAATAAAGTACTCGTAATATTTTATTTTTCAGTAAATAAAATCTGAAATTACAGATTAAACTTGTTGTTAAACTTACACAATCAGCGAATAAAACCCGTTCCTATTTATATTAAGCCTAACTGTATTAATATACAAACATTTTTATATATTTTTTTCAATTATTATTAAAAGTATTCGAATGACGAATATTCTGTGATTAAATAAACATCACTATTTTATGATTTGTTTTATTAATTTATTTTTATTGTCATTTTGTTAAATTGTAACAGAATCTAATGATTTTCTACTATATTAGATTGTGTGGACCTTCCTCCACGATGTTTACACATTTAATTACTACATTCCGTTACAGGTTAATAGTAAATTACAAAAATGTCTATAAAACTAACTTGTGAACCTCATGTAGCTCACTGCCGGAGGAATATCTAACAAAATCATATATTATTATAATTCCCCAGCGGAGTTAAAATTATGTTTAGCAATTGCAATATTATCGTCTATTATTGCAAATTTATAAACATTTATCTTTAAAATTCCTTTTTTATAAAATAAAAACTAAAAAGAATACCTTAAAATAGGTTTAAAATAGGGTCGAAGCAATTTTAAAATTCGTTTATTTAAAACAACATTTGAAATAGGTTTTTAAGCTAAAATACGTTTATGAATACAATTTTAAGGAATTTTGCTTAAAAATGCCTTAAAATGCTTTAAAATTTTTATGAATACGGCCGTGAATATTTACAGAGGATATATAAAGCAAATTTCAAATAAAACAGTTAAAAATACAACTACGTTAATACGTTAATAATTTTTTTATTAACAAAAACAAGTAATAAAATTACATTTAATTCAGAATTTTCATTATCAACTAATATTAACAAAAACTGAAAATAATGTTTTTTGTCGGTATATTGAGAAAACCAAAATTGTTAACGGACTGTTTAGCGGCCTAATAAATTTATGTCGACATTTAGTAACAGGCAGTTTGTCGATACATTGAGAATTAATGTAAGTAAATATGTACTGCTGAAAATTTCTACAATTTTCATAACAATTTTGTATAAGGAATTTATACATTTTGAAAAGCTAACTCTACGTAAAATTTTTGTATTTTCAATAGAAAAATATTTTTAGTTGTCAAAATTTTGAAAAATAAACAAAATCCGCCTAGTTTTTGACTTGGCAAATTAATTTGATGGAAAAATTTCTAAAATTCCTTTTTAGCTTGACAAATTAAAGTTTTTCTTGATTCTTGACAAGCATTGAAAAAGCTTGACAATCAAGCCAAATCAAGCCCGTCTGGCAACCCTAGTTCCACTTAATTGTTTTATTGAATTTTTTATAAATTTTTAACATATGTAAATAAATTATTTTTTTTCAAATTAATAAATATTTAATTTAAAATCAGCTTTTCTTTAAAACTAGGTATGAAGTAAATAGTTATAAGATGTGGAAAATCCAAAAAAGCGGGAATTACGAATCCCGAGCGGGACGCGGGATTTCATGATTAAAAGCGGGACAATCCAGCGAAAATCGGGCATTTGGCAACCCTAGTGGAAACCCACATTTTGCCATGTCGATGCACCACTTTTCCCAAAGTTCCTCTTAAGCATTTGTTAAAACTTCTGGTGGACCCATTCTTCTAAGACCTTCAGGAACGCGGCCGTGGATCCTGTTCTGTATAGTTGAACGTGGAACGCCTTATTTTACGCTTACACCTAATATGGATACACCACCCTCTCGTTCACTAAGTGCGCCTTGTAGTGACTGCTCTGAGTATTTATGAAAACTCCATTTTCCTTTGGTAGTCATATTTGGATTAAAAATATGTCTGAAATTGCAAAAAAATTCTAGAAATTTTATTATATTATTAACAAAACTAGCGATGAAACACACTACCGACTTTAGGACAACATAGGTCGTAAATAGCTCATTATAAACGACTACTAAAGGTATTTATAGACAGCAATACTGAGTATTAATACTTGTAAAAAAAATTAGTATCATATCAAATTCATCGTATAAACATACATTTTCTTAGAAAATTTAAAAAAAATTCAAACAAATTTAAAATAATTCAAAAACTTTTTATTTTCGTATGTATCAATGTTGTATTTTAATACATCCAAACAGAAGAAAAAATTGTTGACAAAAGAAAAAAATATAAATTTAACAAAACTATAAAAGATAAAATGTAATGGATTTAGTAAAGGTAAGAATGGATTACTTTTTATACTTATTTACATAACTTTTAAAAAGTGTATCTTATTTTTAAGATCGAATGGTAAAAGATGTCATATTGACATTGATACGATTTTGGAAGGAAAAAGAGCTTCTTTATAATTCAAAAAATCCTCTATACCACAACAAACACGCTAGAGTTGACGCTGTGAAGGTCATAAAGGTCAGAAAAAATAATATAAAAATATATATTTGTTTGTACATACTATATTTTCTTTTAAATTAGACAAAAATAAGTTATCTACGATCGTAGTATGGAAGGGAGATTCTAAAAATAGCAGAAAGTTCAAAAAGTGGATCCGGGGCAGATGACTTATATGTGCCAACAGCGTACTCGTTTGAGCAGTGTAAATCATTTGTTTTAAGCGTTTCGGAAATTCGGCCGTGCCAAATCTCATAATACTGCCACCGATTTTTGTACATTTTGTAAATAAATAATTATTTACATCATATTTTCCATATTTGTATGGATACCAGCCATATTCGAGGAAGATATTTGTATGGTTGCTAGATTAAATCATGGACCGATTCTTATCATATTCAACACAAATTTCTTGGGAGGGTGAATTTTAATTTCATGGAAATGGAATTTGCTGGCATTAATAGATACCATAGTTGGACATGGTATCAAAACTGATATTAATATTTTATTATACCCTTCAGCTTCGTGAGAAGGGTATATATAAGTTTGTCATTCCGTTTGTAATTTCTACATTTTTCATTTCCGACCCTATAAAGTATATATATTCTGGATCCTTATAGATAGCGGAGTCGATTAAGCCATGTCCGTCTGTCTGTCTGTCTGTCTGTCCGTCTGTCTGTCTGTCTGTCTGTTGAAATCAATTTTCTGAAGGCCCCAGATATCTCCGGGATCCAAATCTTCAACAATTCTGTCAGACATACTTTCGAGAATTTTGCTATTTAAAATCAGCAAAATCCGTCCATAAATAACGGAGATATGAGCAAAAATCCGAGACAACCTCTGAAAATTTCATCAAAAAACACAATGTATTGCATGCTTTGACAAAAAAACAACAAAACGTATGCTTGGGTGTGCAAGCTTTGTGTATTTGGTTTTTTTTTGTTTTTTGTTTCTTTTGGCGTTGTTGTTGTTTTTTATACAACTAAACGTTTGTTTGGTTGTGTGTTGGTTTTTTTGACAAAAAAGCAACAAAACGTATGTTTTTGGATGTGCATGCTTTGCGTATTTTGTTTTTTTTTGGCGTTGTTGTCGTTTTTTATACAATTAAACGTATGTTTGGATGTGTGTTGGTTTCATTGCCTTGCGTATTTTGTTTTTTCTTTTGGTGTTTTGTTTCGTTTGGCGTTGTTGTTGTTTTTTGTGTTCTTGATAAATTTAGGGTGCTGTACGCTGAAAGTGGGCAATGTACATACATACCTATATACTAATTATAAAAAATAATAATGCATCCACAACAAAGGTGAAGGGTATATAAGATTCGGCATAGCCGAATATAGCACTCTTACTTGTTTTTAATTAAATAAGAATGCAGAATATGAAATAGTTGCAGCAATTTCTTGACCTCATATAAAGCTGAGATTTGTTAAAGGGTTCAAGAAAACTGCATGTGTAAAAAACTCTACACTTACACGGTGCAATAACTTGGCAAATGCAGGTTGTAGGTTTAGCTGAACCATCCAAGAATAGCCGCCAATCTTCTGATCGATGTTCTTAACTGAGGCAATATACTAGCTTGTTGTTTATTTCATTATATTTAAAATATTTTTCGAACGACGTTAGTTGGATATTTTTCTTCCAAGTGTAGTTTGGAAGTCTCTTTCCACTGCATTCCGTTATTTTAATCGAAAACCGAAAATTTCCGTTTGGTTCTACGATAATTCCAAATCACGATCAAGATCACTGTAATCTTCATTTGTTATTAAATGACGTTCCAACTAAGTTTCCGATGCTAAAAATGTATTGTCATCAGATCTTTCATAAATTGGTGAAGATAAAAGAAAAAACTCTGTAGTTCCAGATTCTTTAATTTTTTTTAGCACTGGCATACATACTGTTGAATCATTGGCATATTGTATGCGATCACGGGTTTTGGAACTATGACCAAAGACATTTGGTTGGCAAAAGTGGTAAATATCTGGCTTATGGAGAATGGAATAAGTTGTTTATCATATTTCCAGACATCCATTTTTTGAGAAACAAATATATTCGGGATCATACAAATCGATGTTGATGAATTTGGAGAGTGAAATAGTCGGTAATTTTCATACTTTTACAGAATTTGATTAAATGTAATTTAGTTTTTTTTATTTATTTTCCTACTATTTGATTTGCAGATCCAGCAGAAAACGATGTATCATTCAGATCACAGATTTCCCATAATTTTGAAAGTTTTTTCTGACATCATCTGCACAGTCGAGTGTTTGTTTTCTTATGTTGGCATGGTTAACACCCCTTGGAGTCTGTCAGACGAAAACTTTGTCATAATCCGAGGATCACTTTGACCCAAAGGAGATGTAATCAAATTATTTATTTTACTGTACTTTTCATTAAAATAAATAAATCTACATATTTCTGTAAAATAGTGCAGAAAGTTAACGAGTTTCACAAATTTATTTCATATAAATAGTAAAATTTGCATATGAGCAATTTCATGAGTAAGTCGAATGTACTTATTTTTTTTAAATATAGTATTCTCTGAATGGAACATAAAGACCAAATTATTTTTCAAATTTGCAAAATCTATTCCAATCTATAGGCGTACAAATCTGAAATTTGACCTCGATGAGCGCCCAAAGTATTGTGCGATTTGCCTCAAAATTTCCAGTACTGAACTTTTAGACCTACACGCAGAGAAAAAACATGGTTGGGCATGGTTACGACAACTATACTATGTTCTCTGTAACAATATATTGTTGTCGTAAACATATAATTATTGGTTTTATTTAATTTCTACAATATTATAGTTACTGTAAACGTTTATATTTTCATCGCAATTATAAATATGAATATGGTTTTAGAACAACTAAATAATGATAATTAGGTAAACATATTATTTTTATGTACAACTATTAAATGTTAAGTTTATATACTCGTAGTCATAATATGTTTAAGATGTTAACAGAATATGTTTACAACCAGCGTTGCCGCTTTGGTCCAATTGGACCAAAATTGGTAGTTTTAAGTTAATAAATTGACTTTTGGTAGTTTGGTTGGTTTGTTCCGATTTTTGTCGTATTTTGGTAGGTTTTTGAATAAGAATTTTTAAGAACAAAATAATAAAAATCATAACAAAAAAACTACATATGTTACTCCAAAATAATAAAATTATTTATGAAAAATTGAATATGAAGACAGAATTATCTTCTTAAATTTTTAGTTTAGTCAGGTAAATGTGTACGTATTTCGTAGAGTTCAGTTCAAAAAATGCTAAAGGGCTCGCAATACTTTTATTTTCTTATAATTTTTTGTTCTGCTGCTTCAAGATTTCTTGAAAAATTTAATTTACATGTTCTAAATCTTCCAAATTATAACAAATATTATTTAAATTGTGCGTAGTCATGTTAAAAGAAGTAATAAGTAATAGCCTGTGCTAGCAAATACATTTTTCTTTTAAAATTTCAATAATTTATTTTCGTGAGTGATTTTGAGAAGAAGCTATGACCAATTATGTACCGTCGCCATGAAATTAAGACGCGTAATTTATTTCTGTATGAAACTAATTTGTGTTGAATTCTGTCGGGATACCAACACTTTTAGAAGTTAAAGTAATTTTTAGGTGTGGGCCCTATATGGGAGCTATGGTGAATAATGAAACGATTCACACTCAATTTTTAGGTGTGACATATTTATGATTGTAGTGTAATTAAATAATATTCATCCTCTGGGTAATGTTATAACAACATTAATATTATTTTAATTTAACTATTAATTTTGAAACGAATCCAAATAGAATTTCTCAAATATTTAAAATTTGGTAGTTTTTGGTAGTTTTTAATCAGAAATTTGGTAGGAAAAATATTTTATGAGTGGCAACGCTGTTTACAACAACTAAATAATAATAAATGTAGTCATAATATGTTTAACATGCAAACAAAATATGTTTACTTTTAATAGTCTGTTTTCCCACCATTTGTGAGTGTTGGTGTTTGTCTAAGCTATGTTATTTTTACAAGTAAATTTTGAGTGTCTGTAATTCCCATTCGCTCTATAGTTTTATTTGTATATTATCTTTAACTTTCCTAGAGCGAATGACAATAAATTTGATTTAATCAATAATATTTTAATTGTGAATTTAGTACTTTAAAACTAAAACCTATTAAAATTTTGTATTTCTAAAAATAAATTTTAATAATACTATGATTATTTTGGATCATAATATGATTTAATTGTATCATGATATGATTTAATTCGGTCATAAATATGATGACTTTGGGTCATATTATGATTGATTTATATCATAATATGATTATTTCAAAACATATTATGATATTTTATGATACTAATAATGATCATAATATGTTTTGGACTACAAGCAAAAATCTGATAATAATATGTTGCTCTTAGTTTATGTTACCACAACCATGTTTTTTCTCTGCGTGTAGTGTCACAATATTACGGATGGCACACAAGGAGTGGTAGAGCATTGAAATTTAGCATCGATTACTAAATGGACTAAATTAAGAAAAACATGAAATTTTATCCAAATCGACAACGTCACGCCATCTGCAATCCAAATCGATTTTTTCGCATAAAATTTTTCCTATTCAAGCAAAAGAAATTTAGTACATACATTTTCTGAAACAAAAAAAGAACGCATGTTAAATTTTATTAAAATCGGACACTACCGCCCATGTAATCCAAATCGATTTTTTCACATAAAATGTTTTCTATACAAGCAATAGTCTAGAAATTTGGTTTATAGATTTTCTAAAACAAAATAAGAACGCATGCTGAATTTTAATAAAAATCGGCATGCCGCCCATGAAAGGCACACATAGATAAGAATTTGTTTGATATTTCGTTTATTATTCGACAAAAAATTTTAAGTTTTCATCCTGTTCCGAAAAATCTCGAGAACTAATTTTTTTTTAAATCGAAACAAGACACTCCCACCCTTCATTTTGTTAAAACAACAGCTTGGTGAAAGTGGTGCTACATTTTTTTTTCCATGGAAAATCAAAAATATAATAATTTTTAGAGGCTTATACATTGGCGTAGATAGGGGGGTGCTGGGGTGGGCAAAATCACCCCAGACTTGCATCTGCCCACCCCAGATAAAAATTTGGAAAGTCGCAGAAAGATATTTTTGGATTTGTAGATTGTTCCGTTATAAGATTCCTGTGCCCTATAACATTAATCATGGGGTTTTTGGAAAACAAAAAGTTAAAAAATATTCCAATGCAAATCTTACAACGGACCACATGTAATGTTTGGTTTTTACAAGCTAAAATAAAGGAGTCGAATCCGCAAGCCATTTTGGTTCATTGTTTATCCGACATTTGTGGATTCGTGTTCACACATATCATCAGCGCAAACCAGAAAATAATAATGATTTAAAAAGCCAAGCTCTTCAAATTAAACAGTATAAAATAAACAGCCTTTGCACAACTAGATGGAGTTGTAGATATGAAAATTGCAAGTTAGTAATTAAAAATTACGCTGTTCTTGTGTTCTTGAAGATTTTTATACAGAATCAACATTAGGTAAAGGCTAAAATCTGGATTAGCCGGATTCTATTCCTTCAGTTGATTATTGGAAGTTATATATAAAAATATTTTATAAAATAAATTAGCAGTTTTAAATATTAAAAATGAAGTAGTTATGTTAGCAAACTGAATTTTTGTGATATTTATTTTTGTTTTAATAAAAAATTATTTTTTTTTTATAAAAAAAATTGTTTCTTTTTACTATTTGGAAGGGCACTTGCCCACCCCAGAATAATAGTCTAGCTGCGCTTATGGGTTTATAGATTTGGGCATAACGGTTTATGATATCCCCATAATTTTTTTATGGAGAAATGCTATATTTTTCAAATATTATAAACCACTGAAATATAAGTAAATTTTTACTTAGCACCCTTACATGGACTTTACTACAACTTTTGAAAAATAAAATACAAATTTTCTTAAAACTATAAGTGCTCATTTCATCTTAAAACATTTCTCTACAAAACTGCATCATTTGATTTTTAAAATTTATTGGTCGAAAAATAGGGTTTTGGACACCAAAATCCCTCTGTGCGGCACCCCTCAAAATTCAAAAAAAAAAGACAGATGATTGTCACTTTAATATCGTATTTAGATAAATTTGAGTTTCGAAAGGACATTTGTTAGATGAAATAGGGTTCGTTCATGACCAAATTCTAGCATTATCTTTAAAATGGTGACCTATAGTTTGAATACATCTTTGTTTTTCCAAAAATAATATTTAAGACAGCTTCTTTCTTCTTTTCATTGAATTTTACCTAGCCAAAGTATTATTGTAATATAATTACAGCATGTCCTTTATTTGACATTCCACTTTACATATTTTATACAATTTCTATAAATAAAACGCATTAAATTTTAAACAGAAAGAAACACAACTATACCTACACATTACATTTCTAAACAATTTGATGGCTATTTGCGTTTTTTTTTTTTTTCATTTGTGAAAGTCACTTAATTCAAGTTATAAAATAACCGTAAAGCTTTCTACAACATTTTTCATTTTATTTTAATTCACATTTTCTTTTACGTTGTTCTCTTCATATTATTTTCTTAGAAAGAAAAACGTGAAATTTCTTTTTTCTCTTTGTGCAAGCTTAAACAAGCAAACACAGAATGAAAAAACAAAAACAGAATGCATGAGAAAAAACATTGTATTTTATTTATTCTGTTACGTGTTATATTTTATTTACTTTGTGGTTTTCATACACTTATGCACCTAAAAAATAACACGAGCAAAGAACGTGAACAGGCACAAATCACAAAAAATATTGTTCATACGAACATGTTCAAGATAGACAGACAGACAGACATATACACATACAAGCACATAAAAATAGGCAACAACAAAAACGACTTCTATGGCGACAACAACGATAGTACGAATGAAAAATAACATCAGATTTGTTTTTTTCTTCTTAGATTTTATAAGGTTATTTACAGTTGCCATTTGTTGCTGTTGCTGCTGTTGTACTATGTCTACTCTGATCGCAAAAAAATGTTGTCGTTTTTTCGGTATTTTAACAGCAACAAAACACAAAACTGTGGAAAAGATTGATATTAACCCAACGAAGATGCCAACGAGGAACTTTTACGAAGAATATCACCACTGAAAACAATCAGACAACTACAACAATTAGAAACCAACAGCAACAACATTTTACACTACTACAACAAATCGAAATCGTACTTGACGAGTCATTTGCTTTTCATGGTTGTTTTTCTGTCTCAATGAATGATTAAAAATATTTTGTGCAAACTTTTTGTTGTCGTGGTTGTTGTTTTTGTTTAAGTGTTCGGGTTTGAGCCGAGTGGCTTTTAGTACACAGCCGATGTTGTAGAAAATCATCACTAGGCACCACTACGTTTGGCTTCATTGTTAAATTTATGATTATTTTATGGGGTCTCTGTTATTTATATTTTATATTTGTTGTTGTGTTTTTATACAGAATTTTTGTTGCTGTCGTTTTTGTTTGTACGAGTATTTTGGCTCACCTCACAATTGCAGTGTTGTTGTTGTTTTTGTGCCATTAAAAAAGCAATTTTTGAGGGGGCTGTGTGCTGTAAAGGCAGTTAGTTAGTGGCATAGCAGTCAGTAAAACAGCTTATTTTTCAAACAGAACAATTCTTTCTTGCTTTTTTTTATTTTTATGTGTGTGGGTTTTTTTTTCATTCTTTCTTTAGTATACAGCAAAAATTGATATAGAAATTTTATTGTTTGTGTATTTTAAATAAATTATTGTTGGTCTTTCGAAAATTTCCATTGTTTTATCTAATGATTTAAGTATTCGTTAGTGATTATATAATATTCTAACATTCAAAGATATATTTCAAAATTTCAGTGATATTACGTCACTGCTTAAGAAAGAGTGACGTATAAATCCATTTTTTAAGTTTTTCCTTTTTATTGACAGAATCCATTTCTACACATTTAAATCTACATATGTAACCTTTGTTTAAAACCATACCAAAAATATTTATTAGTGAAAAGTCAATGGTACATATTAATTTTATTGTTATGATCAAGTTTTTGGGTGTGTCGAACAAGATTTGGAAAAAATTATACTATTTTTGTTAAAGACGGTTATCACGAAGTTTAATAATTGTCTCCTTAAAAATTCAAACATTTCACTTTAAGGATGTAAAAATGTTGCACGTCCCATAATTGATATAACAGAATATAAAACAAGTAACAGTGTTATATCAAATTTCATCACTATATTAATTATGAATGTTCAATTCATTTTCTGAGAGGACCTTGTAAATCGGACTTACAGATCGTCGCACAGTGGGGTCAAATGCCCCTTTTTTACGGATTTATTAATATCTCAACAACAATAATAGCGACGCTCGCAAAATTTTACGTGGGTAGCCCATAGACCAATCCGCATATTGTAACAAAATTTTAGGGATATAGGAGGGGGAAGTCAATTACCCACCATATAAAATAATTATTAACTGTGCTATATCTATAGAACTACAATAGTTATGCACACTAAATTTGCTGCGGGTAACTCTAAAAACAAACTACACGTTCCGCCAAAATCGGAAGGGTATACGAGGGTGGAATCGAGTTCCCCCATACAAATGAATTATTAATTTTCCTATATCTATAGAACTACATCAGTGAGACACACTAAATTTATGCATGTTATTGATAAAAGGACTTGCAAAGTTTAAATGCACTGCTTTGAAATTTATACAACACAATCTTTGAAATGAGCCAATATAAAAACTACAGATCTGAACGTGAGTGATAACTGGCTCCCGATATAAAACTTTAAAATTCTCGAGATCTCGCTCACTAAAATTATTTTTTTATTAAGCTAAATTGCCTGCTATCGGATGACTTCGTATTAACCACAAAAAAAAAATTTCGAATTAATCACAAAAAAAAAAAAAATTTTAAACAAGCATATACAAGTGTGAGTGCATGAGAGTTAAATTATTAAAATTCCGCGTGCTATTCATTCACGATTAGAAAATCAATGGATGGAAAACTAAACTGAAATAAAGAAAAGTAATTGGTAAAAGTTTATTATTGTTTATCTCATTATAATACAAGAATATAGCCACGTCCAGGCCTGACTCCCACGTGACTCTCGTATTATTAATCACAACACTTGCCCATCTCTTATAAAAAAAAACAATGACAATAACAACAACGACATCAATAAAACGTTTATCAGAATCGTAAAGTGATTTTTGGTGGTAGACTTACAGGGTGAAGCTTTTACTAATTTACATATAACTTATGAGGCGCAGCGATGCCCAACCTAATTTTTTCTGAAACAACGCTCAACTGTCCAGGCTTTTAAATTATATTAAATTCTCTTCCCAGCTGAGCCCAGCTAATAACTTTATGTCCATTTGAACTGACAAAATCCATTTTTTTTTGCACTTCCAATATAAAAACTAATATCAAAGCCACTTCCACAAATAATTCAAACTTAAATTTAACCAAAACATATCAATAAATATCTGAACTTGATGGTTGCATAATTAGATTTGTTAATTTTTTTAATTATCTATCACAAATAGTATTTATTTGCGCAATTTTTTATTTTTTTTTATATCAATTTTTTAGGTTTTTTTCTCACAATATGTAATTTCAACACGTGACTATAAAAATACCTTTTAATATTTCACATTAATTTTTTGCCTGCTGATGTAGTATTTTGTGCTCTTTAAGCTGGCGCTTTCAGTTTTCACGATACTTGAAATTTGTTTTTTCAATTAATCCGCAAAATTAGTATGTTTGGCCCCTCTGTGCGTCGTCCCGAAGATACCTTTACGTACAGTCACACAGATAATATTACGTACTTCGTACCTCTAACATTGGAGTTTAAGAATAACCCTGGGTTTCTGATCTATATTTTTTCTTGATTTTTGCAAGGCATGGACACACTGTCAACAAATAACTACAAAAAGGCCGGCTAACTTTCCGGTTATTGTACTTTTACAGTTAAAACTTAATCTGGTAACACAGATAATTATACGTACGATACCAAGTAGAGAACGGTACTTTTTAAAAATTAGTAGATTTAAAGAAAAAATAATATACGGAAAGTGTTAAAAGCTTAGTCTGTAAGCTTATTCTTGAAGACAACAGTAATTTTAAGAAAAAAATGTACTTTTTTTGTTAAAACGAGTAAGAAAACAAAGGGCATTTGTATGGAAATGCATGAACATATTTTAAAATTGAGGAAAGGTGGGAATTCCATAAGTTCAATTGCTAAAATTGTAGAACGTGCCAAGTATACAGTGCAGACTGTAAAAAAAAATTGTCTGAGTCTCAATCCCTAGAAGGCAAGCCAAAAACTGGACGTCAACCCAAAATTTTCCCTAGATTTGAGCGATTTATAAAAAGTGTTGTTAGTAAAAATCCTAAAACAACAGCCGTGGAAATTCGAAACACTTTGGAAAATGTCCACAATATTAATGTTCATTCAGAAACTGTGCGAAGTATTTTGCAAAAAAACGGATTCCATAGCCGCGTACCAAGAAAAAAACATTAATAAGCGAAATAAATAGAAAAAAGCGACTCGACTTCGAACTAATGAAGAGCTGCCTCCGAAGAACCTCATTCCAACAGTTAAGCATGGTGGTGGTTCGGTCATAGTTTGGGACTGCATGTCGGCGAATGGAGTTGGAAAACTGCGATTTGTGGAAACAAATATGGACCAATTTTTTCATTTAGACATTTTGAAAAGCAGGTTGAAATATTCCGCAAGTGTTTTGGGTCTTAGTGGTACCTGGTATTTCCAGCAGGACAACGACCCCAAGCACACTTCGCATGTTGAATGGCTGCTCTATAACGTCCCGAAACAACTCCATTCGCCTCCCCAATCACCAGACCTGAATCCCATAGAGCATTTATGGGATGAATTGGAATGGCGCATTCGAAAAAAAACTTACAGGAACAAACAAGAACATAAAGATGGCTTGGAGTATGAGTGGAATTAATTAACGTCTGAGACAACAAAAAAGCAGGTATTTACAATGAGTAATCGATTGAGGTCAGTAATTGAAGCAATAGGAGGTCCAATGAAATACTAATGAAATAATATATACCTGATATTATTTTTGTGCATTAATCATTTTTTTAGAGTACGTATAATTATCTGTGCTATAAAATAGGTTTTTGTGTTTTTTTTATAAAATTTAAGTTTTTAAATTTAAATATTGAAATCAATATTTGAGTTCATTTAGAATTGTTTGGTTTATTTACTTTTTTTAAATGTCACCAACGTTTGTCTATATCTCTTGTAATTTCTGAGATATTGTGGAGCAATTTTGTTGTATATCCATTTTTGCTAAAAATTTAATGTGTTTTAGTACCGTATGTACCATTTTTGTGGATATACAATAAAATGTGTATGAAATTTTGTAAATATAAAAAAACTTGTGTTATCATAATGTATGTGATACAAATATTTAAAAAGTTGTTAAAAAAGAAAAAAATATTTTATTTTTATTATAATAGACATTTCGAATTCATTGTATATTCAAGAATTTTACAGTATACGATCTATAACGGTTATATTTATATATAGGGTGTATCAGTAAGAATGCAATTTTTGAATTTAAAATAAAAATATTTATTTTTTGAGATAGATGTGATTATTTTATTGGATTATAAAGAAGACAGGTTTTGATTAACTACGGAATAAAACATTTGTCAAAAGTAGACAAATGTGAAAATAAATAGAATTTTTTATCCAATGTTAGTGCCATGTATTCTTTTGAATAAATAATTTTTTTGATTAAAGTTTACTTTTTTGTGCAATTTTTTACAATTTCAAGTTCTATCCGGCTTAAAAAAACACACTTTAGAACTAGTAATAACTTTTTCAGAGCGAATATAAAAATAAAGATTGGTGGTTTAATTAATTTCTCACTAATTACTAAATATTAATTTAGCATACTGCAAGTATAACTCATATACGTGAAGATAATTTTGGAGAAAAAACTTTGAGCAGTTTTTATCAGTACATTTTCAGGTATGTCCCATTAATTAATAAATATTTCGTAAAATGTGGCTTATACAACAAAATGGCAAATTTTTTATGAGCTAAAAATGGTTATAACATGAAATTCCTTTCCTACATGACATGGAAATTTCTACACTAATCGATGTAGAATTTCAAGCACTACATCATACAGAAATATCGAACCACTTTTTCGACACCATTGTTTTATATAAAACGTTGAAACTTTAAATTCAATTTCCCAAAAACAAATTTTTGTGACGAAATTTTGCTCGATTTTCTCGACTAATTAAAAACCAGACCTGTGGCGAAAACTGAATTTTCGCGATAACAGACCCAAAATTTAATTGAATAATTGTACAGTGGCTTACAGCTTATTTCGTGCATATGATTTTTTATAAAAGAGTTCGTTATATTTTTATAATTATCTCTCATATTAAAAAAAGAACACCGACAAATATTTGAAAATATGGTATTATTTATTGTATTAACAAAAAATATTAAAAACAATTCATTTATTAAAAATATTTAACATAAAAACGAAATTTCAAGAAAAATAACCTCACAGCTTATTTCGTGCACATATTAAATTACTTAATTAATTTATTACAAACAATAAATTAAAACAATTTTATTCATATTTTAAAGAAAACTAATATTTTGTGGGATATCCCTTTTGTTTTAAAACTGATTTAAGTCTAGATTGCATAGAGTTAACCAGTTTTTGTGTATATTCCGTCGTTATCTTCTGCCATTCATATTGGAGTGCATTTTTTAAGTCTAGCTTATTATTTATTTCCAATATTTATCTCAAGAAAACTCCACAAATTCTCAATAACATTAATATTTGGTGGTTAACCTGGAGTTTTAAAGATGTTGCCACAGTTAAAAATAAGCCATGTTCATACAAGTTGTGACGTATGCTTTGAGTCATTGTCCTGCTAAATCCTAAATGATGCGGAATCAAACTATGTGGCGATCATCCTCACTTGATGTTTTACGTTTTAGTCCGCGAGTCTCGGACTTCATTTTGTAAATTAATGCATTTCTGATCATTTGAAATCAATTATAGGGGAACAGCTATTAACACTAAATTGCTACAAAATGTGTAGGCAATGACTTCTTAACGTGTATGTCACAATCTGAAGTATCCAACACAGTAAAGGAGTGTCTTGACATCTTTGAAAAACACTTCTGTCGTAAATGGATACGATTCTCAAAAACACCAGATGAAGAAAAGTCTATCCAGTGTAATTTGTATGAAAAATTTGGTTTTCCAGGAATTATTGGTGTAGTAGATGGTATTAATGTCAAAATCAAGTCGTCAAAGGAGGAGCAAAAACATGTATACTACAACCGAAAGGTTTATTATAGTTTAAACGTTATGCTGGTAAGTATTAAAGTTATATATGTATATTGTTGTAAAATGCAAAAACACATTCTAGATATGTGACCATGACATGGTAATAAATTTTGCTGACGCAAGACATCCAATCACGACTTTTTCATATGGAAAACAAGTTCCGCAGATCAATATCTAAAAAACGAATTTAGCAGAGGCAAGGTTAACACTTGGGTTATTGGTAAGCATAGCCATTTTATCGAATGGGGAGGAGAGGAAGGTTTCAACGTTCGAGAGATGGTTTGTATGGTTTAGAAGTGGTGATTTTTATATAGATGACAAAGATCGCCCAGGCCAGTCAAAATAGCCAAAATCAAGAATTGGAGGTATTACTTCATGAAGATTAGTGTCAAACTCAACAAGTGCTTGCAAAATCATTTGGAGCTACTGAAACTGCAATTTCAAAATGTTTGCGGCCAGCAGGAAATTTGGTATATCCGAAATGATGCTTGAACGCTATAAAAGAAAATCATTTTTGCGATGAATAAATGGATCCATTACAATAATCGTATGCAGCGCTGCCAACTTTGACGATTTATCGTCATTTTGACGATTTTTTAAGTCAAATTTATTAAAATGACGATTGACGATTTTTAATTTTTCCCGCGAACAAAAATGACAATTTTTTTAAAGCAAAACATATGGTAACCTTTTTTCCTAAAATTCAAATTTTGTAAATCCCCTTTTGCAATGTAGTACACGACTATCTGTACTGGAATTTTTTTTTGTTTCTCTGTCTGCCTTTCAATTTCTACATTGTAAAAGTGGACTAAGCAATATAGCTAATTTTTTGTATGCTATGTTTTTGTGTGAAAAGTATACTGTATAAATTTTTTTGTTTCCATAACATAGTAATCTGTAAAATTTTGTCAGTTAAAAGTTAAAAGACACACAGGATAAGTTAGGTACAAGTTCATCTGAAACAAAAAAATACACTTACATATAATTGAAAAATGGATAAGTTTGTTATTAGAAGTGGTAAGTTTTTGTTCATTTAATGTAAATTAGTATATTAAGTTAACATACATATTTACAGAACCAACAATCGAAATTGAAGAGCCCGTATGTCAAGAATAAAAGAAGCGCAAAATAAAAGATTCGTGGCTCGAAGACCCAAAAGTAAATTCATGGGCAGTTAAAAAAGATTCGAACCTTTATTGCAAGGTTTGTAAATCCATATTGAAAATCTGGATGGTCTGATATAAGTCGACATATGGAAACTCAAAAGCATTCGGAGGCAGCAAATTTTATTTTGGAAAACCAGCCAACAATTTCATCATTTTTCAAAACGGACCTTTCAAAAGGAATAGAAATAAAACTTGAACATAACGTTGCATTTGCTACCATGGATCATTTGTCAAAGCTGGTAAAAAACTCTTTTACAGATTCCGAATATGCAAAAAACATATCGATTGGAAGAACAAAAGCTACAGCCATTATAAAAAATGCTGTCGGTAAAACTCAGCTCCAAACAATATGTGAAATCATGAATACCAATGCTTTTTACTGATATCAGTAACAAAAAACTGATGTGTTTGGTATCAAGAGTTTGGATTTTAAAATATATGATTTCTTCTTTGGTTTGATTGAAGTCGATAAATGTGATGCAGCCTCTTTATTTACAGCAATAAAAAAAAATTTTTTAGATAACAAGATTGACTATCAAAAACACATGATAGGCTTTGCCGCAGATGGGGCTCCCAATATAACAGGAAAACACAATTCCGTGGCAAGCCATTTTAAAAAAGAAATACCTACATAATTTATTTATTTTAAAATGCGTGTGCCATTCTTCAGCACTGTGCTCATCATATGCCTGTTTGAAGCTGCCATCATCAGTGGAAACTTTGACTCGTAATATATATAATTACATTTCAAACAGCCCTAAAAGAAATAATCAATTTCAACAAATTCAATCTTTATTTGAATTCAAACCGCAAAAACTTCTTCATCCTTCGCAGACCAGGTGGCTTTCACTGGAATCAGTTGTTAACCGTTTACTTGAACTTTTCGAGCCACTAAAAATTTATTTTGGATTCGCGGTCAATATTGATCTTATAGACACAGCCGAAGACATACTAAATAATTTGAACGGTATTCACCAGTTATATTTTTATTTTTATACCCTCCACCACCATAAGTGGTGAATGAGGGTATATATAAGTTTGTCATTCCGTGTGTAACATTGAGAAATATTCATCTGAGACCCAACAAAGTATATATATTATTGATCCTTATGAAATTCTAAGTCGATTGAGCAATGTCCGTCTGTCTGTCCGTCTGTGTAAAACACGCTCACGTCCAAAATACGCAAACAAACTTAGTAGAGTTGCAAGAAAAATGTTTATTATTGTCCTAAGCAGTTTGGTATTGAAAATCAGCGAAATCGGTACAGTGGAACCAAAGTTATGAATGAAAATGTGGGACAACCTCAAAAAAAAATTTATAATTTTCACATATTTTTGGATATTTTTTGTAAATATATTGCAGGTAATATCATAAAATTTTGCACTCGTTACTTTTATGATAAAAGGAGTAACTCTGGTGAAAATTATAAGAATCGGTTCATGATTTCTCCTAGCCCCCATACAAATTTCTTCCCGAAATATGGTTCTATGGTCTATAAATCCCTACAGAATAGGAATATCCACATAAAATTCAGCAAAAATAAGTTTCGTGGTAAAGGAAATTATATTGCAAAATTTTTCGTGGATCGGCCCATATTTGACCATAGCCCCCATATAAAGTACACTTCCGAAAATCTCTTAAATAAGCATAAATGTCTTATAAATATCGCTATCAAGTTGAAATTCGACATGAATAATCCCAATATATACCAAAATCGCTGTACCTAATTCTATGAAGATCGGCAGATAATTGGTTATAGCTCCCATATAAGGACCACTTCCTAAAAACACAATAACCTACATAAATATCTAAAAAATATCAATATCAAAACAAAATTTCACACACATCCGTAGTATATATTTAGAAATCATACTACTGGATTTTGTGAATATCGGTCCATATTTGACCATAGCTCCCATATAAGGTCCACTTCCAAAAATCAGTTAAGTACTCATAAATCTCTTACAAATACATTTATCATGCTAAAATTCGACAAAAATTATACTCCTATACATAGATATCACTATCAAATTTTATGCAGATTGGCCGGTAATTGGTCATAGCTCCCCTATAAGGCGCATTTCCGATAAAAGATATTAACCTTAAAAACTATTAAAAACATCGATATCAAAATGAAATTATGCACAGATCAGTAATTTGTATCCAGTAATCATACTTTTGGATTTTGTGAATATCGGTCCATATTTAACCATAGCTCCCATATAAGGTCCACTCCCGAAAATCACTAAAATCCTCATAAATTTCTTACAAATATAGTTATCAGGTTGAAATTCAAAACAAATTTATTCAATATATACAAAAATCGATGTACCAAATTTTATGATGATAGGCCCATAATTGGTCATAAACTCCATATAAGAACCACTTCAGGAAAACACATTAACTTGCACAAATATCCATAAAAATTTATACTGAACGAACATTTTACACGGATCAGTAATTTGTATCCAAGATCGTACAAGATTTTTTAAATATTGGTCTATAATTCGGCATAGCTCCCATATAAGGTCCACTCTTGTTAATAGCGTTGTTTATATGAAATTCTACAAAAATAGCCCTTAAATACTTAGGACCATAATAGGTCATAGCAGCCATATATTAAACCAAAATAGTACACAGATCAGTAATTTGTATTCTGAAATCATAATACTGAATTTTGTGAATATTGGACCATAATTGGCCACAGCTCTCATATAAATACATCAAAATCACATAAAAATATTTTATGACAATCGAATCATAATAGGTCATAGCTCCCACATAAGTTGCACAACCAAATATTTTGAAATTTGTCTAAATATATTTGTATACCCTTTTTATACCCTTCAGCTTCGTGAGAAGGGTATATATAATTTTGTCATTCCGTTTGTAATTTCTACATTTTTCATTTCCGACCCTATAAAGTATATATATTCTGGATCCTTATAGATAGCGGAGTCGATTAAGCCATGTCCGTCTGTCTGTCCGTCTGTCTGTCTGTTGAAATCAATTTTCTGAAGGCCCCAGATATCTCCGGGATCCAAATCTTCAACAATTCTGTCAGACATACTTTCGAGAATTTTGCTATTTAAAATCAGCAAAATCCGTCCATAAATAACGGAGATATGAGCAAAAATCCGAGACAACCTCTGAAAATTTCATCAAAAAACACAATGTATTGCATGCTTTGACAAAAAAGCAACAAAACGTATGGTTGGATGTGCAAGCTTTGCGTATTTTGTTTTTTTTTGTGTTTTGTTTCTTTTGGCGTTGTTGTTGTTTTTTATACAACTAAACTTTTGTTTGGTTGTGTGTTGGTTTTTTTGACAAAAAACAACAAAACTTATGTTTGGATGTGCAAGCTTTGCGTATTTTGTTTCTTTTGGCGTTGTTGTTGTTTTTTATACAACTAAACTTTTGTTTGGTTGTGTGTTGGTTTTTTTGACAAAAAATCAACAAATCGTATGTTTGAATGTGCATGCTTTGCGTATTTTGTTTTTCTTTTGTGTTTTGTTTCTTTTGGCGTTGTTGTTGTTTTTTATACAATTAAATGTATGTTTGGATGTGTGTTGGTTTCATTGCCTTGCGTATTTTGTTTTTTCTTTTGGTGTTCTGTTTCGTTTGGCGTTGTTGTTGTTTTTGTGTGTTCTTGATAAAGCTGAAAGTGGGCAATGTACATACATACCTATATAAGGAGTGAGATCGAAAAAATCTTAACACACGTTTTTCATTACATTTTTTAACCCAAGTATTATTTGAATTTTTTTTTGATCAAGTTACCTTTGAAAAACATGTCAGTTATTATGTGTAATGTCAATTATATTAATTTTTTTGTTAATCTGATTAAAATGAGTGACCAGAAAAAAGTGCGTACTGAAATTATTAAATATTTTCAACAAAACCCAACTTGGTCTTACAAAAAGTTGGCCAAGCATACAAAGGTCTGCCGTCAAACTGTTTCCAATGTTATTAAACAGTACCGGGAGAACTTGTCAGTTGATAGAAAACCTGGTTCAGGTAGAAGGAATGGTCCACATGATGTTTCTAAAGCCAAAAAAATAGAACGCATTTTCAAAAGAGCTCCCAACACATCCGGTAGGAAAGCAGCCCGGTTAGCTCAGTGCTCGGACTATTTGGTACGAAAAGTTAAAGCTAATGCAGGTTTAAAAACATACAAGGCTCAAAAAGTTCCTGACAGGAACGCTACTAAAAATTTAGAGGCCAAAAACAGAGCACGGAAATTGAAGTCAAGTTTTATAAAAAAATATTCTTGCTGCATAATGGATGACGAAACGTATGTTCTGGCAGATTTTTCGCAACTTCCAGGTCAAAAATTTTATGTTGCTGATGCTCGAGGGAATGTTGAAGAAAAGTTTAGGACCCAAAAGCAGACAAAATTTCCCAGAAAGTTCTTGGTATGGCAAGCAATATGCAGTTGCGGCAAAAGAAGCCACTCATTTGTTACAACGGGCTCTATAAATACCGAAATTTACATCAAGGAATGTTTACAAAAAAGGCTGCTTCCATTCATAAGACTTCATAATGTGTCCACTTATTTTTGGCCTGACTTGGCATCCTGTCACTATGGCAAACAAGCCCTTGAGTGGTACAAGAACAATAATGTGGTATTTGTACCAAGAGAGGCAAATCCTCCAAACTGCCCGGAGCTAAGGCCAGTGGAGAGATATTGGGCTCTTGTTAAAAGAGAATTGAAGAGTACAAAAAAGGTGTCCAAAAGTGTGGTAGATTTTAAACGGAGATGGACTACATGTTCGAGCAAAGTGACAGAAAGCACTATAAAAACGTTAATGGAAGGGTTTCCGAAAAAGGTTCAAAATTTCATCACTAGTGATTAAAACTATAAAAATAATTTTTTTTGTAAATTGTAATAATAATTTCAATCAAATAAAAAAAAAATTAAAGCTGTAAGTTTAGTGGTTTCTTTTTTATAAACATATATGTATGTTAAGAATTTTTCGATCTCACTCCTTACTAATTATAAAAAATAATAATGCATCCACAACAAAGGTGAAGGATATATAAGATTCGGCATAGCCGAATATAGCACTCTTACTTGTTTATACTCTGTTTCTTCACTTGAGGTTAAAAGGGAAAATGTTGATCCAAACGTATTAACTAATTATTAATTATATAAATTGTTAAATTTCATACGTTCTAATAGGAATTTCAGTTATAAATTGCTGAATTAGATAGAATTTTTTGTACATATGAAATAAAATATCTTCTACGTAAACTAGTCTTTCTAACAATTGTTATATTATTTCAGTTTTTATACCATCATATTTAGGTGGAGGGTATTTAAGATTCGGCACGGCCGAATATAGTATTCTTACTTGTTTAAAGTATATTCTTCGTCTTATAAACAATGTCAACAAACTTTTTCAAAGTGAAAGTGTACAAATCCAAAATATATACAGTGAGTAGTTGTCCAGATTGTTAAAAACCGTCTTATCAAATTTTGAGAAAGAAGAGTATTTGTTTAATTTTGAAATCCAAAGTTTTAATAACGAAGACATATTTTTAAATAAAGATGAAGTGTATCCTTGGCGTTTACGTGAAGGATAACCAATCTAGTTTAAATATTGAATATAGTCAATATAATATATTTGTTGATTGAATTTTATATTGAATTGGTTTCACAAATTTTAAAACGTTTTGATTTTGGCGATAAACTTTTAGGATTAAACTCCATTGAACCAAGCGTAGCTTTAAAAAAAAAATGATTCAATTTTACAATTGGCCAAACTTTTTCCAAATTTAATAAATGGAAAAGAATATCAAGAACTTGATAATGAAGTTCGAGAATTACGTGATATGAAATTCACCGAACTCGAAACATTGGTGTTTTGGAAAAATGTTTCTAATTTAAAGAGAGCCAATAATGCAATGGCCTTCCCAATTTTAACACAATTTGTTTCGAGTTTAATGGCACTACCACATTCGTCGGCGAACGTTGACAGAATTTTTAATATTGTAAATTTAAATAAAACAAAAACCAGAAATGCTTTGGATTCTTCAACATTACAAGGAATATTGTTTTCAAAAGATTATCTTAAGTTAAATAATTCTCAGTGTTTTAATATAGCAATTAAAAATGACTTATTAAAAAATGTCACACAGAAATGTACCAGAATTAAATACCAAAATTAAATTAATTATTTTTTTATTAAATAATAACTTTATTTATTATTTTTTTTTAATTAACGATTTCTCCAAAAAAAGTTGGCAGCACTGATCGTATGTGAAGCCCGGCCAACCAGCCGAATCCACACCAAAGCCAAATATCCCTGGCGCTAAGGTAATTCTCTGTATTTGGTGGGAGAAAAAGGGTCCTATCAATTATGAGCTGCTGAAATCTGACCAGACCATCACAGGGAACCTGTACCATGTATTGACCGAAAAATGCCCAGAATATGCGTTAAGACGTGAAATCGTAAATTCCATCACGACAACGCTCGGCCACATGTTACAATACCTGTTGTGGTTGGCAAGTTTTGCTTCAACCGCTTTATAGTCCTGACCGTGCTCCGTCCGACTACTATTTGTTTCGAACGATGCAGAACGCTGTCTCTGAGATACGCTTCACTTTGGAACAGATTATCCGATATTGGCTTGATTCGTTCTTGGCCTCAAAATATGAGCAATTCTTTTCCATGTTGCCATTCAAAGCTAATACTTTGAATAAATTTATATTATACATATGGTTCAAAATAAGAGCTTGAAATTTGAAAAAAATTCGTAATTTTGAAGTCATAAATTCAACACAATATAATATTTTTATTCTATCGATGGCAGAAGCATTTATGCACTAAAAAAAATTCCTAAACAGTTTCAATTCAAATATTTATCACATATTGAATTGTTTTCAATTATTTCATAATTGAATCCAGTATTCATGTGCTCAAAAACACGTCATAAAGAATAGGCCAAAATTAAGTTGTTAACATGGCGCGATAATATGATACATTGACCGTTACCACATTTCCAGCCTCATCTTCGCAAAAAAACGGTCCATAGCGCACCATAGAGTGACACGTTGAGCATGCAAATGCTTCTCAATAATCGCTCATTGTAACAATTGCTAACAAAACTAAATGTCAAAACCATAGACAACATAGAGCGGAAACTAGAAAAAAATAATCACACATACGAGTGTTGTTTTTGTTTTCACATAGTTTTTTCTACTAATACATTTTCACCACTTAGGTTTTTGACAACTGAGTTAGGTCTTTGACAGTAGAGTTACCGCTCTATGTCTATTCTCTATGGTCAAAACTAACATGTTGTTGTGCCACAATTGAAAAATTCACAATTTCTTGTTGAAAAACCCTTTATCACAATCATGCATTAAACACAATGAAGAGAGAAGTTTCTGATAACCATATTGAAATATATTAATAACAGGTACATACATCAATTATTACCATATATATATATTTACTCCAAATAATTGTTTAAATCTTAATTACTTTGGAATATTCTACGGTTATTTTTTATTAAAGTAAAAAATTAAAGTGACACCACTGAATTATAAATCAGCTATTTACTTCGAAGCTGTCGTCTTTAAAAGCAGCTGCCGCACGATTGCAACTTCAGCCAGCAGCATTTGAATTCGTGTGTTCGTGAAGCCTGCTGTCTTCAATGTGTTTAATGCATTATGCATTAAACACATTGAAGACAGCAGAAAAAACCCGAGACTTTTATCGTTCCAAATATAGAGAAGGAAGACAAGAGAATACGAGGTTAAAAGTCGAGAATGTTAAAATTTCGAAAGAATTATATAAATACAAGAATTTAGCTGATATTTTAATAGCGGATTTAAAGAAAACTAATTATTTGTCTAATAAAGTTTCACTTGAAGTGGTTGAATGTCTCGACAATGACTTAAAAAAGCAAAGAAGCAAAAACTCGAAGATATAGTCTGCCTCTATAACAGATATCTGAAAATCAAATTCGATAGGCCTCGTAAAATGTTCGCCTTAAAACCTTGGAAACTCGTCTGGATCTTTTCAACCGTTATTGGAGGGAATAAAACTGTTTATAGTCATTCTTCTACTGGCATTCAGTGTATAAAGTTGTGTTCTTAACATTTGAAGTTTACAGCTATATTTTTTTTTGCAAATAAAAAACAAACATTTTCTTTAACAATAACAAAAATTATTACATTATCAACCAACAACATTAAACGTACGCGAGAAAAAGAAGACGATGCTGTTGCCTTTAACAGGCATAACGTTATGAATAATAAAGCTTAACCAAGCAGTTATTCACCACTACAAACACTCGATGATGATACTGATGACGATACCGTTATCGATAAATCTGTTAAAGTTAACATTCCTCCAATAACAGTGTTAAAATGTAAAATTGAACAGTTGCATGAAGTGTGCAGATATTTAAAGATAACAGATTACTCGATAAGAAAAATCTCAATTGGTCTGAAACTTTTTTGTACAAAGAAAGAAGATTATGACTCTATGTGTAATTCTCTAACAGACAATTTTAATCTTGAACATTTCACGTATGTTTCAAAAAATGATAATCCATATAAAGCTGTTCTTCTGGGTCTTGATAAAAGTGATCCTACCATTTTAAAAAATAAGCTAAACTCAATGGGTCTCAAATGCATAGACGTTAAAATTATGACTAGAGCGAAATAAAGTCGGAATGATCAAATAATCTATATAGTATACTTTGAACGTAAATCTATCACCTTGAAGGAATTGAGACAGAATTACACAGTTATAAACTTCATCAAAGTCAGGTGGGAATATCAAAAACCTAATAAAAATAAGCTAACCCCGTGCTATAACTGCCAAATGTTTGGCCATGGTTCCAGCAGATGTAAGGTAAAAACATTCTGTGCTAAATGTGCAGGAAACCATAACACCGCTGTTTGTAATGTAACGGTAGAAATTTGTGCAAACTGCAATGGCCCGCACAAAGCAATGTCACCGGATTGTCCTAGTAGGATTTCATACATGCAAACAAGACAAAGAACGCAGCCAAGAAATTTTAAACAAACAAATCAAGCGAAAGTAGCTTTTAACAATAATGTTAACTACAACAACAACTTTACAAATTCATTAAACCAACAAAGGATACCTAACGCCAATAGTTGAAATGTTAATGAATCAAATAATAATAATGTTAATAATCACAAAAATAATATTAATAATAACAATAATCTATTCTCTTTTGAAGAATTAAAAAAATTAACATTTGAACTTATGTATATCAAGTTTGGGAAAATGTAAATCTCGTGCTGAACAGTTCGAGGTTATCAGTTTGCAAATTTGTGTACCGATGAACAAAAAACTAATAATAACATCATGGAACGCTCGTGGCATCCGGAACAAAAAAGAAGAATTTTATAATTGTTTGCTGAAATGTAATATTGACATATGTCTAGTATGTGAAACTTAGCTTAACAAGAATCTTTCTATTAAACAAAGAGTTTTACTGCTACAGAAATGATCGTGAGGAAAGAAGAGGTGGAGGTGTAGCAATTATTATTAAAAAAATATAAACCATCAACTTTTACACCCCTTAATACATCACTTATTGAAAACATAGGCCTAAAAGTGTTTGCAGGTACTGAGTGCATAAATATCTACTCATGTTATTTCCCCGGTGGTTCAGTTGGAATCGATTCTACTCGTAAAGAATTCGGAAACTGACATCCTACGAAAATTTCATACTCGGTGGTGATTTCAATAGCAGACATAGTAGTGGGGCTGCCTTAGAAATAACAGCTGTGGAAATTTATTACAGCAAAATCTCTACAATCACCATTTTGAAGTTGTATCTCCATACGAACCTACATATCTTCCTTCTGACCCGAGGAGACAACCTTCCACGTTGGACTTCTTTATAACCAACATGTCACAAAATTTATCAGCTGTAAGAACAATCAACGATCTTTCTTCTGACCACCTTCCAATTATTTCCATTGTTAGCTTAAGTGTTAATAGAATAGTGAATTGTTTTCCTGATTTTAGCAAAACAAATTGGAAATTATTCGCAAATTATATAAATAGAAAGCTTCCCACACCAATTAATTTAAGTGAAATCCATCGCCAGCACCAAATTGATAACAAATTTTAATAGTGTTATTTATACCAGTATCGATGCTTGTGTTTCCAAAAAGCTAACAAACCAATTCGTTTTGCCGAATAACATAAAGTTTCTGATCCAACATCGTAATATACAGGTAGGCCTCCATTTACGCGGTTTGTTGGGCCCAAAAAAGTAGCGTGTAAATCAAATTCGCGTAAAACGAGGTTCTAATTTAGAACAAAATGCTTTTGTGGGACCAGTTATTTTTTATTTCGCTTAAAACAATACATCAGTCACATAACAAAAAAGAAATTGGGACCTAAAAACCGCGTTAAATAGAAAACACATATGTATATTAGACCGTCTCACTTTTCATTTTTTTTTCGAAATTCCTTCATGAACATCGATTTTCTTAATCTACTATAAAAAACAAGAATTTTGGTGTATAACACTTAAATATTGATAAACGGGAAGTGGTCTCTCAAATCGTTTTTTCGTTTTTTTAGGCAAAATGCATTTTTTTCCAAAAAATGAAAAAATTTTGCTTTAGTAATTTGCCTCTAACTCAAGCGGTTCTTAACGGATTTAAACATTATTACTTGCATTAGAAAGCTAATTAAATTTCCTAAATGTTTCTTAAAGCAAGATTGCCATTTTGTTGGATGGTTTTTTATTTATAGCATTACAAATTCAGATTTTCAAATACGAACTTATAATTTTTTTTAATTTTTGCTTACCTTTTCTTATATAAAAATTTAACAAGGCAAAATTTGTATATTCTGTAAATGCAGTATGGTAGAAAATTTTAATATAAAGATTTTGGTGTAAATAACAGTAGCATTCTGTTAAGAAAAACTGCACTTTTAGTTGAAATGATGAAATAACTAAAGTTGTTTATTTGTAAATTTCCTTCAATTTCATAAATACATTAATATAAAGTAAGAAGAGATTGAGGTTGGTTTTTTATTTTTTCAAATTTGCTAAAATTGTACTTTTGTTGGAGTTGGGATGCGTTTTGTGAAAATGCTCGATGACTTGAATCAAATCATTTTGCTCACTGTTTTCCATCGCTAGTGTGTTGTTGACGGTTTTTAGAAGGCCAATTGCGCGCTCAGCAGGGTCGTTAACTACTGTTAAGTTTATTGCAAACTGTTCAATTTTTTGAAATTTTCATTTTCGCGCCAACAATAAGATGAACTTTGAATAAAGTCATAATTGATTCCAATAATATCGAAAAACATTTTTGTGTTCTCTGACACCAGGTCAACGATTTTGAGGTTAGCTTCTTTGAAAAAACACTTATAACGAAACAAACTTTGCTGGTCCCTTGGACTATTTAAAGCGGATACCATTTCGTCCAACGTATTTAGTGAATGTCTTTTGACCAGAAAAATATTGAACTCAGTGAGACCACGCAACTCATCATCTAAATTAAAAAAAATAAAAACTTTATTTTCGATGCTTGTAAAGTATTTTAATGTACCCGTCAGTTTAATTGGTTTCGAAATGCAAAAATCTTGAGACTGTAAATACCGCGGGACATAAATCTAGCACGGTGCAATGCTCCAGGAAGGCGAACTTTGATTGGTTTATTTTTGAAAGTTGTTTCACCTAAAAATATTAGACTCAGCTCCAAAAGCTCTGTATAATCTTTCCTTGGTGACTTTTGAATAGAAAGTTGGTTTTTTATCATACTTTTGAGCTGTGCTTGACTTTCTTTATCGATGCAAGAGGCTATTCTTGAATTGCTGATGCCAGGCTCAATTTTTGAAAGATCTAGCGAGTTCCATTGCGATTTAAATTTCACGAAAAGACTTATGTCTGGTGACGTGCTTTTTTCTTTCATTGCCGAGCAATATACGCCTGACAATAATACTTCTAGAACGTGATGTCTGCAAGCAAGTGTTAGTATTTTTCCCCCGAACATATCACGCAATTTTTTGCACGTTCCTGACTTTTCGCCTGTATTAACACTTGTTGTGTGAAAGCATATTCCTTTAATAAAAGGTTCAATTTCCCAATCATCAATTGTTTTTGTAATTGCCTGAAATTGCTCTTCTGCAGTGCCCTTTTTAATTTCAGCAACGCCCAATATTTTTGTATTTGATCCATTTGTAATTACCATTGCAAGCTTATCAATTTTACCATCGACGCCATGCCATTTTGGTAGAATTTTCCCATCCCAATGCAAAACAAAGAAGGCATCGGCTAAATTTGCGCAAAATGTGTTTTTCACATTATCCCTGATGTGACCTCGCATCGATCTACGTTGTCTATGAATTGTTGCTCGTGATACCGCAACATCTTTTGGA
Source organism: Calliphora vicina (assembly GCF_958450345.1). Lineage (NCBI taxonomy): Eukaryota > Metazoa > Arthropoda > Insecta > Diptera > Calliphoridae > Calliphora > Calliphora vicina. The sequence goes on along the minus strand of NC_088783.1, from coordinate 103,143,534 downwards.
TCTATATCTAAATAGTGAGCAGTTGACAAAATTACATTTGCCGCATTTAAGCTGCTCAAGCCTGCATGGTCTAAGCTTGCAACAAGTTGCGGTGTTATTTTCCGTTTCGATTTTCGCTGAGGCCTTGGAGGTTTATAGTCTAAATCTTCTTCGCTGAATGAATCACCAGATAATAAATCATCATCAACATCTAATGACAGCTTTTTAGTTTTTTTTATTAACAGTCCATCAGCTGGTAACACACTGTTGGTCTTGCATACGATAAAATTAGAATCTAACCGCTTTATAAAATCCAGTTTACGTTTCGACTCCTTATCATTTTTCCGATTTATGTTGGCTTTTACTTTTGTGTAAGCTGTATGCAATGTTTTTAGCTTTCTTGAAACATAATTTTTATTATGCAAATTTGAATCTTTACGAATACTTCGCCAGATGTCAAGAATTTCACCCAAACAGTGAGAGACGCATCACTCTTAAATTTATTGTCTTTTACTATTAAATAAAGCAGTCTACCAAGCGCATCCCTACCTGTAGGAATTTTACGTCTTGACAAAAAACTGTTAGGAACTAAGAGAAAAATTTCCGGGAATACAATAACTCACTTCATTTACTTGAAAATATAAACCCACTATCCAAGGCTGAAATTTATTGTCTTTGATTGCAGGGCTCTTTTAAATCAAAATGCAATTTATAATATAAATTTTAAAGCAAAGCTTTATGATAATTCGCAAAAAAATTTCTGTGAAGTTAGCTGCGACTAATTTTCTTTTTAGGCTAGTTTGACACATTTTTATTATGGTTCCTACATATTACACAATCTTATTTTGATGAAGAGCAGACATATTTAACAAGTAAATATAGATTTCAAAATAATTACTTTTCATCATTTCAACTAAAAGTGCAGTTTTTCTTAAAAGAATGCTACTGTTATTTACACCAAAAGCTTTATATTAAAACGTCCTACCATACTGCATTTACAGAATATAAAAATTTTGCCTCTTTAAATTTTTATATAAGAAAAGGTAAGCAAAAATTAAAAAAAAATTAAAAAAAAATTATGCAATGTTGCTTTAAGAACATTTAAGAAATTTAATTAGCTTTCTAATGCAAGTAATTAGATTCAAATCCGTTAAGAAGTGCTTGAGTTAGAGGTAAATAGCTAAAGCAAGATTTCTTAATTTTTTAGAAAAAAGCAATTTTGCCTAAAAAAATTAAAAAACGATTTGAGAGACCACTTCCCGTTCGTCAATATTTAAGTGTTATACACCAAAATTCTTGGTTTTTAGAGTAGATTAAGAAAATCGATGTTCATGAAGGAATTTCGAAAAAAGTGTAAAAACTGAGACGGTCTAATGTACATACAGTAGCCCAATAAAGTCTACATACTGGAATTCAAATAAATTTTTTATATTGAAAGCTGTATTTGTAAGTTAAAAGTAATGAAATATATTTGTTAAAAAAATAAATTCATGCTAAACAAAATTAAAACTACATCACTTAAGTGGGGTTTAGCAACATTTCTTATCAAGTCCAAAATTTCAACTAGATGGCCAAGTATTGAGTGAATCAGTCGTAAGTGGAATGTTCGCTTTATATAGTTCTGGAAAAATTCATCCATCAAGAGTTCCAGCATTTTTAATCACCGCAGAATATTTGCTGCTTACAGTCGAAAAGGTAGTAATATTTTTATCGATTTCTTTGAATAGTTGGATTTTTTAAATGAAGATGAAAGAAAACTGAAGTCATTTTTGATAAAGGCATAAATGTAACTAAAATATATAATTCAAAATATAATTCAAATTCGCAAAGTTTCAGGAAACGCGAAATCCACCAGCTCCAGAATATTTTCTAGCTCATTTCAAAAGCGTTGGGGCTTGCATTCTATTAATGTTGTGATAAATGGAAGCTGCGAAGAACTTTCATAAGAAGAAATAATGACCGATTATTCAACAGTCATAGAAGAATCAGTTTCGGCTGTTTGCATTTAATTTTGCATTATGTATTTTTTTATTTAATATAAATACTTGCGACTCTCCGAAACCAATCTTTAATAATGAAACCGTATCAGAAGAGTTCCTTTTTACATTAGAGAAGCAATTTGACAAATATTAATTGGTTAAAACTCCTGAATTTATAAATTATTTGGCCTTATTAGAAGACATGTTTGAAAACTTATTTATCATGCACTGTCCTCGAACTGATTTGCAACAAATTATCTTTAACATATTAGTGAAATATTTGGTTTATTTTTTTAATATTTGCTTTAATATTATTTTTCATTTTACTTTTTATTAAAAATGTTACTGCTTTAAAAAATAAATATTCAAAACAAACTTAATCGTTTTATTAAAAATTGTTTGATATTTGTGAGGATTTTTAAATAATTGGGGGATTCAAACGGTCTCCTATTTGGTCGTAATGTCCTAATATATTTTTTTAGTTTAAACAAATTTTTGTTGGGAAACAAATATCCGATTTAGGAAATGCAAATCCCGCAATTCCCAAAAAAAACAAGAAAAAAATCTAAATTTTCGGTTTTTTTTAAATTTCGCCCATAGAATCTACATTTGACATAAAAATAAATTAGCCTAATATGGCTAGAGCGTAAATGTAGGCTGTGTGCGACGCTATTATTCAACTTTAAAAGATTTTTATTTTTTACAGTTAACCTTTTTTCAATAAAAAATCTTTTTATTTTACAATAGTAGTAGATGGCATTCTATTTATCAGGCCTGTTCTGTAATCCACGTGATTTCAAATCACATTCCGTTTTAAAAATCACACGTGTGATTTGTGCCTGTTCTGTAAATCACACCGTTATTGTATTTTTCGGTGTGATTTTAAATTTTCTAAAGTACAAGAAAATAGCTGATTCGTTTTGCAAATAATTTTGTAGAAATATTAAAGTGAAAATAAAAAAATGCCTGGAGATTCTGTTAGTCTAGCAAGCTTCCATATATTTTCGAAAATCATAAATAGCTGACAACTGAAAACAAGCCTGAAACCACAAAAGAAATCACAAAAGCAAATAAACTTTTTACAGCAGAAAATGTGTCTACACAGAAAAAAGAAATTCATAATTGGAATGAATTTTGTAATAAATATTATTAATCGAACTTGACTTTTTTTCCCAAACTTTTTTCATTCAGAATAAGAACATGTTCATAAATATTATAAAATTGTTCATGACGGATATTTTTGCTTTTTTTGCATAAATTTAATAATATTTTATAATAAATTGCATTATCTAATGAATTAATTCAAAACTATTTGCATAATAGCCATATATTGCCTAATATTTTAAGATGAATCAACAATATCTGAAAATTAAAAACAACATAATAAAAAACATAATAAAATATAAATAAACATTAAGCATATCATCCCCTTAAAAAAATTTAATCATTTTCGCGCATATTGGCTCATTTTGTAGCTGAAATCATAAAAATAAATAAAAAAATTTTCAAGGAAAATTTCAAACATTTTTCAACAACATACAAATATAAATGAAATTGAAATTATATTTTTCAAGCCTTCTAGATAATTTGAAAACACAAAATATGAACAAAATCTTAATATTTAAGAAATTATTTATAAATGTTATGAATTGAAATCAATGAAATCAAATCATAATATTTATGTTGAAACTTTTTTCTGTGTAGATTTTTATTGAATTTTAAGTGATTTTTTAATAAAACAAGTAATTCTATAAGAAAATTAATAAAAGACATTTTCCATGTAATATCCGCTGAAATGGTGATTTGAAAACATTAGTGACTTTACTGAACGTTTTAAAATCACAAAATTATGTGCTCAGAACACCTTTTATCTGATTTCAAACCACTTTTATAAAATGTGATTTGCAGAACATACCTGTATATTTACTAAATTTTCTTTTTCCTTTTTAAACATTAATTTTTCATTTTTTAAATGATGGTTTTGAATTTCTAAATTTTTAATTCCATTTTCTAAGCTCTTAATATAGGAAGTATTATAATTACATTCAGAACTAGAACTACTATATGTTGAATTTTCTAAACAAATTCGTTTTGTAGGTCCGGAATTTTGTTCATTTAAACCTTGATTATTTGATAAATTTTAATTAAAGCCTAATTTGAAAATAACTTTATTTGAAAAATTGAGGAAAAAAACTTTTCAATCGACAAAACAAATCATTGCTTTTTATTGAAACAAAGTCATGTACATAGTTTTTTATCTGTAAAAAATTAAAAAGGAAATGAACATGAATGACAAAAAATTAATAATTTGAAAATACTTACCATATAATGAGCCCCTCATTTCTTCTTTCGATGGAACATATCGCTTGGCATTTTCAAATTTGCTTTCTTTTGCTAAACTAGCCACAATATTCTTTTTTGTCTCAATATCAACCATATCATCAAAAAGGGATAAAATTACGACTTCTTCAGTTGAATAATATAGATGTTGGCAACATTTTTTTTAAAACAGCTTCTGCAATTGAATTGTCAACACATTATAGCTCTTTACAGTTTTTATAAAACACAAGTCTTGGTAGGGAGCTTTTACGGCCAAGTTGCATTGTATCCATGGTTTGACGTAAATTGTTGCAATGAATAGAGAAACTTCCTGAAAACCTTGTTTTTCTTTTCTGGTTAAATTTAGCTTATCGTGAAATAGGAACATTTTTATCGAATAAACAGCTCTCGCCATCCATCGTACTTGAAGCATAGCCCCAGGAGGGTTATTTTAAATTTTTTGTTATAATTTCCCGACAAAAATAATATCGAAAGCTCTCTCAATTCACTGTAATCACCTCTTGCAATTGGTTTTTCGAGTTCAGCTAATCAAGTTGTCAATTTGCGATGGTTGAAATGGAGGTACCATTTTGCAAATTGTTATGCTTAATATTGTTCCAGTGGTTTTTCAACTTTTAAAAAGCGGTACATCACTGCTAACCGTAACTTGTAGGATTTTGGTTTCAAATACAGTTTTTAATACCAACCCCTTTCTAGTGATTGCTCCAGTAGCACACATGCACCATTAAAGCGACCCGTGTTAGAAGCTGTGGTGTCATAGCACATTATTTGAACTTAATCGGAAAGTTGCCAGTCATTTATTGCATTTAATACAGCTGCTGCTTGCTCTTTTCCAGTCGAACGATCTAATTTAGGTATTGCAATTAGTTTCTCTTCATTCTCATACCTAATCACAATTGGAAGTCGTTCTTCTTTAAGATTTTGTGTATTTATTGCAGGCAATAACTTTCCATCCCAATTTCGGGAATATTATTTTCAAAATCTGCATTAATTTTTTCGGCACGTTCTTTTCTCATCAGTGTTCTTATTATGTATTTGCATGGACGATTTATTGATAATGTATTCGTCTACATTATGCCCAAATGCTGCTTCTAGAATATACACAGAGTAGCGCATACTCAACTGGCATCTAACGAGAGCAGACACAAGTTTTGGAGAAAGAAAATCCTTCATTCCTCTTTTTTGCAAAGGCACATTTTCTTCCACAAACAGTGGACTGTAATGTTGTTGATTTTCAACGGAATAGACGGATGATGAATCTGATGAAAAACTAAAATTTGGTGGTATGGTTGTTTTATTTTCCTTTAGCTGACTGTTTGTTTCTGCTAAAAACCGCAATTTTGTTCTTTATTCTCTTCGCCATAGATTACACAGGTCAACAGCAAAAAAGGCTTCACTAACCACTATATAGATTTAGTAAAATTTTTCAATTCTATGGATAGATTTTTTTTGTGAATTTTTTTAAATGTTTCTCCACATAATTTATGATAACTCAAAAAATTATTAAAATGAACTTAGAAAAGTTTAAATGTACATAACCTTTAATTCCTTGATATATTGGGTTTTAATGGGCTCAGTAGTTTCGAGGTTAAAATAACAAATTGAAGCAAAAAATATATTTTTTACATGAAAATAGCAAACTCATGAAAATCGAAAACGGCAGAACTTGTTCATGTTTATTGCTTTATCACAAACCCACATATAATATCAACAAAATGAGATATGAATCATAAAAATCGATTGATTATTTTCGAATTTATTCACAATTAAGTGAATTCACTCATTATAGTATAACTCCGAAACTACTGAGCCGATTAAAACTCAATATGTGAACAAGGTTATGTAAATTTTAACTTTTCTAAGTTTACTTCAATAATATCCTACTTACCCTTTTTGAGTGAACATAAATTATGTGAAGAAACATCTAAAACAAAATTCACAATTTTAGAAAAAAAAATCTATCCATAGATTTAAAGATTTTTACCATTTCTATACTTAGGTAACCATGATGCATCAAATCTATATAGTGGTTAGTGTAGCCTTTTTTAGCTGTTGATCTGTGTAATAGTAATTTTTTAATTACCACCTTTATTTACTTTGCATCTTTTGGAAACTTGAAAAGTTCCAAAAGATACATTTTATACAACTGTGTGAAAGTTTAGGGTATTATTTGTTCCATTAATACATTTTCATGAGTTAGGTTTTTGGCAACTGAGTTAGGTATTTCACAGGAGAATTTCCGCTCTATGTATATTTCTCTATGCCTCCAATATAATGCAAATAAGTTTGTTTTGCTCGTTTGTTGTTCGTTGAGTTCAATGGTAGTACCTAAGTAATAAGAAAACAAAAATGATGTTTAATATTTGAATTTAATATTTGTCGTCTCTTGAAAAAACAAAAACTCAGGTCGTCTTGAAGTTAGAAATGAAAATTTATTTCTACTAACATTATAAATGGTTTGCAAAAGGATAAGGTGGAAGGAGAATTTATTCTCTATAAAATAACACATTAATTAATAAAATAAATTAAAGTACATTAAAATAAAATAATTACTTGTTGTTGGAAGACTACACTTGTTGAGGACAAAACTATAATGGTTCCTTTTTATTATAATTGAAAATGCCAAACGTTATTTTTTGACAGATACATAATAGTGTTGGCAAATGCGGCAAACATAAAAAGAGGGATGTTTTATGGGCAAAATGGAATTCACCATTGAACCGTCATCTGCGTCATCAACAGAAACAGTGAGAATAATGGTATTATTCTAGATTGATTTTAACCATTGATTTCAAACCATTCAGCTCTTCCACAAAACTATTAGCCGGTTTGTTAGCATACTTTTTGATACCTGATCGACCTAAATACATATGTATTCGAATTTTCATGACATTCGTATTCATCTAACAAGTACTTAAGGTTGGGGCTCGTCATTGTCCACTTCAATTTAATGTTGCTAAACTGAAACCATTTGTCCACTTTCTAGTGAACTGCTGTTGGGGTTGGTATCGCTCAGCCATTCAGTGTTATCGACATCAAATTTCTCTGCCGCTAAGGTGTTCATGTTCATTTCTTGCTTTAAAATAAAATACAAAAACATACACAATATGTATTTTTGCAATCTATAATTGAATTCCTATGGTGAAGGATGATCGTTCAAACCACCTTTGCTAAGAATGGAACCAAAATATTTTTTTTTTCATATTTATGAAGCAATGCTTTTTTGAAAATGATCCAAACTTTTTTTGTTCTGCACTATTGGAGGTGACATTATTGCATTCATTTGGTTCAATATATTTCAATGCGTTTAAAAAAAGGATTATTTTTTTAAAATGTATTCACATTAATTAATGTTTTAATATTTACATTGCCGGGGTAAGCGAATGAGGAATTAAGTATGTGCAACCAAACAATAATTTGCACGAAGTGGGCTGCATATTTCCAGACCTGTGGAGAAACAATGGCGAATAGCGTTAGCTGTTGTATTCGAAAACAGCTGTGCTGCTAGATTCTCTTTTGTCTTGCTGAAAAAAGATTTGTAAGAATTACATGGTAAGATATTTTAATATTATGTATATTTACCAGCGCATTTGACTGACAAATGTTCATCGTTAAGTTTGATACTTCAGAAGTCGATGTATACTTTAAAATGTCCACAATTGTCCTTGAGGTCAATAACACTAAACCTGTATCGACGAAATGGTTCGTAATTAATATCAAAAGGTGAGGTGCATCATCAAAGGCGAATACTTTCTCCTCAGAATTAAAAAAAAAAGAAAATCATTTGCAGGGATGAGCACGGTTCATCCAAAGAAATGAGCCTGTTGTGTTTTGTGATTCCGTGCAATGTTGGCCTAGGTGTAGTGTTGAAGGCTCTTCCTGGGGGAACAGACTTTCAGTGCACATTCCAAAGAAATTAACCAGTTGACATGGTCGTTTGGTTCTGTGGTATTGTGCAATGTTCCCCTAACAGTATTTTCGTGGAAAATATATTTTCTGTCGATACAGTAGTACGGAATCAATACATACTAAATCAAAAAAAAAAACCTCGTTTTACTTATTTCCAATGCTGTTTATGCAATGTCTGATTATATGGCTTAGCATTGGGTATTAGCATATAATTTTTATCATATGAGATGCCGGAAAGTGGTCCACACATACTGCGTCGTATGTGTGGAGAAATTCATTCGACAAATTTCGCTCCATTTATGCATTCTCCGTTCATCTTTTGGAATATTAAAAAAACTTTAATTTCCACAGGCAACAATTTCGTATTTTATTTTCTTTTTTTTATTCACAGAAATATAGTTTTGTGATCACAAAGTTTTCATATGCTTTCACTTAAATATTTTAAAACACATCTTGATCCTTTAATTTAACAAAGGGTTAATATCTTCCACAAAAATTATCCCCATAAAATTACACATTATAACTCTGACAATAAGAATTCAGTCAAACATTAACTTACAACGTTTTTTTAATTTAGTATAATGCCCCCTTCGATCAAAAAATTTAAACTTTGCTCAGATATTTGGTGAGTTTCGCCAACAATATAATAAGTAGCATATTGAGTTGTTGAAATAACTAAATAACCAGATAACCAGACAACCGTGAACAACATTATAGTATTACAAATCTAATCTAACAAATTAGACCAATGTTAACTGATTTGTGATTTGTGTTTGCAGGGTCAGTGAACTATTTATTTTGCAATGACGGATGAGAATTAAATGCTAAAGTTTATAGTAAATATTGTATGTACTCCTAAATTAAAAAAAAAAAATATCAAACATTTTAAAATAATACTTTTTTGGCCAGTTTTATGGCCATTTGTGTTTCGAATTTCAAAAAAGTACCGGACACCTGTAGGCTCTTTTTTGATTAAAGGCGGACATATTAGCAACCAAATTTCCAAAAATCCCTTAGTGGATCTACACGTTGTAAAAGGAATCGATTACCCGATTTCTATACAATTTTTGACTTTTTTTTTTCGAAATCTAACTTTTTTCCAAAATCAAAATAAATGTTTTAACTCAAAAATTTAATACTTGAGTTAGAAAACCTTTGTTTTGATATACAAGGTGGCGCAAAAGTCATCCTCCTATCAGAAAATGCTATAAATTTTGCGATTGGCCCCTAATGTCAGTTCTGTTTTGACATTTGTGTAGTAAACACATGCGAAACACATGTTAATAAACAATGTTACGCTACACTGCTCCAGAACGCGGAATATTGCTGGCTATTTATTTGACCAATAATCGGTCGGTGACTTCATCAAAAATATTCATGACTGATGAGGCCCATTTCCATCTTAGCGGGTACGTAAATAAGCAAAATTTACGCTTCTGGGGCACTGAAAATCCGCGTGTAACCCACGAAGAGCCATTACACCCGCTCAAAGTCACTGTATGGTGTGCTGTTTTCGCTGGAGGAGTCATCGGACCTTTTTTCTTCGAAGACTTGGGATTGGAAAACATGTGGTTCCAACAGGACGGTGCAACGGCAAACACTGCACGTGCCACAACCGATATGCTGAAGGATGCATTTCCCGGGCGCCTAATCTCCCGTTTTGGCGATTTGCACTGGCCAGCAAGATCGCCTGATTTGACCGCTCCAGACTTCTTTTTGTGGGGCTTTTCGAAGTCGCGGGTTTATGTCAACAAGCCTCAGACTCTTGCAGCTCTTAAAGACAATATCCCTCAAGAATGTGAGGACCTATCGCCGAAAGTTTTGGCCAAAGTGATGGAAAATGCCATAAAAAGGGCTCAAATGACAATCAACTGTGGCGGCGGCCATTTACATGACATCATATTCTTGACTTGATGTAAAAAAAATTAAAAGACCAAATAAAAATAATTCACAAGAAGAATCAAAGTTTTTAATTTTTTTTTTAATTACAGCCAAAAAACATCGTAAGTTTACTTTTGCGCCACCTTGTATATGCCGCTCGCATCTCACTACAATGCCACCTTTTCAAGGAATAGACCTAAGCTTTTTTTGAGCAAAAAAAAAATTAAAAAATTAGAGTTAAAAAAAAATTTAAAAAGGGTCCCATTTTGGAAAAACGTTAGAGTTTGTAAAAAAAGGCAAAAATTTTATATCTTGAGTTACAAAATATTTATTTTGGTAGATATCCCACTCGCATCCCACTAAACAACCAAAAAGGTCTTCAAGGAAAAGACCCAAGCTTTCTTTTGAGCAAAAAATATTAAAAAAGTCAACAAAGTTTTTGATTATGCAAAAAAAAGTCAAAAATTGTTTGTATGTTTTGAGTTACAAAAAATTTATTTTGATAGATATCGCACTCGCATCACACTAATTCGGAAAAAAATATTAAAAATTTTTTTTTTTGAAAGGTTGAAGAAATAGCTAACAAAAGGTAATAAGTTACATGTATCAGAAAAAAAAACACATGTTTGGCCAAAATGTAAAATTTTGAACTCAGAGAGTTCTTAGCCGATCTTGTTGATAAATTCTGTCTGAATTACTATCCAATAGGTCTAACCTTGATCATCCCGATCGGAAGACATCGATTTTAAAAGTTGGTTCATTTGACATGAAATTCCCCATATATAGATTTCAGAAAATTCCAATTGTATATCAGAAATTTCCAATTGAAAAAGACACTCGGTAATCTTATAATTGCATATGTATCTTAAAACATCACAGAGTGCCTTCATATTTCTGGCCCGATTTGGCATCATGCCACTATAGAAAAAAGTGGAAGGCAAATCCACCCAAATGTGCAGAACTTCAGCCTGTGGAAAGGTATTAAGCTCTTGTAAAAAAAAGAATTAACACAGGAAATGTAGCCCAGGACATGTCCGATTTTAAGCGGAAGTGGGCAATCAAAAAATTTAACGGAAGCAACTATAAATTGTTTAATGAGAGGATTTCCGGAAAAACGGTATAAATTTATAAATACCGAGTAATAGCCAATATTTTAATGTTTATAGGCCCTTATTTTAGCATCTTTTGTACATGTTCTGACCGCTGGACATGTACGAAAAAAATGCCAAGTAAATTTACAGAGCAACAGATTGTTGGTCTGCCCATGGATTATGGTCTATAATCCTTTGATCCTTTATGTCCTTGAACAAATTTTTTATTCTATTGTTTCTGTCAGAAAATATTTTTGAAGACTTCCGACGCTTGGTTTTTCCTAGAGACTGAGAAGGATAAATGGGTTAGAACTTAGCAGAAATATAATTTTTAAAATCTTTGTTTCTTGCTTTCTGAGCTTCTTCCGATTTCATTTTGGATACGTAATTTTGTCTCAGTAACAATTTGTCTTCCTCTGATCTTTTTTTGCCATTTTTAATAGGAATTTTATATGATAAGTGGAGAAGAATTTAAAAAAAAATCGAATTCAGCCATGCAGAATATACAACCCAAAATCCAAAGAATACTGTCAATTGAGTTGAACATCTCTCTTGTTATCCCACATAAATAAACTTCTGTGTAGAATTTGTGCCAGTAATTGCGTTACTCACTTTTCCATCTATCATCACTAATAGTAACTCGTGATGAATTTGTGTGGAATTTTCTCCAACCAAAACTATTGAATCTATGATATGTTTTTATCATTTTCTACTCTTTCTTTTTCTAGTTTTGAAACCATTGTTGTTTCTTTTATATATTAAATTTTTAATGGTATGCTAAATCCGGTGGAGGAACAATTTAATTTCCACTAAATAGTTATGACGTACAATGGATGTTATACAAACTGCGGAATCACTTGTACAAGAGCCATGGAAAGCATGTTTGTAAGAACTATGTCCGGAAGTATGTTCCATCAAAACCCACCTTTGAGAACAAAGTTAAATTTGTTAATTTCTTTTCTGATATATCACCAGTATATTTTGGAAACGCAACTAGTCTCTCAGCAGTGAGATTTAAAAGTTCTTGAAGACTAACTTGAGGGGAATTTTCACAAATTTGTTAAAAAAAAAAACATTTTAATTTGGAATTCCAGCGGCATTATAACTCCTTGAGAATCTGAATTATTATGTATTACAAATTCTTGTACAGTTCTAACATGAATGCTATTTTTATTTTTGATTCATACATTCTTTGATGAATTCAAAGACGGCACTAATTCAATACTCAATTTCTTATGCAGTTAATCACCCTTATTTTAATTGGCGTCGTCAATTTTGAGTCAATTTTGCCAAATTGCGTGACAATATTGTCAACGTTGTGTCGACGACGCCAAACAGAATAAGGGTGTATGTCCGAAAAAAAATTCATTTGTCCAGCTAAAACGGAATTTTAGAAATTTGTCCATCAAATTAATTTGCCATGCACATGGTTTAGTTTTTTTTTAAATAATTCGGTATCTCGGGAATTATTAGAAATATTGTTATGAAATTTCACATGATTGGCGCTGTGTTTTCGAGTTGATTTACAGTTGTTCAGCATCCTAGCGCTAATGGGCGCCAGTTCCTTGCCCCTCAAAATTGGTCAACTCGGGTCTCAAATTTAAAAAAAAATCGCCAAAATTCCAAAAAACATATGATTCTTGGATACAAATTACTGATCGGTGTTAAATTTTGGTCAGTAAAGATTTTTTTTGATATTTGTGTAGAGTAATGTGTTTTCCGGAAGTGGTTCTTATGTGGAGGCTATGACCAATTATGGATCCGATCATCATAAAATTTGGTACAGTGATTTTTTATATATATTGAAGTTTTTTTGAAACTATGACCAATCATCACCAATCTTCATAAAATTCGGTATCGTGTATATGAGTATTACTCGTGTCGAATTTTAGCATTATTAACGTATTTATAAGAGATTTATGAGTACTGAACTGAATTTCAGAAATGCGCCTTATATGGGAGTTACGAATCTGTGTAAAGTTTTGGTTCGATATTGATATTTTCTAGATATTTATGCAGGTTAATGTGTTTTCCGGAAGTGGTCCTTATATGGGAACTATAATCAATTATGGGCCAATGTTCATAGAATTCGATATATCGGTTTTGGTATATATGGGGATTATTTATGACGAATTTCAACTTGATAACTACATTTATAAGATATTTATGCTTATTTAAGTGATTTTCGGAAATGTATTTTATATGGGGGCTATGGTCTTTTAGCACGAAACTAATTTTTTCTGAATTCTGTATACATTTATAGTACCATATTTCGGGAATAAATTTGTTTGGGAGCTAGGAGAAATCATGGACTGATTCTATTTTTTTTAGGTTGTCATTCTCACATATTTGATATTTCAATAAAAGTAAAACTTGATTCTGTAACTCGTATAATTTTGCTTTCATGTAATACAATTGGGATTTTATGTCCATGGTGGAAATGTAAGGACAAGTGCTTCAAAAGCATGGTTAGTTTCTAAAATTCCTAGAAGTCATAAGATATGAGGACTTTAATCACTCTGTCATAGACAACAACTAGATAGGTAACTGAGAGCCAAAAAAATGTATTTTGTTTTTGTATCACCCGTATGTGTGAAAAGAGAGTAATATTTTACTCTCTCCTTCCGTTCTATGCGTTTATTCTATGCACTCTGTCCTCTTTATTCAATTATTGGAATTATTGAGTGTATTTCCCAAAAAAAAAAAATTGAATTATTCGAATTTATCATCAATAACGACAATAGAATTATAAAAAAAATTTTGTAGCAGAACAAATAGAAAACAAAAATGAAGTAGACGAAGAAGTCATTAATCTCAACCAGGTGACAGAGTTCCTAAGGTGTGTAATTTACGTTGATAAACCGAGGAATATTCTATTAATACCATGTAAGAAATTTAAAATTTGCTCCAGCTGTTTAAAAATCATGGAAGTAAAATCAAAAACCAATAAATCGTCAATACTTTGTCCATACTGTAGACAGATTTTAGAAGATACTTTAAATACTTATATTTCAATAAAAAATATAATAAAAATGATTTTATCTAAAAACAAGTAAGAGAGCTATATATATACCCTTCACCAAATTATACTTCAAATTACAAATTTTAAATATTTTTAGGTAAACAAAATTTATTTCTTTTTTTCAGTTGTTTTTTTGAATTTTTTTGAAACATTTTTTTTCGAATTGTTATTTGAAATTAAATTTATTTTTTTAAATTTTAAAATTTTTTTTTAAATTAAAAAAAAATCGGTTTAAAAAATATTTTTTCCGATTTTGACCCATTGTAGGTCCAACTTACGTTGCAAAGGTCTTTGAAATATCTATCATTAGTTATCCATATTGTCTATATTAATGACTTAGTAATCCAGACATAGATCAAAAATAGGTATTTAAAATCAGTCAAAATAAAATTTTGCTGATTTTAAATAGCAAACTTCTCGAAAGCATGTCTGACAGAATTATTGAAGATTTGGATCCCGAAGATATCTGGGGTCTTCAGAAAATTGATTTCAACAGACAACGGACATGGCTTAATATATACTTTAAAGGGTCGGAAAATGGTATTGTGGAAATTACAAACGGAATGACATACTTATATATACCCTTATCACGAAGGTTCTAGTTATGTTCCAAATATATAATTTTTTGTATCAAGTGAAAATGTATCTGTATTAGACAATCTCATCTTGTTAGTATGGTTATCAATAATTGCCTTCAGTTTTGATTCTTCTTTATTCCTAAAGTTTCTCCATCTGGTATTATTTTAGTTATGGCAACCTGCTGTTTTTCAATAGGTAATACATGTTTTTGTTCTAGAGAAAATATCCATTGTACGTCTGTCGGAATATTTAGATCAGATTTGTTAACGAACCATTTTTTATTAACTTTAATTCCTAACTCTTTATTTTATTTTATAGTCACTCAAATTTATATATTTTTATGTACCATTTAATTTTCTCATTAAATGTATCTGCTATTCTATCTTGATATTCTAAAAATGTATTCAATTCCTCATTAGTGAAATTAATTATGATAAACATTAATTTTGTTGCTTCTTTTTTATTTGAAAATTAAAAATCTTACTTTGTAACTCTTGAATATATCTCAAAATTGTTTCTTGAATTGATTGAACAGAATTATCATGAAAAATATTAAGAATATTTTTAGTAGAGTTTTTTATATAAATTTTGGAATACTTTTATTTTGACAACAGATTAAACAGTTTATTGTTGCTTTAAATTTTATAATTTTGTCTTGAATGGTTTTATACCTTTAATATTTCTTCAATTTTTTAAAATATTATAATTCATCATCTTCTTATGGTGTGGCTTTGCTTTGTTAATTAATCTATTTTTTCCGGCCTTTTTATTGCAAAACTTTTTTCGTCCGGAAAAGAGGGAAATAAATCTGTAACTTCTAAACCCTTAGTCCGATTTAAATGAAATTTCACATGCGCAAAGAGGAAGTGTAGTCGAGTTTTGAATATGGACATCATGAGTCCACCAGGAGCGGGATCAGTGGTCCCCAAAGTAGGACACCTCATTGGTCAATTTTAAAAATGAATGAGATAATTGAAAGCTACGACTATGTTTTATGTAGTGCTTTCTATTAGTGGATTCTATATATGTAATTTTTTTTCACAAAAAAAAAATTAAAAAACAAACATTTTTTTTTGGAAATTTAAAAAAAATTAAACAGACCAAAATTTGATTTCTTATATAAATAGCTTAAATCGATAATAACTTGGCCAATAAGCGTTTAATCAAGAAAAGGAGCTCGATCTGTGATCACTCATATTTCCAAAAATCGATTTTTTTATATAAAAACTCAAAATATCTAAAATCGCTAATAACTTTGCCAATATGCGTTTAATCAACAAAAGCAGCACGATCTGTGATCACTCATATTTCTGGCCAAAAATCGATTTTTCGAATAAACATCAACTGAGTGCTGTGTTTTTCAAGTGAATTCGTGTACATTATAAAGTGTGTCTGTATTTCTGCGAATTTATAAACGTGTATAAAAAAACATTGAGTGACTATTTAATTCTGTTGTTGTACATTTTAAATAAATAAAGAGTTGTTACAATTTTTAAACTTTTATTTGCAATCAAAAGTATCCGGTTTATTTAAAGGAAATAAACAAACTTTTTGAAAAGGTTAAAACGTAACAATATTCACTAGAAATAATTTTTATGGCAGAATAGTCGCAAAGAAATTTTTTTCTATAAAAGAAAACATGTCGGGACTATATTCTGGCAACGCTATGCCTAAATAAAGAGTGTGTTTAACTCGGCTGTCAATTTTTGTTAAATAAAAATCATTTACTTCGTCGTAGAATTATTTTTGTTTGGTAAAATTTAGTTTTCGATTCTGTTTTTACACATAAACTATTATTTATTTAATTAGCAAATTGCTATATACATACAAAAGTGTTCGTGACACGTGAAATTTATATTTTACAAATTTGGATTATGCCAGGATACCATTTCAAAATCGCAGTCGTGTATCCAATGTAAAATATGCAAATTTTGGAATCATCTGCCGTGCGCCAATATCTCAGATAAACATATGGCCTTGTTTAAAGAACGACCAGTTTTACATGTAGTGCATGTTCTAAGGATGAAGACGCTTCGTAAGGATGTTAGAGCATTAAAAAAATCTTTGATAATTTCTTTTATTATAATAATTATTTAAGCGTGAAGTCTTTTTTATAAAAATATTTAATTTTTATTTCAATATTTCGCTACATCGATGTGTATGAAAAGTATGTATGTATATGAAAATTTTAAACATACAAACAAAAAATATTAAAATTAGTTTTTAAATGAATATAACATAACAAACAAAAATATTGTATTTATAATAGTTGTGTTATTTCTTATGTATTAAATGTCTGTAATTTTGAGCTACATTTTCGGTGTCTGCTTCTCTGTGTTTTTGGTATATTAATTATTTGTAACATTTCTGTCATATAACGACGTTTATAGTTTATTTTTCTGTGTGATTAAACATTTTCAAAGTTTGGATAGTGATTAAATTTTGCACAATGAGAAGATAATGCAGTTTTTTGTGAATTATTGTCTCTGTATTTTTGGTCAGATTTATGTTGCACCTACATAACGTCACCTAAAATGCAAAACAACGTATCATCAAAAAATTCGAAATTGATTTTATTATTGATTACGATTCACTACATCATATTACATATGTGTACAAAATTTTAAACTTTTACTATCAAAAATAACCAAGTTATAACCAAAATAGAAATCAAGAATCATCAAGTAGGTATATGATTTTCTTCAACATAATAACGTATACGCTTTGAGCAATTAATTAATAAATCGTTAATGGTTAATGTTAATGGTGATATTGACAGCACCTTTCCCTTTTCTAAAGATGAAACTATAAGATGTTTCACAAACATAATCGGAACATACAAACGCATAAAAAAACGAAATAACACATCAGGTGAATGTTCCACAAACTGGGAGTTTTACGAAATTTTGGACGAAGTGTTCGGCAGTCGCAGTAGCGTTCAAGTGCCTGGTGATATAATCGAATCTTCCCTTCAAATGTTAATGGAAGACTTAAGTGATGGCCCGTTGACGCCCGATAACCCTACGATGCTTAACGCAGATACTTCCGATACTTCTTCAAGAACTGTAACTAAACGAAAGAGATGCGATATTTTAGATTTTTTGGACAAGGAGTCTGAGGCAGATGCCAAAACAATGAAACAACTTTTGGACTTGGAGGCAGAAAAGCTAGCAGTGGAGAAAGAAAAATCAGCTCAAATGAAGGAGATTCGGTCTTTATTCCAGAGAATTATAGAAAAATCTTAAATATTTGCTATTTTTTAACTTTTTACCTGATAATTTAAATATTTTAGTTTATTGTTATTCATTAAAACGTAAAAGAACAAATATGTACATCTCTTATAATTTCAAAGATTCATTTTATATATTAGGCCAATTCGGTTAACCGGTTTATAAACACTATTCTCCTATAAACTTATGAAAAGTGATGTTATGTTATTTTGCATTTTAGGTGACGATAAACATTATTACAATTTTCTGTATCATTTCCATCACAAGGTATTTTGTATACTATATTCGACATATCCCATTTTTGCATTTTATCTTTTGTCCTACTGAATAATTTATTTAATGTATTATACGTTTTATATGTCATTCTATATTTATTCGTATCGAATATTTTTGATTTTTCTAATCTTTCTCAAATTTCTGGTACATAAGTTAATGATTTGTAAATTTTTGGCTCTAATCTGTTATTTGTATTATTAATATTTTTATCTTTGTATTGTCCTATTAATTTATTAATTAGAGGAATTGGAAAATTATTATCATTTTATATATTTTTAATCTTTTCTTTATTCCTTTTGTGAAATTCTTTGTCACTTATCGTTAATACTCTATTTATAATGATTTGTTTATTGTGTTTTGAATAGTAGTTAATGATTCTTCCAGAAGCCGTAGGTTTTTGATACCAATCCATTACTAAGTTATTGTTCTTCCAAATCAATAAGGTATCAAAATATGGAAGTTTTGAATCACACTCTTTCTCTATTGTAAATTTAATATATTGATTGAAATCATTTAAAGTTATTAACATATCGTCAATTGCATTTTCAGAAATAACACAAAACAAATCATCTACATACTTTGTCATTATTTTTGGTTTTATATTTAATTTTTCAATACAGGTGTCTAGTAACTTCTCCATAATAATATCTGCTACAATTGGAGAGGCAGGAGATCCCATCGGAAGTCCTTTCTGTTGTATATAAACATTATTATTATATTGGAAATATCTATTGTCTTCTATACAAAATTTAAGTATGCGTAAAAACAGAAATTTTTCAATTTTAGTGTATTCTTCTATGATATTCCATTTTTCTTCTATTATATTTATTGCTAAGTCAACTGGTATACTTGGGGATAATGATACTACATCAAATGAAATTAGTTTTTCATGATCCTGTATATATTGGTTCTTTATTCTTTCTTTAAATTGTAGTGAGTCTTTTACATTATATTTTGAATTTTCCGTTATCTTTTTTAAAATGTTCGTAATATATTTACATAGTTCATAAGATGGGGAATTAATAAAAGAACAAATCGGTCTTAAAGGAAAGTCTTCTTTGTGGATTTTTGGTAGTCCATATAACCTAGGAGCAGTGGAAACATTTGTCTTAAGTTTGTTTCTTTCTATATTTGTTATAATTTTAAGTTTATAAAGATCTTCTACAATATCGTTATTAGTTTTCTGTATTTTATTTGTAGGATCTTTATTTACTAATTTATATTTTGTAGTATCGCCTACAATATTGTTAATTCGTATGTCATAATCTTGTTTGTTTATTGCTACAGTAGCGTTACCTTTATCTGCTTTTAAAATAAATATATTTTTATTTATTTTTAAGAACCTTTTTGCTTCATCTACTTTATTTATCATAAATATATCTCTATTTGTCAACTTCATTTTATTTAAATGATTATCAATAACTGTAGTTAACCTAGTCCTAGCTATTTCCTGTTCTTCCTTTTCTTGTAATGTTTGTATAAAATCCTCTCCGTCAGTTATCATCTTTAAAATTGGAAACTCTTCTTTTCTAACAGGTAATGCGTGTTTTTGTCCTAGTGAAAGAATCCATTGTATATCTATCGGAATATCTAAATTTGTCTTATTTACAAACCATTTCTCATTGAATTTAATTCCTAGTTCTTTCTTTTGTAATTCTAGTAAAGAGTTAAATTTCTTTTTGTGTATCTTTTTTACCTTCTCATTGAGTAAAGCGCCTAATCTTCTTTGATATTGTAAAAATTCTTTCATATATTTGTCTGTAAAATGTACATTTAGTTTTCTTTTAATTACTATTATCTCACTTAATTTGATATGTAAATTTTGCATATATTTCGTTAAAACTGTTAAAGATGAAATGTGAACTTTTAAAGATATTATGGCACAAGAAATGAGTGACTTTAAAAATTAAGTTTCTACATGCATTAAAGAAATGAAGTCTGATATAATATCATGCAGCAAACTTATTAACAACATTGATTTTTCTGTTACTGCCAAATTGTCAGCTTTAAAATCGGAAAACCATGTCCTGCACCGAAGACTTAATCGCGTTGATGTTGTCAATAATGTATTACCATCTGGCTTGAATGATTAAAAAGATGAATGATAAAGATGCCAGGAAGCGAACCTTTTTGAAAATTATTCAATTAGTTTATTATCAATATTATAAGAAAATCTCCTAAAAAACTTTAGAAAATGTTTTATTTGCAACTAAGAACTGTATATAACATTATATACCGTGCTGGGGAGGAAGAATAATTGGAATTAAATAAATCAACTTGCAGAAAAAAGGCTCTTACAAAACGAACTGGAAGAAAATAATAATAACTAGAAACAAATCCACAAACAGGCATGCAAAGGATCTTAAAAATGAATGTGAACTATCAGTTTCGCATGAAACAGTTCAAAAATGTCTAAATAAAAACAAATGTTCATCGCGAGTAACTATAAAGCTGCCGTTACTATCGGGCAAAAACTACACTTTGTTATTGATCACATTTTTCTGTCAATAGACTGTTAGGATGACGTTATTTATTGTTATGAAACAAAAATAATGCTCTACAGCCCCGGTGGACCAAACATGGTTTAGAGAAAACCACTGACTGCCCTTGAAAACAAAAATATAATCACAAAGTATACAGAGGCGACACGACAAAAAATATATATTTGTCTCTTTCGCTCGAAACAATTCCAACCAGTTTAGTAGTTTTGTGCTTATTTATATAGTTGTTTGTTTTAACGCACTGTCTGTATTAAACCGCAAATTTGTTTTCTCTTTCTATCGAAACAATTTCAAAAAAGCTGATTTTAGTGTTTTTGAACTGTCAAATTTGACACCTCTGTATACTTTGTGATATAATACCCACGATCAAATTTAGACAATTGTCTGTAATGGTGTGGGGTTGTATTTCAAGTAAACAAGTGAGATAAATTAGAATTTTTGGAGACGTAATGACCATTAAAAGGTTTACTGACTATTAGCTCAAAAATTCGGTTTCTTTACCGTGAAAATGACGAAAAATTTAAATACAAACTATACCATGACAACAAACCAAAACATAAATCATATTTATGACGACCGTGGTTTCTTTTTAACTGCAAAAAGTTTATTGATACACCTCCCCCAAGTACAGATTTGATTACCAAACATGAAATTTTCTGAATAAAATGGTGACAAAAAAGCCTTTGGAATAAAAATGAGTTAATTAGATTTATTAATGAAGAATGGTTAAAAATTTCCCTTGTATACGATATTCTAAAACTGATGCCGAGCAGATTGGCATCTGCGATTGATGGTAAAGGTATACGCACAAAATATTAGAAGATTACGTTACCAAAATCGCTAAAAATAGATGTATAATTCCATAGTACTTTATTTTGAAAACAAATATTTGACACTCTTGAATACTGTCTTATTTTCTTTTTTCCTGCATTCTTCCTCACTATAATTAGAATTTTTGGTTTCCTTTGTCTTACTAATTTAAAATAAATAAAATATGTTGATTTTTGGTATTTATCATTAAAATGGTATATTTCTTACCCAAATTAAATGTATAATGTGAGCGTAAAAGGGGTCTAAAGAAATCGACTTGCATACTAATATTATGATGATGATGTATATCAATTGTAAACCTGTAGAACACATATTAAATGATCGAATACTGTTTTCTGTACGTGAATTTATTACTCCATCGAAATATGCTTTCCGTTTCGGTCATAACACTACCTCTGATATGACAGATGATATTGTTACGTTTTAACCTTTTCAAAACGCTGGTTTATTTTTATTAAATAAACCGGATACTTTTGATTGCAAATAAAAGCCGTTTAGTAGTTTAAAAATTGTAACAACTCTTTATTTATTAAAAATGTACAACAATCACAGAATTAAATAGCCACTCAATATTTTTTTTTTTATACAGGTTTATAAATTCTCAGAATTACTGACACAATTTATAATGTACACGAATTTACTTGAAAAACACAACACACTTTAAGGCACTTAGATGATGTTTATTCGAAAAGCGTCTCTGATAAACTCACTCACGACTGCAACCTCTGCGTACTTTCTACAATGTTCTTTAACTGAATATTCGAATACAGCGTTGCCAACTTACGATCAAATCAACTAAAAGCTTTTATTTAACAATGCCCACAGATATGTTACAGTCTGTCATTACAGCACTGTTATTTGAAAGCATTATGCTACTTTTAAATCAGCCGTTAAAATCGTTATATTTGAATTCAAGTACAACTTCGTAACACTGCCCCCCGCTTAAGCCTGTTCGTCCCGAATAGGCATAGATTCACTTCTCCCATAGGCAGCTAGTCGTTTCAGATGTTAAACTTTAATTCCCGATATCGGTCTTCCACATTTCCGTATTCTATAAACCATGTCGTCCAATTTCTTAATTACCGTATGTGGTCCTTTACAGTGATTCATTACTTTGGATGACAAACCCTTATTACGTTGTGAGCTATATCTGGTCTTCATTTGGTCATTTGTCATTTTAAGTCGTCTCCAAACGAGTTCATGCATTTATTTTTCTGCTGAAGCACCTTCACCCATCTTGGAATCCGGCCTGATGATCTTTTCTCTGCGGGACAGACCTATCACTCCAACAGGAACCATTCTGTCGTTGCACTGTTCAACGAGGGCCTCCATTGTTACATGGCCACTTCTCACATCCGCTGGTTCCAACACCAACAACCCATTATCTATACAATCCTCCACTTCCTCACGGGCCCACACCAAATCCTCTGACTGCGGTGGCAACCTTTTGTGCTCAACAAAAATCCGATGTCAAGGGGTATTTTAACATTTCGCCAATTCATGACTTTTTGTCCCATATCCAAAGTAATGCTGTGATTAATCATGAAGTCTGCACCAATGATTACTTCGTCCACAATATCGGCAACAACAAAGACATGATTACGCTAATACCACCAATAGTTAGTTTTACATTAACTTTACCATGGACAGCGGCAGGCTCTCCAGTAGCGGTGCGTAGACTACATTGCAAATTGGTTCCATCGATTTCTTTACTAAATCTGTTCTGATGATAGACTGCGACGCTCCCGTGTCCATAGTAAGGATGTGCTTCCGACCGTTGATGTACCCACTAGCAGTAAGATTGTTATTTTCCTGCTGCAGTACTGATATGGAGATGGTAGGGCCATCAGGTGTGGGTGTCAGATCCTGTCCCTCAGTGCTAGCTCGCTTTAAAGGTGGCTCCTGTAATACTTGATGATTCGACAGCTGGTTATTTCTTGATGGTGAAACATATCTGATTCGCTTTCTTGGTGCTCTGCAGTTTCGCTGAATGTGACCCATTTTTCCACAGTTATAACATTTAACTTTGGCTTTAGTTTGTCTCTTACCTAAAGCCTTTAAAACTGCCTCTTTTAATTCCTTTAATGCGTTGACCATACTTCTATCATTTTCAGCGACAACATCGATTTTCCGCACATTACACACCTGGGGCTTTGAAATTATCTTTGCAGTTTCTTGTACCAGCGCGAATGAGACGGTTTCAAAGAATGATGACTTTGGTGTGGCACATACCGCATATTTTATATCAGGGTCACGAAGCCCATTCACAAATGCCTCAATCTTGAAATGGTCCAATAACGGATGGTTTTCGTCTGGATATGTAAGCTGCATCAAACGTTCGATTTCTGCCGCAAAGTCTTGTAGCGTCTCATTAGGTTTTTGTACTCTACCACGCAATTCCATTCGGTATATTTCTTTCATGTGTTCTCCACCATACTTACGTTGTAGAGCATCCATTATGTCATCATAGCAATTTCTGTTGCTTGCTGGCACGCTTTCAAGAACTACTGCTGCATTCCCTTTTAAGGCCAATATCAATTCTATAGCTCTGTCTTCATTACTCCATACATTTCTCTTGGCAACTGTATCAAACTAGGAGCCTTCTACTCGATGTTTCTGGAATAATTCGTACCGCTCCTTCTTGATACTGATGACTATTGTTACCAAGTCGGACACCTTTTTGTCAATTTCATCCATTCTGTTGTTAATAACTGCTCCTTCTTGACATTGAACATTATTCACTTTTGTTTCTAAGTCCGAAACCTTTTTATCAATGACATACACTCTGCAGTTAATAACCTCAGACATTTCCTGAATTTTCTCATCTGTTACTCTAGAAGATTCTTGAAGTTTCACTTCCATTTCCGCTAAGTGTTTAATAGTTTCTTTGACTTCAGCTTTAACCTCAGAACGAAGTTTCTCATTGTCGACAAGAAGTTTCTCTTTGTTGACTCTAGAAGTTTCTTGAACTTCAGCTAACAGCTTCTCGTTGTTTACTTTAGAAGTTTCTTGAACTTCTTTAAATTTCTCCATCATAACAGCAAACATTGTGGATAAATCCATGCTGCTTGTTGTTGAAGGTGTAGAAACTTCCATTTCTTCCTTATACTCAAATTCGTAAGCACCGATGTCAATATCACGCCGCTTGAATTCGTCTATCAGCCTCTTCTGCAATTCTGCCTTGTTACCTGCTGCTGGTAGCTCCAACTTACTCAATTCTTTCTTGAGTTGTTCAACTTTCAGTTCTTCAAACTTAGGTTAGGTTAGGTTAGGTTTTCCAGGCAGCCACGAAATAAGGAAGATAGAAAGAGCAGCTCACATGGGTCCATCAATGGTCCTTTTGTGTTACCTGAAAGTAGAAGAAAGAAGAAGAAAGAGGGACAGATATAAGTGAAAAGGGAGAAGAAGAAGATTGAAGAAGTTAAGGAGGAGATGTAAGAAGAAAAAGAGAGGGAGGAGGAAGGAGATCTTGGAGAATTTACGTGCCAATGAGTCGGCGATCATTGGGTCACTCTAAAGTGATCCCCGTGTCTGGTCTTTTCAACCAATTACTTCTACCTATAAAGGCACTAATGCCCTCAAGCCTCATATTCGAGAGCTCAGAGAGACTATCAAGGGAACGATGCCCCAGAAACCTTAGGCGTAGATCTCCTAATGCCGGACAATGACAAAGAAGATGAAAAATAGTTTCATCCTCCTCCTCATTTTGACAACTTCTGCAGAAGTCGTGGTACGGCAAACCAAGTCTCCTAGCGTGGTTACCAAAGGTGCAGTGTCCAGTTATGACCGCCACTACACCACTCAATTGTGAGCGTGTAAAGCCAAGAAGATGAATTGTCCGTCCCCGATTTAGTCGGGGCCATATCGTCCTGGTCATAGTGCATGTGGGTTCACAGTCCCATCTTGCCTGAGCGAGCTCATAGTAGAAGTTACTAATTTGTAGCTTGCATTTGGATAACGGAATCCCACATAGGAAATCTATGTCTCCGTCAGGTAACATGGCGCCTTTTCTCGCCAGATCATCGGCAACACAGTTGCCCGTAATAGTAATATCCCCGTGTCCCCGTACCCACTTGAGTACGACTATTGAATGTCTCGCCATCCTGTTTAAGGATGCCCGGCATTCCTGGACTAAGTTAGATGTTGTGTATACACCTGTCAGGGATTTTATAGCTGCCTGACTGTCAGTATATATACAAATATCCCTGTCAGATATCTTGTTATAACTAAGCCAGTTAGCCGCCCTTTTGATGGCCGATAGTTCAGCCTGAATAATGCTACATTCATTCGGAAGTCTGAAAGATAACCTAATATCAAGTTCCCGAATGTAGACACCTACGCCAACTCGATCTCCCTTCACAGAACCGTCCGTATAGACTGAGAGACCCATTGTGTCATGTAAGGGCCCGTTCATTGCTTCCGTACCACACGGAATTGAGAAATCGAAATTCCTCGCTAAGAAGGGCGTAGAAATGCAGTAATCGATATTCTCCGGAAGAGTCTGAATACTACCTATTATGCTGGCGTGACCATATGGAGCGTGTTTCCACGCACCAATCGCGTTTAGCCTAAAGGCAGAAGTAAATGCCATTTTTCTTGCCATAAGATCCACAGGGATCCAGTTCAATATAGTAAAGAGCGACTTTGTTGCGGTCGTTCTTAAAGCTCCTGTTATCAGGATTGCCATTCTCCTTAACACTCTCGAATAGCATACACGTCGAGCCACTGTCTAGTGCCTTCCACCAGACAGAAACTCCATAAAATAGTGTCGGCTTAATGACCGCATCACATAGCCAGTTGACAAACTGGGGTCTAATACCCCATTGCGTACCTATCGCCCTCTTACAGACATACATAGCCGTCAAGGCTTTTGACGTCCTTAAAAGGGTATTGGGTTTCCAGGATAGTTTACTATCCAGAATAACTCCTAAGTATTTCGCACTGTCCGATAGTGTTAGTTCAACACCATTTAATCGGGGAAGCGAGAAATGAGGAATCTTGTACCTCCTTGTGAACAGTACAAGTTCAGTTTTGCCTGGGTTTACACTCAATCCACTGTCCGTACTCCACCGACTCAGTATACTGAGTGCATGTTCCAGGCGTTGTGATATCGTGTCCAAGTGGATCCCAGAGACTGCCACCGCGACGTCATCCGCGTAGGCGACAGTTTTATAGCCTAAGAGATCCAATTTCCTGAGCAGACAATTTATGGCCAAATTCCACAGAAGTGGCGATAAGACACCTCCCTGAGGTGTACCCCTAGTGGCCATTCTCGTGATCACTGCCGTTCCCTTTTCGGAGCGAATGATCCTGTATCGTAGAAGGTTTGTGATGAACCTTACAGTTGATTGGTCTAAACCAAGATCCTGTAGAGCTGAAACGATAGTTGCAGATTCTACGTTATTGAAGGCTCCTTCTATATCCAGAAAGGCCACTAACGAGAAATTACCAAATTCAAGGGATTTCTCAATATATCCCACTAAGGAGTGAAGTGCTGTCTCAACGGATTTGCCTTTCATGTAGGCGTGTTGAGAGGGAGATACTGATCCTTGTTTCAAAGACACTCGTATGTGGATGTCGATGATTCTTTCAAGGGTTTTCAGCAAGAATGATGATAGACTTATCGGTCTGAAATCTTTTGCTTTGGTGTGTGACGCTTTCCCCCCTTTCGGAATGAATGTCACAGTGCATTCGGTCCACCGTTTTGGTATGTAGGACCATGCAAGACAGGCATGATAGATAGTTATCAGCCAAGGAGTGACTAGATCTATATTATTCTGTAGATCAGCGGGTATTATACCATCTGGGCCCGGAGACTTGTAAGAGTCAAAACTCCGTATGGCCCATTTTATCAAATGTTCGTCAAGTATAATTGACGAAGTTGTCCGATTGTTCGGTTGGGATGCACTAGCAATATCCGGAGGCAAGTTCCCCGGAAAATGAGTGTCCATGAGTACTTCTAGTGTCTCACGTCCATCAGTAGTCCACCTACCATCCTGTTTCTGAATATAACCTTGAACAGTTGGTGTTTTCGATAAGATCTTGCGCAGACGATTTGTCTCAGAGGAACTTTCGACGCCGCTGCAGAAATTCCTCCAGGACTTACGTTTCGCGCTCCTGACCATATTCTTAAATTTGTTCAACATAGACTTATACATTGACCAGTTGCCTGATCTTTTCGCCTCGTTGAATAGTTTACGACAATTACGCCTAGTGTTCGCTATGTCTAAAGACCACCATGGAGGTCTTACCTTTCCTCTGCGAGCAGAGGGAGTGCATGTACGTCTTGTGGCCTCACTGAGAGAAAGTGTGAGCTTTTCCACAGCGCTTTCAATGTCCCTAGTGTCACCTATGAGAGGGGGTGAGGGAAGTAAACCATCAAGGATCCGCCTGTGATCATCCCAATTGGTTTTCCTCCTATTTACCTGTGCGTCTTATGTACAAAAGTTTGTACTTTTTGGCGTTGAGTCCACGAATTTCGCCATTGTGTATCCACGGCTCCTGGACCAACGCAATGTCCTCCCCATATTTAGCAATGTGGAGGAGCAGGGCAGCCGAAGCTGCCTTAGAGTGGTGAAGGTTCACTTGGATCGCCTTCACCATGGTCTGGATCATATATGACCGTAACGTCGATGTCTTCTGGGTCTGATTCCAGAAGAACATCTTCATCCTCCACATCACCCAGAGCGCAGAATAGGTCCCCAACCATACTGGAGTGTGATTGGGTCTCCATTTTGTCCTCAGAGCTTGCGGGGTCGTCCAGTTTAATTTTGCAGTCCATATCCTGCGGAGCTTCCAGTTTAACACCAGAAGTTTCGGGGTCGAGCTTGTCGTCACCACGGTAGATGCGCAGCTTGATACTATCGAAACCATAGTAAATCTTGCTTTGCCTCTCACGTAGTGGCGCCAAGGATTCCTTGTTAAGGACTACGACCACCTTTCTATGCGCACCTTCAGGAGCGGAAACCTTAACCACCTTCCAGTTATGGGTTGGTAGATCGGGATTACCGCTCTGAATGTATGCCAGAATCTCCTCAGGTTCATGTGGCTCCGCCGGAATAACTGTGACTGATCTCGGTCTACGAGGTATCTCGTTTACCGGGATCACGTCCAGTTTCGCGCCAGGCCACAATTCCCCTAGGGACGCAATTGCTAATTTTAGCAGTAGAGCTGAGCGGTCATTGGTACACGCTAGCAGTTTTACATGGCCTTGATACCAGCCAGCATCGTCGTTTTGCGGGGATGGACCGGGATTCTCCTTGAGAATCTTCCAGTATACCCCCAGCATACCCTGACGGATTTTCAGCCATTTCTCCTGGGAGATAGCTCCGTCATCAACACTCCTGTCGATAATAGCCCTTACAAGTGGATTGCGAGCAACTTCACTGTAAGGCCTTCTTATCACACGAGCCTCTTGCTTCGGACGTTTAGTCTTCGGCTGTGTGTTTTGCTGTTGGAGCAGCTCCTCCTCTGAGCGTTGCCGTTTGGGCCCAGCAGATGCGCCTTGGTTCGCTGCATCTGCGCTTGGAGGAGTGTTTGAGCTGTCCAGCTCAGCCAGTTGAGCCTTAGCCCAACTTAGTTTCGACAATTCGTCGATGTTAAGCGCATCGGCCGACTTGGATCCAAGCCGGTCGATAATGCGCATGGCGGCACGCCTTTGCACGAAAGCCCTCCTGGATGGTTCTTTGCGAATGGGGGCGTTCGGTTCTGCCGTAGTGGCGGGTGGGGCTACGGTGGTTGGACCCGACTTCTGGTTCGACGATCCAACCTGTAGCATTTTCGCAGGGACAACTGTCTTCTCGACAGTGTCCAATGCAGGGGCTGTTGCTGGTATATTACCAGCGAGGGCTAATGCAGCTTTTGAGGTGCTTGGCTTAAAGTCCAAGGCTACCTCGCTGCTTTTAGTCAAACTGTCACCAGAAGGTTGGACAGTCGACTGTTTGCAATCAGCCAGCATAGGTTTCCCCTGCTGGCCTTTTGCTGTTTGTTTTTTGTTATTGTTATTGTTTTGTATTGTGTTATTCATTTTTGTTCCCACGAGTGAGCGCGTAAGGGGATGGACACTCCATGCAGGGACGGCGTACATGGATTAGGCGAAAACTGTATTACAACCGACCCGTGCCCTGGCGTCGGAGGGGAGCTGTTAGCGACTAGTTATCTTTAACCACTTACTAGCCATTCAGGTCTTCGGCACTGCTACCATCACCTTGACCTTACAAGTGGGGGGGAAAGAAAGAGTAGAGAGAGAAAGAACAGTTTTGGTCCGCGGGTAGTAACACTAGAAGAGAGAGAGAATGTGTTAGCACTAGGTAACCATTTGTCAAAAATGTATCACCAGTAATAACAGTATCCTAACACCAATTACATCCTACTGTGACCATTTGTTATAAAATGCATCACAGTATTATGATAGCCGGCTGACACATTTCCGTTTACCGACCTAGCTATGTCAAGAAGTTCAGACCATTTGTTAAAAATGCATCTTAAGATATTGACATCGCTTGAGCATTTGTCAAGGCTAGTGACCTGTTGTCAAAACAGTATCACTAGACTAGGCAGTTGCTCCCCCTATCCGCCACCTGGGACGCGTCCGATGGGAGACTGAGAACTCCACACGGAAGACTGAGAACTCCACACGGAGTTCTCAGTCTTCTGACACCAATTCTTACGTTTTAACCTTTTCAAAACTCTGGTTTATTTTTATTAAATAAACCGGATACTTTTGATTGCAAATAAAAGCCGTTTAGTAGTTTAAAAATTGTAACAATTCTTTATTTATTAAAAATGTACAACAATCACAGAATTAATTATAAATTCTCAGAATTACTGACACAATTTATAATGTGCACGAATTTACTTGAAAAACACAACACACTTTAAGGCACTTAGATGATGTTTATTCGAAAAGCGTCTCTGATAAACTCACTCACGACTGCAACCTCTGCGTACTTTCTACAATGTTCTTTAACTGAATATTCGAATACAGCGTTGCCAACTTCCGATCAAATCAACTGAAAGCTTTTATTTAACAATGCCCACAGATGTGTTACAGTCTGCCATTACAGCACTGTTATTTGAAAGCATTATACTACTTTTAAATCTGCCGTTAAAATCGTTATATTTGAATTCAAGTACAATTTCGTAACAATATTATATTAGGCACCCACAGATTTTGATACCAAGGATACATTTGAACAATCATTTTTAGTTTAGGATTGCTAGGTATTGAAATTATTTGCCTTCAGAGCTTAGGGTCTTCTCACATTCTAATAATGCTTTTCGGTTCAAATTTATGGGATTATTTTGTTCATACCAAAATAAAAAAAATTTAAAATTTGACTTACGCTCCTTTCCGGTAATTCGAATTCGAGTAACTATTTAATTTTTAAACGAATGCACATATGTTACGTCTTACAATAAATCTGTTTTAGATTTTTGTAGAGGTTCTCTGAAATCTTAATCATTATTTTTTTTAGTAATTAGTGTATAATATTTGACTATATGAATCTATTTGGCACAATGTTTATAGAATTAGGAGGGAGATGAATTAACTGATAAATTTCTCTAAATGTTTCTAATCTACATTGAGCTTTAAAAACAATTTTTTTACATTTGACTTACAAGTGGTGTTATTTTAAAAAGCGAATAAGCTAAAATAATATTTACTGACTCAATTATATACTAGATGAATGTAAGCGCTGCTTTAAAACGTTTTCCTTTGTTTTATTTCAATTTAAAGTTCTACACCTCTCTAAAATACTCCCCATTATATAAAATATGGACGTAAAAAACGAGTTCAATTGGTTTTTTTATTTTTAAAAGAACAATATTGGGGTGGGGTTTTTATACCCTACACCACCACAGTGGGGAGGGTATAATGCGTTTGTTCAGATGTTTGTAACGCCCAAAAATATTAGTCTAACACCCACCTTAAAGTCGACTTAGAATCACTCTCTGAGTCGATTAAACGATGTCCGTCCGTCTGGCTGGCTGTCCATGAAATCCTTGTGCGCAGAGTACTGTTTTTCGGCCCAAGGACCAAGCCTATTGAAACTGGCTGAAATCGGTCCATTATTTCACCTAGCCCCCATACAAATGTCCTTCCGAAATTGGACTTTATCGTTCATAAATGTTTAACTTATAAATGTATCTCCATTTTTGTTACGATCGGTCCATTATTAGTCATAGCTCCCATATAGACCCGCTTCCGAAAATCACTTTAACGTGCATAAATCGCTTAAAAATGTTGGTATACATACAAAATTCAACATAGTTAACTTTAATATAGACATAAATCACTCGACCTAATTTCATGGTGATCGGTCCATAATTGGTCATAGCTCCCATATAAGGCCCACTTCCGAAAATCACTCAAAAGTATAAATTATTGAAATTTTAAAAGAAAAATGTTTTTGCTCTTTTACTTAGTGTAGGGTATTATATGGTCGGGCTTGACCGACCATACTTTCTTACTTGTTTATTAATTAATAAGTGTATGACTTAAAAATGCGGTATTTACAATATATGTCGTAGCTTTTGTACGCCATATTGTTTTTAATAACTTATACGCCATTTTGAAGGGTGCATATCTTTTTTTTCTTTTCTTGGACCAGCACTCAGGGGATGACCCCTAATCATGCAAAGCATTGTGTTGGAACTAGGAGAATAGGTTATGGGAGGATAGAGGCAGTAGTGCTTGTGGACATTTGATTCGAATTTTCCTATATTGAATGGGACGTGAAATACTTCAGGAGGAAGCTTATTCCACATACGGACAATATTGCTAAAGAACTAATTTTCCCTGTAATGTGTTGTGCGATCCACTGTCCAGTCGACAACGTATTGATGTGCCATTGCCGAAGAACGGGTTTCGGGAACAAGTTCCCTAATTTCAGTAGAGTACATACCATTGTAGTATCGTTAGAACAGTGAAACCCAACCCACATAGAGCTGGATACCCTTCTGTCATCGATAAGCATCTTCGCCCTCTCCTACACGTGGTCGAGTAACTCCAAAATAGACTTCATAGAGGCCCGATCACAACATCTTGGTTAAGCGTATCATTCATGTTTTGTCTTATTGCTCTAGTCTCCGACAAGCTTGGTCTATAATTGTATGCATATGAATGGGAAATGTTGCTGTCATCTGTAAAAGAGTAGATAGGGTTGGAAGTTTGACGTAGAAGGTCGTTTATAAAGATAAGAAATAGAGTAGGAGAAAGGACGGAGCCTTGTGGTACCCCTGAATTAGTCTTGAACGTCGCTGATTAAATTGTTGGACTCTAAATATTTCATAAGATGGTAATTAACCATACTCACCATAACATTGGAAAGTGCAGAACAAATTGCTATTGGGCGAGAGGTTGTTAGCCTCTCCCTTTTTAGGAATTGGCGTTACATTAGCAACCTTCCAACATACAGGAAATTTGCCGGCACGATATAAAGTGCTGAAAAGGCTAGCTAATGGACGAGCTAGCGTCGAAGAGCACTGCTTCAAGACCAGTGCTGGTATACCATCAGGCCCAGGAGGCTTATTTATGTTGAGATCCGCTAAAACCCTTTTAACTGCGCGAGCGCGAAAGAATATATTCGGCATAGATACTCTTTCGAGCTCGGGTAATGGTTGATTGCTTTCCGGTAAGTGGAATTATTTGCAAATAATTTAGCCAAAAGGTTAGCTTTGTCAACGGGGTCAGTGAACGATTGGTCATTCTTTTAACGAATGACCAAAAGTTTTTACTGCCCCGGGGAGCAGTAAGAACTTTGGCTCGGAGGCGCTGCTCGTGTAGAGATTTTTCACGTCTCAGCACTTTGGCACACGAAGATCTCGCCTTTTTGCGTAGCGAATCAGTTTCTGCATTTTTGTTATCACGGCAGATTCTGAATGCTTCCTCTTCAGATCTGATTGCATTTTTGCACTTCTGGTTAAACCAGGACTTTTCCATAGATTTAATCGAAATTTTCTTTGATGGAATGAATGCTTTCATCCCCATCATAATTATCTTTTCGACCATTTTCGCCATGGCATTGACACTATTGTCTAAGAAACGCATGAAATATGCTTTGGTTCATTCACTAATTGCGCAAGGTGATTGTGCGCCACGAATAGTTCAACATATTGGCCTTCTGTAATTGCATGACTTGAATTGTGAAGCCAAGAGGAATTGGGAACCCGAAAATCACCAGCAACAACAATTTCACTGTTCGGACAACTCTCAAGAATCTTCGATATGGGATCGGAAAGGGCATCGAAGCTAGATATAGTAATATCACTTCCAGCGTTTGGACTTCTATAAATAAACCCGAAGTGCAAACAGTGTGCCCTGATTTTGAACTTAACCCAGAGACTGTTAAATTCTACATCATGCTGATACTGGTACACAAGTTCATACATGACAATGATCCAAAGTACACCGCAATAATTGTTAAGGAGTGACTATTGTATAACGTGCCTAAACAATTATATTCACCTTCACACTCTCAAGGCATTAACCCAATAGAGCTCCTGTTTAGAAATTTTAGGCCGGAATATTGGAAATCGAAGCATTTCATCTAAGGATGAACTCTGAACCCTCTTTAACGGAAGAGAGGGGGAAAATTACTAAAGATATAACTGAAGATCTTGGAAACTCTATGAAAAGGCAACTGGAGACCGTAATTAAGCGGAATGGAGGACCAACAAAATGTAAACTTTTTATTTTCGTCTTTTCGTGATATAAAATAGAGCGATACCCATCAACTGTATACTAAATTTTGACTGTTGTTTTTAGTAGTTTTCTCATAAATTTTCCACGAAATCGATTTTAATTTTCAAAGTTTTTTAAATTAATAAAAGATTAAACTCTATATTTAATTTTAAATTTAATCAATCTATAAATCAGTATACTAAATTTTTACTCTGACTGTATATTTTTTTTAATTTCAATAAATTTAAGGATTTTATAGGTAATATAAAATATTTAATTTTACTGTCAAGTGCTTAAAACTATAGATATTTTTAATAAGTTATCACTAGATAAACAGCCTTGGACTATTAATTAAAAACTGCAAATCTACAAATATTTAATAGCAGCATTACTCGCATGAACAGTGTAAAAACTCAGATAACTGACTTTCTAAAAATAAATCCAACCAACCAACACATAGCGACAGTAATCATGGCTGCAACGACGGACGACGTACACTACAACCACAAAGTTCGTAAAAACGAACGAACGCAAACAGACAATAAAAATAGTTGTTGCTGACGTCAAACACAAAAATAAAACAACAACAACACAACTAAAATAAAGTAAAACAACAAAGGCCAACACTAAAATGACAAAAAAATAAATTATTGAACTAATAATTTCCGTTCCATAAACGGCCATATTTGTTTCAAAAATGTGTACTTCAAAGTAAGCCATAAAATATTTATTAGAATTAGGAGCTGGAGATTAGTATATTATAGATTAATATAAAATAGAATATGAATGAACATTTTAAAGAATATTAAAAAAAAAAACTTATCTAAACCCCCATCAAAGAAAATGAAACAAAACTAGTAAGAAATTTACGTAATTACAATTTTTTATTTGTTCGTTCGTTTGTCTGCTGACTTTTTCATTAAGCAAAGGAAACGATTAAACACGAACACAGCAACAACAACCTTCGTATTTTTTCAGTTTTTCTGCGATAAAACAATCAAAACAATTACATGCACTACACTGAAAATATCCAACAGCAACAACAACAATAATAAAACAAAACAACGAACAAACGAACCTGACTGAAAAATCCACTGGTATACATCTACATACATCTGTATGAATGTACGTATGTAAATAAAATACTGTAAAGTTGTTGTTGTTGTTTCTGTGAGTGTCTGCATGAAATTAATGGAAATAACTTGTAAAAGAAAATACATGTATGGAAAACACATTGTTGTAAGTACAAGAATAAGAAAATCTATGTAGATGAACGACATCAGCAAATATTAACCTCCAAGCGAAACCCAAAGACATCAAATCAACAAAAAAAAAATTAAAAACATGTTTCCCACTCTCCTCTTGATAATAAAAAACAAACGAAACAGAAAAAATACTCTAAAAACTAATTGTTGGCTCTGGTCTGATGGTCGTTTGATACGAATGTACAGAGAATCTGCGATAATGTGCAAAAAATATAATAAAACACAACAAAAAAAAAACTAAAGTAAAAACAAAAAAATTTCACTTTGCAGACACTTAAATGAAAAAAAAACTACAGATCTTTTTGCAACAAACTTTTTTCAAACTGATTTTTTCCCCCCTAAACTTTCAGACTCCAACTTGTTTTTGCCATTAAAAGAAAGGCCACACTTTAAATTTTCATTTATATGCAAAAAATTTTAGCCAACATAAAGGCAATGTCCTTAAAAAAGTGTTTGAAAATGTAAAAATTTTCTTTGAAATTCAACTAATTATCAAAAGAATTTCAATATGGCCACGACAGCTGTCGTATTTTAAAACACAAAACCTCGTCATACACAAGAGAGCCCACAAGAAAAAAGCCAAATAAAAGAGAGTAATAATGTAATAACAAAGAGCAAGATGTGTAACACACCTCGCCAGAAGAAAATGTGCAAAACATTCTCTTAAACCATTAACATGGCGTCTTTATGTTAACAGGCAATAATTTCTTTAACAGAAATGTTAATTGTGTTATTATGTTAAGTTTACCTTTAAAATGTATACAATTTGTGTATGTTGTGTTAATTTTGTTTTAGTTGCTCTCTTTATTATAGTGTTTGTTTTGATTACTGCTGCCACAAACGACGCTTTAAAACAAAATGTCAAATAAACAACTGATCACACACATGTTTTGACATTTCTTACTAACCATTAACTACTCTCAATTTTGTGTGTGCTAGAGAGTCTCTCTCATTTTTGTTTATGTACCTCATAGATTTTATCTAAGCTCTCTTAATGAAATTTTTATTTTGTTGTTTAATTTTCTGTTTTGCCGGAAGTTCACATGCTTTTATTTTTCTTTAAACATCTGATTGTGTAAATGTTGTTGCCTATTCTTCATGTTCACGTTTTTGGTTTTTTGTTTGTTACAAGTACGCCATGTTTTTTTTCTACAATTTCTTTTTTGTTTTCGTTATTCCTTTTATTTTCATTTGTGACTGAACATTAAAGCAGCTGTTGCTTGTTGTTTTGTGTTCGTTGTACACACGAGCACGAATGCTTGCTTGAGTTCGTTCGTGTGTTTGTGTTTGCATGTTTTCTTTTTGTTTTATTGATTTTATACTCTCTTATCCGTCATTTTGTTGGCTGTTGTTAATAATTGATGTTTTGTTGCACGTTGTTGCATTTTTGAAAGTATGTTGTAGCTTGTAGTTATTATTGTTGTTAATGCATTCTATATGTCCTTGGCTGGCAAAGGACAAACTTACACAGTTGTCAACATAACAGTAATATTAAATTAATATTTATTTACGATATTGCCCCTAGAAAGAGCGCCAAATGTGGTCTTTTTTTTGAGGTTATTTAATTTGCAATCAATATGTTTTGCCATTGAAATGGTGTGTCTACCAATACGTATACTTAATGTGAAAAACATTTTAATTTCGTGGAATTTCCCCCAAATAAAATTATTTACTAAGCATTTCTAAACAAATAGTTAATTATATCGATATTATGTAAATATGTGCTGTAATTATAAACAATAAAATTTTTAAATTATTTAATTTCAGTTATGTATTTCTATTTTTACATTAAATGAACTAATTCTACAAAATTATTGATAATGAGAAAACACGTACTAATGTTGCGTAATTGCAATATTGTATGTATGTACACTAGGCGTCATAAGTCTACGCTCTATGCTCATTACAAGCTGTTAGGACGAAATAGCTTTTTGAAAATCATAGAAAACTGCAAAATATTTTATTTTTATAGTTGCTTAAAGGGTAGTAGATCATGTCCATACTATTTTTTTCATGTACGTATAATCTACCATGTATAACGGTATATTTAAAAAAAAACACGTGTTTATAAAGAATCAAAAGTGTACGCTCATGAGTTTAAATCATTATATTTTTGAGAAGTGTCTGGTCATTGATCATAATTTATGTGGTGTTCATATTTGTTAACATTCAAAAATTTAAGAAATTAAAGTTATTATTTTTTTTTTTAAATTTTAAACCATGGATGGAAAAAGAAGAGAAATTAAGGTTGAGGAAAGAAAAATAATTTTGAAGCTTTGGAAAGATGGACAAAATTATAGGCAAATAGGAAAAACTATTGGAAGATCATGGACATCCGTGCGAACAGTAATTACAAATTTTGAAAAAACTGGAATAATAACTTCTAAGCCAAGATCTGGCCGTCCACGCAAGTTAACAGATAGAGAGTGCCGAAGTGTAGTTTCTCTTGTAACAAAAAATCCGAGGACAACAGCAGCCCAAATAAGGGAAGACATCCACCAAAAGTTTAAAAAGAATATTAGTGTAACCACTGCCAGAAGAATTTTAAGAAAAGCCGGTTACCATGGTCGTGTCGCCCGAAAAAAACCTTTCATCTCCTTAGTAAATAGAAGAAAACGTATTGAATTTGCCAATAAATATGTGAATATGTCACCAGAATTTTGGAAAAAGGTAATCTTTTCAGATGAAAGCAAATTTTGCATATTTGGTATAAAGGGAAGACAGATGGTGTGGAGAAAAACAGGAACTGCATTAAATAAAGAAAATTTGCTGCCAACAGTAAAGCATGGCGGCGGAGCCGTAATGATGTGGGGGTGTATGGCAGCCGGTGGAGTAGGTAATTTTGAATTTATAGATTCAACAATGGACAGATTTGCCTATTTGGACATTCTTAAACGAAATTTAAAGCAAAGTGCCGAAAAACTGGGGTTGTCTGCTGATTACTACTTCCAACAAGACAACGATCCGAAGCATACGGCTGAGATTGTTAGACTTTGGCTTCTATATAATGTACCGAAGATGCTGCATACACCTCCCCAATCACCGGACATAAACCCAATAGAGCACTTATGGGCACTACTGGAGCGAAAAATTCGACAGCGGACTATTACTAGCAAATCAATGCTGAAAGATGTTATTAAGGAAGAGTGGGAGAATATTTCGTCCACGGAGACCACCCACTTGGTTAACTCGATGCAAAGCAGACTCAGGGAGGTTCTCAAATGTCGTGGTTATCCAACGCGATACTAATTTGTTATTTATTTTTGTTGTTTTGTATGTTTTAATTTGATGTGTTATCAATAAGCGTAGACTTTTGGCTTTTATGTTTTATAAATATGAAGATTTTTTTGTTGTTTTTGTGAATACTATAATTAAATTTAGAAAAAAATGATTTGTTATATTGAAGTGCTTGAAGCAAACTATTTAATTTAATAAAAAAAATATAACTTAACATAAAGTTTTGCTGTTTGTTACAAATTAAACATATAAAACACTTCATGAGCGTAGATTTTTGACGCCTAGTGTACGTATGTTCATTCATACTAATTGAATTAATACTGAGAAAATTGTAATTGATATTGTGAAATTAGAAATGAGTAATTCCATTTCATATTGAAATATATTAAATTTTATTCCTTTTAATTTTAAAAATGTTTGTGTTTTGTATGTGCCCGTTTTAAAAAATGATACAAATAGCTAAATTGAAAAATTTCAAAATGGACCAACTGTTTCTGAAGGTAGGATCACACATGACAAATATTTGACGAAAAAGACATAACCACTAAATAAAATACATTTGAATTCTTTTATTTATTTAAAAAACTCATTTTACTTAGGATGATTCAAATCAAAAAATTTAGTTTTATTTTATTTGATGCTGTTTGATCTTACAAAACACTTGTAAGAGTGAGTAAACACGTCAAACAAATTTGTACTAAAAAAGTGGTTATGCTTTTTTGAGCAAATATTTGCCATGTGTGACCCTACCTTGAGAAACAAAATGTTTTATTATAAATCATAGCTGTATATTTTTACTCCTAATATTTGTAAAACCTGAATTATTTTTAAATTTTAGTTATATTTGAAAACATATTTTTTTTATTTAATTAATTGTGTAATAAAAAGCCTTCAATGGCCAAAAAAAATATTAACAATTGATATTAAAAATAGTATAAGTTGTATTATACATAGTTAAAATGAATATTGATAATTGTAGAAATATTTATCTGTGTATATAATATATAAAATTTCATGATCTTAATACTAATGCTTTATGACTAAACAACCTCGAATTTGTAACAACAAAAATATACAATCTTTTAAAATGAATGTAAATCCATATCAGAAATGGACCACCAAATGACTTCAAATCAATTCTGACTCCGATTTCAATATTCCGTCAATTTTCTTCGATACACGTTGTATGAAAATGAAAATAATCGTAAATCATTTGGTAAATGATTCCAAGTACGCGCAATAGTGATAAATAATCTTTCAAACAGTGAAATATTTATTCTAGGAATTAATATCTGCACATTCCTAGTTGAATGTACAAATAAAATTAAAAATGTTTAATAAAAATTGTGGTGTGGCGCTTTCAATGATTTTATACTTAAAATTATGAAGTTCTTAAGTCCCGGTCAACACTGTGAAACATTTGCTGCAAAACATTTGAGTTTGTTGATTAAAGGGGAAAGAGGAATGACAAAAGGAACTTTGTTTCATGTATATGAAGTTTTTGTTGAGTATGTCATCCACATTTATTCGTTCGTATTCGTACTGTACAGAAATGTCAAAAACTGAAAAGCAAAAACTTCACTGTGTGGACACAAATGCAGTTTTCAAAGAGAATTTAAAAATGTTTTGCAGCAAATGTTTCACAGTGTGGACCGGGACTAAAGGAACACTTAAGAAAACGCTCGACGTGTGGCGATATATGGTTATAATTTCTTTGATTCTTCTGAAGTTGGTTGTGATTAGGATTATGAAGTCTAATGCCAAAGACAAAACGTACAATCTTGTTTACTAAAAGTCTGACCCTTCCAATATTAAAAAAGGTTGTACACAGAAATATTTCCATGTAATATGAAATTTGTGACATTAACAGAGCATGAGCAACTTCGAGCCTGACATGATATGGTAAATAAATATTGAGGCAATATAGTCGACGTAGAGTGAAACAAACTTTTGTAAAGACATTGTCTATATGGTAAGAAAAGTCAATCGTCTAATATAACACCCAATATCTTCATTCTGTCAACAATTTCAATTTCCCTTCCTCACATCTGTATCGTTGAACCATCCAGACTTAATGAACCAAATTTCATTATTCTCGTCTTATTTACATTCAGTATTAAACAATTGGAAGTCATCCATGAATGTACGCAATCCAATACTCTATTAATCCTACTTTGTAATATTTCCCTTGAACTATCACCGTGAATTAATAACTGAATATCGTCAGCAAAAGCATATGCCCAACAAATTTCAGATTCAATTTAAATATATAGAAAACAATAAAGGACCTAGAACTGACCCTTGAGCGACACCTAGCTTGATGTGACTTCCGACCACCAAATGACACAAATTGTGTTCTATCTGACAAGTATGAATAAATAAGTAAACACGATGTCCTAGAAAATCCAAACTCATCCCTCAGTTTTCTAACAAGTTTCATGTGGTTAATACGTTCAAAAGTCTTGGATAGATCCAACGATACTAAAACGCTTGTTATTCCCCTATTCATATTCTCCCTTACAGATTCTGTGATTCACAGCAAAGCAGATGAAGCACTGCAACTGCGACGATAACCTATTTGCCGATCATTCAATAAAGAGTTCCGCGCAATATGCTCCATAATTTGAGCCCTCATTACATGCTCAAATACTTTAGATAGTATTGGCAGTATACTACTTCGTCTTAGATTTTCTATTTCATATGATTTTCTACTTTTTGGTATAGGGGTGACTCTCGCCAGGTTCCAATTTTTCGGAAATATTGAACTAGTTAGTATGGAATTAAAAATATATACTGTATATTCACTTATTAAGGGAAAAATTATCTTAAATAATTTTAATGGTATTCCATCAACACCACAAGCATTAGACTTGATATTACTAAATGCCTTATACAATTCAGATATATCAATACATGTAAACGAAGACCTACTTTGATTCCCATC
Source organism: Calliphora vicina (assembly GCF_958450345.1). NCBI lineage: Eukaryota > Metazoa > Arthropoda > Insecta > Diptera > Calliphoridae > Calliphora > Calliphora vicina. Next base: position 103,101,785 of record NC_088783.1, on the reverse strand, counting down.
AAAATCTATATGTTCAAATAATTCGTCTGTTTCGGAATCTAAACCTTCTAAGAAATAATCATGTACCTGACCAACATCTAATTACCCACCAGCCGAGTTCGTATTACCACAACTTGCTACCCTTAAACATATCTTTAGTTCTGCATTTGTAAACATTCTATAAAAAAAAACCTTTTTTAATCTGCCAATTGTCCTTTTTGCTCTATTCTTGTACTTACAGAATATTCTCCATTCGAAAGGGGCCTTGAATATTATCCACCAGCCGGGAAAAGATCACAGTAAAGTAGAATCATATAGACCCATCAGCCTATTGTCAAATATATCAAAGCTATTCGAAAAACTGTTAATGCACAAGTTAAAGCCGATAGTGAATCATTTTGATTATATTCCAACTCATCAATTCGGATTTCGAGAAAAACATAACACCATAGAACAAACTCACAGGTTGGTAGAAATCATATCCAAGGCATTTGAAGAAAAAAAAATATTGTTCTGCACTCTTCATCGACGTTTCGCAAGCCTTCGACAAAGTATGGCATGAAGGATTATCGATAAGAATTAAACAATATTTACCAGTGAACACGCATAAGCTTCTAGAAAGTTATTTAAGTCATCGAAAGTTCGTTCTTAAAGAGGGAGACGTAATAAGTTCACCACAGCCTATTCAAGCAGGCGTACCCCAAGGAAGTATACTGGGTCCCTTCCTATATTTGCTATATACTTGTGATATGCCTACAAACAGTCGAAAACACATATCAACTTTTGCTGATGACACAGCTATACTAGCCATTCATGAAAACCCCCAAGCAGCATCTGTAATTTTACAAGACCATATAGTCGACATAGAAAGGTGGTTAAAACAATGGAGAATAAAAGTAAACGAGCAAAAATGTATACATCTTACATTCACATTGCGTAGAGAATCATGCCCTCCAATCCTAATAAATAATCATATAATACCTCAACAATCTGAAGTTAAATATTTAGGTCTGCATCTAGACCGACGTCTTACCTGGAAAAAGCATATAGATACGAAATTGACTCAAATGAAGTTAAAATTACTACAAATTTACTGGCTAATTGGTAAAAACTCGAGATTGAGTTTAGATTGCAAACTTTTGCTGTACAGCTCAATAATAAAACCCATATGGTGCTATAGAATTCAATTATGGGGCACGGCCTCAGCTTCTAATATTGAAAAAAATTCAAAGATTCCAAAATAAAATATTAAGAATGATAACAGCAGCGCCTTGGTATGTGAGAAATATTAACATTCATAAGGACCTAGGTGTCTCACTGGTGAAAAATTAAATTAAAAAACAAGCGGAGTCATATTTGAAAAAGTTAGAAGTTCACCCTAACCCACTTGCACGAACATTAATGAGAAGAAATGGCTACATCCGACTAAGAAGAAGGAATCAAACAGACCTGCGCTGATGATAGGATCTATAAATTAAACATAATTTTTCGTCCAACTGTGGTGGGACGTAAATAAAAATTAATATTTAGATTTAAGATTTGAACAAATTATTGATAGTTCACATTACTTTGTGAAGATACAACAAATAAAATATGAAAAAAAAAAAATTGAAAGTGGTAGGTTCTGTAATATACCCCATGTATGCTATATCCCTCAGTGATCTTGCCTAGATTATTTCTCGAGAATTTATCCAATCTACGTTCCGTCTAATTTTGAATCGTGAAAGGGAAAACATCTCCGAAATTAAAGCATCGAGAATAGACATCTTTAAATCAACCTCAGCCGTATTATAAAAATCAGAAAAATCATGTTCGAATACGCATAAATTCAATTCCCTAACCCTAATTATATTAATTTATAATCATTTCATATTATTCAAAATAGGATACTAATTAACATATATCTATTTACAATACAAAGCATTAACCCTCTAACCCGCAAGAGTGCCTCAAGACACCAATTATCTCAAAAAGTAATTATATATGTATATTTTTTTATTAATTTAATGGTGACTTTACTTACAGATTTGTTAGCATTTCTCTCGAAGGTTGAAATGCATTCTGAAGTTTTGTTTTTGTTCTGTCAGCCGTTTTGTGAGTGATGTAATAATTTTAGCACGTGAATTTTTGTGTGATTTTTTTTAAATCAAAGTTTTACTAACTTTTAGTCGCCCGATCTATTCGAAATTTTTTTTTAAAGGTAAGATATTCTTCTTTCTGTCTATGCAATTTGTAAGTGTTAAATAATTAACAAAAAGTGTGTTGAGAACGCAAAAACTAAGGGGTGGCTCAAGGTACTGTTGCGGGTTGCGGCTAAATTTATCGGCGTAATATATTTCATAGTTTTTTACTTTTTTGTAATATTATTTGTTATATTTTTTGTTATATAAAAAATTATAGGAATGTCAGATAGAGACCGCAGACGGATTAAGTTATCCGCCTTGACTCATGATCAGTTGGTACTCCACAAGAAGATCCACAGCCAGGAAATTCAAAAGTTGGCGAAAGATCAAAATATTCAGGTAATGACGTCTGTTATGGCAATATCGACTAATTTCCCATATGGTTAGCCAAAAAAGGTGGAAAAAGATAGTGCAAACTATGCAAAAATAGCAAACACAATGTGTTTGCACAAAATGAGATCTTCATTTATGCTGCTCAAATGTCAAAAATTGTTTTTATGAGTATAATCGTAGAAAGTAAAACCTTTTGTATCTTTTTTTATTACTTTTTTATTAGTGGCATATTTTTGAAACTAATTGCGATATTGGCTTGAAATTTTTTTTTTAAAACTAAAAATTAACTTATCTAAACAAAAAAATTAGTTCGGAATAAATTTGGATCAATTTGGTCGTACTATTTGCAGTCCTATTAAAATTTTGATACAAATTTTAGTTTTAGAAACTCAATAAATATGTAATATGTAACAAAAAATTTTCAACGCTTTTTAAATTTGTTATTTTAAATAACATAGGCGCATATTCATAAATCATAACTAAAGTCGGAACTTGTAAAACAGAAACTAAAAATAGTTCATAGATAGTTGTAGATCTTATTCACAATTCATAACTAGCTTAGTTACTGCTTTGACATGTAGAGAAAACAAAATGTCGATAATATTTTGATCGATATATACTGAAATTAATTAAAAGGCTTATAAAGCTATTAAAAAACTATTTTTGTTCTCTAAAAAGTACATAGAAAATTTATAGTTTGTATGTAAATCAATTAAAATAAGGGCATGTAAAATTAAATTTTTCAATAGAATGTTGTTGACAAAAAAAACACATCTCTAGATTATTTTCTTTTTGTATAGATGTATTAAAATGAAACCAATCAGCTGTTTTTTTGAATGTATTAGTTAGTTGGCATTTAGTTACAACTTTACCCATGATTAAGTTCTAACTAATTGTGCTGAAAGTAACCAATTGTGAATAACTTAAAAAAGTTCACACTTGGTGATTGTTTATGAATATGCGCCATAGTGTAAAAAAAACTAGTCATAAGGAAAGAAAATCCCAAAAATTGTATTTTTTACAATTTTGCCCATAGGGTCCACATTTCCTTCGGGGCTGGGAAAATACTTTGGGGATAACTAGGGAACACATCAAGATTTCCAAGGCTGCATTCCATTTTCTGATCCCAGCTTTGGGATTTTAGAACATGTGGCCCAACTTTGAAATTTTGATAAAAAATAGGTCAAATTCCCAAGGGCGTAAGGCCGACATATTCGAAAAATAGAACACATTTTTTATACCAAAATGTTCTCCGTAAAGATACATTTTAGAAAAACATGAAATTGTTATATGTTTTTAAAGAAAGTTTTTTTTTAATAAAATAAAGAGTTAAGTCACCCTTTTTGCCCAAAAAACAGCAAAAATCTACTATGTATTTTTTTTAATTTTAAAATTGAAAATCGTTTATTTTTGGATTCTTAATTGCTATTGCTCTGAAATCTTTGCTATATTATTGGTAATTTAGTTGTCTAACTAATAAAAACAAATTGACTCCATTCAGTCCATAAGTACGCCCTATATTTTTAAAAAAAAGCGGACCAAGGTATTGTAAAATTTTAAATTTTGAATTGCCTATAACTCGGAAATTATAAGAGATAAATAGCGCTTTACAAAAATATAAAAATCTTTGAAATCTGATGGGATGGAAAACATGTCGAAGGTACCCTATTTTGAGCCCCCATAGCGGCGCCCCTGGATCATAGGTAGGTCCCATTTTAATAACTTAAACTCCTTGGCTACGCCCACGTCAAATTTTATTCCTATCGGACATCCGTTTAGAAATGCCAGATTTATTTCCAAAAAATTTCGACTGTGGTATCCTAGAAAAGTTTGATGCCACCATACACTATCAATATGCTTGATGTCAAATTCGTTTAAGTACGTGTATTTGATGGTTCTGTGTACACTTGATGACTCGTCAAGCATGCATTTTGTTTCTGATTTTGTGGTGTTAACACCAATAGGGGGAATTCTATTTCATTTTTATTTTCCTTTTTTCCGTCCTCCATTTTTATAACACATTTAATTTTAAGGCCACCATTCACTATAACAATTATTCTCTTCACCCAAACAAACTTATCAATCTCAAGCTTTAGTATATTTTCTTAAATTCTTACGAGCTTGATGAGAAAACATCAAAGAAATGTGACATCAAGCGTGCTAAAAGTCAACATTATTGATTTGAAGCTGAGTTGGGTGATTGGCTAGATACTGAAATATTTAGTGAAGTTTGTGCTGTGAGTTATTTTAATTTAACTTATTAAAATTCAGTTTATGAGTAAGCGTTTCGTATAGGTTCCAAGTACAAGCAATTGGAGAGGTCGACCCAAATTATGTTATGAAGAAGCATCACAGCGCACGAAAAGAAGGCGAGTCAGGTCAGGTAGGATTGAATCTAGTTTATTTGATTCTGCAGTAAGATGTAGAGATTTCGATGTACAGTCAAAAACAGGTCTTAAAAAATGATTACCTACAAGATTTAAAGGTACATACATATATATAAATGAAACAGAAGACTGTATAGATATAGATGGAAAATGGGTAAAAACCCAATTGGCAAATACCCGGTAAAATGGGTAAATACCCAGGTGTTTACTAAAAATATGGATAAAAACTATCTTGAAAAACATTGGATGGTTCAAGAGAATGATTTTTTTCATTTAATTTTATAAAGAAAAAGACAAAATTTTACATAGTAGTTGTACAATAAAGGCCGGTAGACTTCTTATTCACTGTCGCTGAAACTTTAAATATTAGTTTCACTTGGGAAATAATCAAAAATAGTATGAGGTGTCGGTGAAGAATGGATTATTCCAGTAGAAGTGGATGGTATATCATCAAATGATTCAGAAGAATTGATATCGTCATAATCTGGCACTTGCAGAAAAAATACCGGGTAGAATCCCATCTATATGTATAGAAGTAATCTCTAGTAGTGAATTACTGGAAGGGATCGAAAGTGAAAATGTTAGTGAGTAAAATATCATCCTGATGCAATACAATTTTGATATTAATTTTTTTTTAATTTAATAATTAAATTTATAAAGTAAAAAACCTTATTTTATACGGAGGTTAAGCCATTTATGGGTATGTCCTTCCACCCATTCGGAAACAATATTTTATTGACATATTGGGAATGCTATAAATGTTTCATTTACAAAACTATAAATGTTTCATTTACAAAACTACATTTTGAAAATTTAAGTTTTTATAAAATTTTTTTAATTTTTGAAAAAGGACATTTTTGCTCCGAATTCATCCAAATTTGGTCAAAACGTTAAAAATCTTCCAGAAAATTATTGTACAAAATTTCATAATTTTTGATTTCTTTTCTAAATTTTTTTAGTATTTTTAATTTTTAGTATAGTTGGGAAGGGTACGAATCCTTGCTATCTATCTTGACTATCAAGTAAGTGTGCCAAATTTCATGTCTGTACGACAACTTCTTCGATTTTTGGCCAATCGTTATATAAATCAAATCAATGTCGGTACCATAGCGTAAATTAGACTAATTTTATAAACTCTTTTCGTTTTTTTTTTAATAATTCCAACATTGTTTTTATACCCTTCACCTTCGTGAGAAATTGAGAAGTTTAAAATCAGCAAAATCGGTCCTCAAATGGCTGAGATATGAGGCAAAACCTCTATTTTTACCTATTTTTTACCTATATCTGGATTACTAAGACATTAATATAGACTATATGGATATCTAATGATAGATATTTCAAAGACCTTTGCATCGGAATCGGAAAAATATTTTTAACCCGAATTTTTTTTTCCAAAAAATTAAAAAAACAAAAATTTTTTTTTTTAATTTAAAATAACAATTCGAAAATTTTTTTTCCAAAAAATTAAAAAAACAACTATGGAAAAAAAATAAATTTTGTTTACCTAAAAATATTTAAAATTTGTATTTTGAAGTATAATTTGGTGTAGGGTATATGAGATTCGGCACAGCTGAATATAGCTCTCTTGTTAAAATTAATTTTTTTATAAATTTATAAAATAAAATATTTTGTACGTTCGTGCTCTTCGAAATAACCAAGAACTATTTTTATTTCATTCGGTGATCGAAAGAAATAAATCGGTTTTGCAGCTATTTTAATACGAGAGTTGCAAACGTAATACACGTAGCAAAACAGCTAAATCATTTAAGTATTGCGTGAACGCAATGATATGACAAGTGCAATTGTGTGTATTTTGTTGTTGGATTTCAATAAAAGCTACGATATTTTGAATTTGCTCTTTTACATTTGCATCATTTACACTACTACTGAACTCTGGTATTGTTTGCATGATGCTAATAAATCTAAAAATTTGGTATTGAATAAAATATCAGATGTAAGTGTAGCATTCGTTGATAATTGCTTAGGCAATGAGCAATTATAAAGATTTAATTAATGAGTATGAAATGAAAAATATAAAAAAATTAGTTAAGTTAATGAAAATTGAAGAGAGAGAAGATTTCAATAGTGAGTTAATTTGTATTATTCAATTGACACGAAGTCTTAAATAGATTATATATATATATATATTACGGTAAAATTAACATTACATCAGCTAAATTTATCCGTTTTCGACATAATACATATTATATATAGAATTTTCTATTGATAAATCGAATAAAAGTTTTAATTTAGAAATCAAATAACTATAGGGAGAATTCATGTGAAAGCGGACAGCAGTCGGATTTACCATCTCCGATTTTAATGAAACATACATAATATATCCAATATGTTCCTCATATCAGTGACTTGGAAACTCATTTCGATGTAAAAAATATCGCGATTTGAAAAATATTGTTACGAATTTGCACTACACAGAAAAAATTAAATAGTAAAAAACTGAACAAACGTTTAGTTTCTCTGAATTTCTCTTAGGTTTTTTGCACCCATTATGGCTGTAGTAGAAAACCGAATAAAACGTTCAGCTTTTTACTATATAGAGTTCAGCTTGTGCAAAAGTTTAATTTTCGCAATATTGAACGAGAGTTTAGTTTTATATCAGATGCGTTCAATTTCTTGATTACTGAACGTAAGCTTATTATTTTACCAGCTGCGTTCAGAGAATTAAATAAAACATTTTTTTAATATTAACAAAATTTATTCAATATATTTATTCATACATACATATGTAAATGTTTACATAAACAAATATTTCTATAAACTCACCGAAATCTGCTCTTCTTGATTAAATTGCTGCATGTCATCGACGATAACCTTAAAATTAGATGGTGTTTGTAGAAGGCGTTTTCCAGGATTATATTTGCACTAAATTCAAAAACATAAACTTAAAAATAAATAATGAACAAAATTAATTACCATAAACTCCACTTCTTAAAAGGCTTCTCACGACTCGGGGTCCAATTTGTTTAATAGATGTACTCGATTCCCGCTTCTATAATAAACAGTTATATTAGTTAAATAATATGTCCAATAATTATTAAATATTCACATAAATACATAGGTATACAACTTACCTTGTAACTCCGGCAATTGAAATAGAGTTGCTCTAACAAAGCTTAATGTTAATGGATGTCAGTATATAAAATATGAACCACTCACTTCAAAAATCAACACACAAATGATATTTGGTCAAAGTTAATATTTGTTTTTCTGAATTTTGCATTCAGTTATTCTAAATGAATGTTCAGCAAAGAAATATTTAATTAATTTTAAAAATCTGAACAAAACATTCAGGTCTCTAGTAGGAAAGTTTGGGTTTTAAAATGCTGCGCTCAGAAAAACGTTTGCTTGGTCTATTACGAGCTGAACGTCGCGTAGTAAACACCAAATAAGCGTTCAGATCTTGGATATTTGAATGCGACTTTAAAGGGGCGTAGTAAATGCGCCTAGTAGCATTCAGTTTGACTATTTCTAAATGATGCGTTCAGATAATTTAGTTTTTTGTGTGTAGCAATTTAAATTTGACTGTCGGTAGCAACTGCAACAATGTTGATAGTATGCGGTTGTTAGCATTGTTTGAAAGTATGGCAATACTGAACATTAACTTCGAAAGCTCTAGAATTCGAATATAGTAGTTGTCCGTTAAGATCACTGCACGGGAGATGGCGTGTGTATAAATAGTGGTAGAGGTTGCAGTCGTTAGTTCATGATATACGCTGTGTAAATAAACATCAATTGTATGTCTTAAAGTGTGCTACATTTTCCAGTGAATTCTTGTGTCTGTATTTCTGCGAATTGGCTAGTTCTGTTGTTGTACATTTGAATAAATAAAGAATTGTTAAACATTTTAAACTACTAAACGGCTTTTATTTGCAATCAAAAGTATCTGGTTTATTTAAAGGATATAAACCAACATTTTAAAAAGGTTAAAACGTAACAATATGTTAATATTTTCTAAAAGTATATCATAATAGTAATAGGCAAGTCGATTTCTTTAGACCCCTTTTACGCTCACATTATACATTCAAAAAATATACCATTTTAAAGGGATTTATTCATAGATGTGCAGAATATATTTATTTGAAATCGGTTCAGTTTTTTAGGAGTTAAAAGCGTTTAAAGATGTTACTAACACATATGCAAAAACATGTACATGTGAACCTTAAGCTAAAAGGTAAACAAAGCAATGCGTGTTTGTCCAATTTGTTGTTGTAAATAAATAAGAGAAACAATTAAACAGTATTGATTTCGCTCTGTTTTAAGTGAGAGTTGTTATAGAAAACAAATAAGACAAATAAGTAATTTAAAGTCACTTAAAAAAATATATTTTGAAGGTGTTTTTTTATTTTCTAACTCCCATATGCATAAACAATTTTTAAATTTATCAAAGGTTTATAAAACAAAATTTCCATTCAAAATTTTTTATAAATCTTTGACAAATTTAAAAACTGTTTATGCAAATGGCGGTAAATATGTACATTAGAGTGACAGCCGATTTTTTTTTTAGATTTCAAAGAGTGCCGGGTGGAATATTGTGACACTAGGCCTAAATGTTAAGTGCTGAAAATTTGAGTCAAATCGGGCAACGATTTCTGGACGCGCATCGAGGTCAAAGTTCAGATATATGCAAAATTTTACTGTTAATATGGAATAAATAGGTGAAACTCGTTAACTTTCTGCATTGTTTTCTAGAAATGTGTAGATTTATTTATATTAATGAATATTACATTAAAAAAAATTTTTGGAAATTAACCCTGTCCTTGCAATTTTAAATATGTTCTGAAAGTTTTACTAAAATCGGAAAACGATAACCTTTAAATCGTGAAGGTCAAAAGTCAAATTTTTCAATATTTCGAATTTCTAATGAAAAGATAGCCAAATGTTATATATTTTTGGGCCGATTTTCATGAAACTTGAGGAAAATATATATTGGTGTCTAGCATTTACAACAACAGTGCAAAAATGGATTTTAACCTTTAAGAGGACTTGGGGTCAAAATGGTTGTGTTTTTCGTGATTTTAAAAGTTGAGGGTAATTTGGACCCCAAGTGCTGCTAAGGGTTAATTTCCATTTTTGTGCTGTTGTTTTAAATTCTGGACTTTATGTTATATTTTCCTCAAGTTGCATTAAAATCGGGGCAAAAATATATAACATTTCGCTATCTTTTCATTAGAAATTCCAAATATTGAAAAATTTGACTTTTGACCTTCACGATTTAAAGGTTATCGTTTTCCGATTTTAGTAAAACTTTCAGAACATATTTAAAAATGCAAGGACTATAATATTATGAATAGGTTTTACTTAAAATTTATAACAGTAAGGAAATTGAACTCATTCGCCTAAATATGGACAAAAAATTAGTTTTTCTTGAAAAACGCAAAATTTAAATCGCAGGTACGGAAAAACTGTAAGAGGTATTGACATAATTTTTTCATATTTTTATTCCCTATTTTGATCTCAATAAACCCCAATGTGATGATCGAAAAAATCTGAAATTTGTTTAACAAAATTTTTAAAAATTTGAAAATGGAGTTTTGAAACAGCCGTTAAAAAAAATTATTTTTTTTGGCCATACCTGCGAATAGGTTAACGGTATCCTACGAAGACAAAACTCATATACAAGTAAATATGGACATATTTTAAGTAAAAATGAGCTTTTATTTTAATTTTTCTCGAAATATCTTAATTTTGTTCCTAAATTTTTTGTTCAAGTGGCCTGAAACACGTTAATGGTCTGGCGAATTTGTAATAACTTTAAAATTTTTTAGTCAAATTTTGTCATTTATATCTCATTACAACGATAATTACGTACATATTTCGATTCTTTTGCATTCAATTGCAAAAGTATTTATTTAGTAGCAAATTTTTTTCAAAAACTGAAAAATTTGCATTTTTCTCTAATTTTGGCGATAATACAGTTTTTGGGTCATTTTGAACCAAAGGAGATACAGGGTTAATTTCCAAAAATTTTTTTTAATGTAAATTAATATAAATAAATCTACACATTTCTAGAAAACAATGCAGAAAGTTAACGAGTTTCACCTATTTATTCCATATTAACAGTAAAATTTTGCATATATCTGAACTTTGACCTCGATGCGCGTCCAGAAATCGTTGCCCGATTTGACTCAAATTTTCAGCACTTAACATTTAGGCCTAGTGTCACAATATTCCACCCGGCACTCTTCAAAATTTTAACAAAAATTTTTTTCCATACAACTGATTGTCACTCTAATGTACATATGTAATTTTATAGTTATTAATAGTTATTTTATAATATGTGCAGAACTATATTGTGACGGGTTTTAAACTTCATACGAATCAATTTCTTATCACTGCATGAAGTTTAATCAAAAATGGGTAAGGTCGGAACAAATGGTGAGTCACCTCCCATACAAAGTAAATTGTTATTTCTAAATATTTTGTGAACTATAATTGCAAGATTTTTAAAATTTTGTCTAAATAGCTCTTTTATCATTTTGCATAGTTTGACTGAAAATTGTGGATTGGAATAGTCGGCGTGGCACACCTAATACAAAGTAAATATTTAGTTTCGAATATCTGGAGATCTATGATTTTAAAAGTTATAGATATGATTTTACGAATTAATTTCTTATTACTGTGCGGAGTTTAGCTGAATATAGACGGAATTAGATTAGAAGGCGTAGCACCTCCCATACAGAGTAAATATTGATTTCGAATATCTGGGGAACCAAAATAGGAACCATAAACATGTTATAAGTTGTTTATGGTGATAAACTAGTTTAAGAAACTTGTTTATCCATACAAAACGAAAACAGGTTTGTATCTAGCTTTGGAGATAAACGAGTTACAAACAACGAGTTTTTGCTAATGCAACTCTGTTTTTCAACATTTTTCTGGCAACGCTGGTAACATTTGCTCAAAAATAAAAAAACTGTTTTCTTTTAAAAAAGCCAAACTGTAAGAAAACGTTTAAAAAATTATTTGAAAGTGTTTTTTATATAATATGGACAACGAAAATAAAAGGTATGTTTATATGTACATATATAGGTACGTGCAGCAACGTTTTGTCGTAACAACGTCCATATATTTATTATTTTTTTTTTAAATTGAAGTCAGCTGTTTTATAACTTGTCAAAAATAAACCACTTAACTGACCAAAATGCTGATGTAAACGGTATGGTTTATGAAAGTAGCTTATGATCATAAACTAGTTTGAAAATTACAAGTGTAAATGCACTATTACCATTTTACATAGATTGGCTGAAAATGTTCGGTATTGCACTAGTAATCGTGGCACAAAGTAAATAATTTTGAATATTGGAGAACTATAATTCTAAAAGTATTTCAATCAATCTATTACCATTCTATGGAGGTTAGCTAAAAACGAATTTATTTCTGATACCTGTTCGAAGTTTAGCTAAGCATGGTCGTTTTAGTAGGAGTGACCTCTCCCTTATAAAGGAAAGTTAAAGTAAAGCTTGATATTTACATAAAAGATTTAAAAATAGGTGGAACCAGAACAGTGGAGTGATCTCCCATACCAAATTAGTTATTAATTTTCGAATACCAAGTGAACTGTAATTGAGAGATTCTCAATATTTTGTTTGTATTATTTTCGTACCATTGAACATAGTTAGGTTTTATCAGAAATCCTTTCATATTTTTTTTAATATTACTAGGTTAGGGGTAGCGACGTGCACCGGGTTATGCTAGTATAATTGGCCAAATCTTCGAACTATTAAAATACATACCAGCATAATTTTTAATTACATTTTAAAGCCAAAATTGTTTATTTGCAAAAGGTTAAAGGTCAATTTTCGGAGTATATATTTCAATGTAAAAAATATCAAAGGTCGCGGTGTTAAAAATTTAAAAAGAACATGGTATGAGGACACCTAAACTCTCTACTATATTAATAAATCTATGGCTATACAACTACACCTCGTTGAGGAGTTTGAATTTGGTATTTAAACACCAAGGGGGAACGTAGTCTCAAGGCCCCAAAGTGGCGAGCCTCGGGTATATAAAAATTATGAAAAAATTTTGTTTTACAAAGAAGAGGATTGATTTATTTTCCATTCAAGACGAAGAATTAAAAAAGAATTACAGATAAAGAACTCGATATTTTTCTTAACCGGATGCAGAATATGCGGAGTTGCGGGTTTTAGAATCTTTACCTTGTTGGGTCATTAATAGACAATATGGATATCTAATAATAGATATTTCAAAGACCTTTGCAACGACGTAAGACCATAGTAAGTTGGACCTACAATGGTCCTAAATCGGAAAAAAAATATTTTCACCAAAAGTTTTCTATTCGCTAAATATTAAAAAAACAATTCGAAAATTTTTTTTTAAAAGGTAAAAACATAACAATATCCCTTGCCAGTCATGGTGAAGAATATAAAAAACATTCAAATTACAATTAAAGTTTTAGTTAATAATATTTTAAGCAGTGATGCCAAGTGTAGGGATTTTTCCCTTTTTGTAGGGATTTTTTCCCAAAATTTCACATGTAGGGAAAAAGGGAAAGAATTTTTACTTTTGTCGAATTGTAGGGATTTTTTGCAATGGCAATTTATATTATGTATTTTCCAAATATAAAATTTGTTTAAGCATACATTAGAAATTCGTAAATCTGGTATAATATGAAGTAAGTAATAATGTCATCACCGCTTTCAAACTACATACATATATAGTGATTATCTCAAGGCGTATTAACTCACTCACGCACTCACCTTGTTAATACGCCTTGGATTCTCCTTTTTACGGTATTTGACATTTCCTTAAAGAACTAGCTACAAGAGTAGATTCTACAAATAAATTTTCTTTTGAAGTAAACACATGTTTGGTTTTGTGCATTTTTTTACATATGTAGATACGTACTCCATCTTCGCAGGTCTCATCGATTTTAATAAGTAAGTTTTTAGGAAATAAATGTCATAAATTAAAACAACAAATTTTAGAAAAAATTTCCGATTCGTCTTCTGATAATGATGGAAACAAAGTAAAGAAATACTGATCAAGTTGGTTGAGAAACGAGAAGCTAATGGGATGGCTGGAGCCGGTCAAAGGTGACGACTTTAAATGCAGATACAAGTCTTGTGTGCTATACCCAAATGCACCAAAAAATCTTTCAAAAACAAAAACCCGAACAATGGATTCTCTTTTTGGCAAGCAAGTCCTGGAAAAACCAATGATGTGGCCAATTTCAAAATCCGATTAAACCGTTTTTTTGATTGAACACAACTTAGCTGTTCAAAAAAGAAAAAAGTAGTGTAGGGAAAAAAAAGGATTTTTTTTCATTAGCGTAGGGATTTCTGAAAAAATCTCCTGGCATCACTGATTTTAAGTGAATTACACAAAGATTTAATGGGCGTATTTGTAGCTCTGAAATATTATTTCAAGCTAATTTTTGGTAAGTTGTTTTAAATCAAATTAGAATAATTAGGTTTAGTAAATCTAAACTTAAGGTACGGTTACAAATGGCAAATATTTACTCAAAAAAGCGTAACCACTTTTTTTTAGCACACATTTGTTTGACGTGTTTACTCTTACAAGTGTTTTGTAAGACCAAACAGCATCAAATAAAATAAAACTAAATATTTGTTTTGAATTGTCTTAAGTAAAAGGAGTTTTTGACAATAAATAAAATAATTAAAATATATTTTATTTAGCGATTACATCTTTTTCGTCAAATATTTGCCATGTGTGACCGTACCTTTAGTTATTTTTGTTTGAGATGAGCCACTTAAAAGCAATTTTTAGTGTTCCAAAATAAATAACAGAAAAGTCTCCCTTACTGTCTTTTATAGCGAGTAGCTATAGCTATAAAAGAAGCATATTTATTTCAGTTAAATCCGAATTAGAATTATTTATTGCTGGGATATGCCAGATTTTAACATATATTTATGGTGTTTTCTTTTCTGGCATAAATGATGCATTTATTCTGCCTTTTACCCTTCTTTGTGTTCTTTTCTGAAAAAAATGTAGTTTGGTTGTGTTCTTTTCTAATAATGTTACCCTAAAACCCTGAATATATGCAACATGTTTCACCCTCAATTTTATCAAAGGGTTAGAAATGCACCACTTTTTATGTAAGCAAAAAGTATAGTTTTATAATATTTAGAAGCTACATAAAATAAAAGTGCATAAGTGGTAATGATTTTTGTTCTATTGTGATCGTTAAAAATGCAACACATTATGAGGGTATGGGTAACCTTTAATAAATGGTACAAAATATATAGGCAACATTTTGTGTCAGAAAAGAAAACACCATTAAGCATTTTCTAGAAATTCTCAAGGATATGAAAGGATTAAAATAAAACTGAAGATATATTTTTTTAAAAATATTTTGGTGTAGGGGAAAAAATGTGGAGAAATATTTTGGAAAATGGGGTAAACCGAAGAAAATCTACTAACTACACCACTTGATTGTGTACTTTTTCAGTTATCATGTAAGTCATGGACTTAACTAAAACAATTGGTCAATTCACAAGGGGTCTTATCATGTCATAATTTCCTAATATTTCACAATGGTTTTTCAAGCAAAAAATGTCCCAAAATAATACTACTCTGTATGATATGTTTATTGTGTTATCGTAACCAACCAGTAGAGACTTGCGCCGAATGCCTAAGAGTCGGTTATGCCGAGCTGCCTAGTCGTGATATATTGGACATTATGACAGATAAGAGACCTTGTGAATTGACCAAATATGCAAATTCAAATACTACAAATGTTGGTCTATTTACATTTCTTACAAATATTTTTCACATTTCTTCCCTAAATTGATTGTTTTGATTTTCAAAATTCTTGCAACTGATAACCTTTGTGGAACCCGAAACGAAACAACAGATTTGTTATCTGCTAATTTATTTATAATTGTGTTGTTACGTTACTTGTATTAATATCGCTATTAGAAATAATTTAATTTTAAGTGTTTGATGTCTTTTAATAAAAACTAAAAATACTTACAACTTTTAAACAGTTTTGAGTTGAGTTACGATAGCAAGAATAACTTAAAAATACAAGAGCTTACAAAATCATTGGGAACTACTCAAGCAGCAAGATTCATCCAAAAGCAGGGAATTTGGATACCATACGAATTGAAGCCGAGAGACCTTGAAAGAGGATTTTGCATGTCCGAAACTATAAAAGAAATCATATTTGCATTGAATCATTACTTGCGATGAAAAATGGACCCAATACGATAACCCAAAGCCATGTTTACATGAACGGCTGTTAAAATAATTAAAATGCAACCGTGTTAACATTTTGACAGTTCATGGGATGGTAGAAGGAAAGAAGGCGGTAAGAAAAGAAGATGGCAGTAGAAGATGGAAAAAGGCGAAAAAATTTAAAAAAAAAAGAGTTTTCTATGAGGAGTCGAGAGAGATGCGTACAAATGAAAGGTTCTTTGTGTATTAAGTGTGTAAAACGAATATTAGATAAAATTAAATATTCGATTAAATAAAGCTACTAAAGACACTTGAAATAAAAAGCGACCGAGCTCGGACTAGTTTTGTAGATCTGTTTGATTGGAAACATCAACTTTTGTGTTATTTAGAAACAGGGTATGGAACCAAATTGATGAAGGGATACAAGGAGAAGAAAGATGAAATAAAGGAAAACCGTTAAGTGAGTGAAATGTAATCTTGTAGGACCAAAGATTTTCCATGGTAGTGGGAGGGCAGGACAGGTCAGGCAGCACTCCATCAGCCAGAGAAACGTTAGTTCGCGAAGGGATTTATTTTTCAGTAGCTTTTGAGTGAATAGGGTGGTTGATTCAAGCCACTCTACCTACATATTCTGGCAATTTTTCAGCCACAAGCATTGTCACCCAGTTTACTCACCGGTTTTCGCCAGCTCTCATTACATTTTTCATCACTTGTTTAGTAATTGAACAGTCAACATTTGTTTACATGTTTAAAACGTGGGTGAAATTTTTTTAAAATTAAAAAAATAAAATGTGTTTTAAAATATTTAAGTGAAATATTTTGAAAACTTTGTGATTACAAAACTGTATTTCTCTGAAAAAAATTAATATTAAAAAACATCAAAAGCAAAGTTGTTGTCTTTTCTACAAAAGAGGAAATTAATGTTTTTTCAATATTCCAAAAGCTGAACGGATAATGCATAAGTGGAGCAAAATTTGTCGAACGAAATTCTCGTCACACATCGCTATATCTGTGGACATTTGACAAAACGACTTCTCTCGAGATAAGACAATTTTACAGGATTCTTGTAGTAAATATAAAATTTGAATGCGCTTCTTGTATTTGTTGTATTTCTATGACTTTTAGAACATAAGATACGCAATCGAAAAAACGACCTCTTTCAGGTTTTTCCCCAATTTCAATTTGACAAAACAACTTCTCTCATAGAATTCAAATCATTTTAAAAAACTAGTAACTGCCTTTTGACAAAACAGCCTATCTCTATTTAGTTTTAGCACATTATTAACAATTATTTTTTGATAAAACAGCTTCTTTCGAAATAAGTCGTTTTGTCGAAAGCAAAGATTGAAAAACCTACCACTTGTCTGAGACAAGTAGATTTTTAAATCAGTTGATCGCGAGTTCTCGTTTTGACAAAACGTCTTGTATCGACAGAGGTTCTTTTACAAAAACGAAAATTTGAAAAAGTTAAGTCTTATCTTAACATAAGTGCTTTTAAAAATGGAAAACCGAAGAAAAGAAGCTGTTTTGCTACTTAATACTAGAATAAATAAAAATAAATTAAAATTCGTATAAATGAATGAAGTAAAAAACTTGAGGCTATGGCCAATAATGTGAAAAAAAGAACACGTAAATATGTCTTTGTTTTCGACCAAAGACTAGAAACTAGAAAAATCTTTGGCTAAATATATGGTTCAAGTGATGAAAATACTTTGATTGCCAAAAATTTCGATGATGTGAATGGATTGCCCATACATTTCTAGTTGTGTTGCATCTTGAGTTTGATACAGTGCATGAGCAAATTGAAAAAAATTAAGAAAAATTCATCCTTTTCAATATACCATACACACGACTGGGTAAATTTAATAACGGCTACAAATCGTTCATGAATTAAACCAAAACTATTTTTTAGATTTTATTGGTCTGATGAAAGATAAATGCACATGGAGGAAATGCAACATTTCAGGTATTTATAAAGATAATTTTATGTATAGGCTACATTATATATTAACTTTTTACTACTTACATCCATATATCTTTTTCAGGTAAAAAATTTGAGTGAAAATAGGTTCGATGGATGCAGTACGAGTAAAGTAAACCTGGAGTTTTGCAGTACAAATCATCACTAGACCCAGAATAGGCTTTTAAGCTGCTAGACATCAACTCTCGTCGTCTAAAGATGCCGATTCCATAATTGGTCGAAGTTACATGTCTCCATTAGTCGTATCACATAACAAAAAACGCGATTTGATGGATATGCTGCCACTGATAAATACCCATCTACACATTTTTTAAATTCGTTTAAAATCTATCTGGTTCTTGACGAAGAAGAAACTCAATAAAGTTTAACAAAGTAAATCGCAAAATATGATTTTTTACTGTTTTCTTCTTATAATAAGATAATAGTATTATTTTATTTAAAAGTTAATTTTTATATTAAAATTCAACCTAATCAAATATTTACTGTTTTTAGAGAAACATTTTTATATTTGATTAATTATTTGGCTATTGTAACGAAAAAGTTGAATAATTTTTTTTAATAATACCGAAATATGTTTGTCAAATCAACTTCTTTCGACTTTTTTTTATATTTCAATTTCACAAAACAACTTGTTTTTACATAAGCCGACTCTAATTTAATTAAAACAATTTTGACAAAACGACTTATATGATACAAGCTAATTTGTTTGCTAAAAATACATTTGACAAAAAAGCTTAAAATTTGTTGTTGCTGTTTTAAAGAAAACTATTGCTCTTTCAAACAAAAGAAAAAGCGCTAATTGTTTATTGGATATTTGTCTATAATGTTTATATATAACATTTCTTTGATTTTCTACACAAGAACTTTTGTTAGTAGTTTTTACAGTTTTTTCGCTCTCCTGAAAAGTTGACGTTTTAGAAAGAAGCCGTTTTGTCAAATGTCCACAAATATGTATTGACCATTTTCGGTCATCTCATATGATAAAAATGGTATGAAAGATTATCCTAATGTCCAGTGCAGAGCCATTGATTCAGGCCTTGCATAAACAGCAAATTTATTTAGTTAGATATAAGGGCTGAATTGTTTGGATATTTCTTATTGCAAACAAATTCTCAACGTGTGGTTGAGAGAAGCAAATCCGTTGATCTTAATGATAATATAAAAGCATTTTCTTAAATGACACATCCACTTCAGAGTTGGTCATTTGAACAGGCGATTAAAAATTCAAAAAGCCAAACAGAGAATAATGGGATATAAAAATAGAGTTAAAATCAATCTATAATAATCAGGTATGTTCTGCAAATCACATTTTATAAAAGTGGTTTGAAATCACATAAAAGGTGTTCTGAGCACATAATTTTGTGATTTTAAAACGTTCAACAAAGTCACTAATGTTTTCAAATCACTTGGTTATTTCTGCGGCTATTGCATGGAAAATATTAAAATAAATTATTTAAATAAATTAAACAATATGTCCTTTATTAATTTTCTTATAGAATTACTTGTTTTATTAAAAAAACACTTAAAATTTAATAAAAATCTAGAGACACCTTTTCTGCTGTAAAAAGTTTATTTGCTTTTGTGATTTCTTTTGTGGTTTCAGGTTTGTTTTCAGTTGTCAGCTGTTTATGATTTTCGAAAATACATGGAAGCTTGCCAGACTAAAATTTTTTAATGTCTGTCTAAAATATGTTCAATATCTTTAAATTAATTATAGAATTCGTCATAAAATTTATAATATTTGTTAGATTATATTATAAGTTATCAATATGCGTTAAGTTTTTTGCGCAAATTGGAAAAAAAAATGCAACAAAGTTGAAGCAAGTGGTAACCAAAAGCAATTGTGTACTGTGGCAGCTTTGCTGTTTTGTTTTCTTTTTGACATAGTGGTTGAGCTTGCGCCATAGTTTTTGCAAAATGTTTATAAAATGTAATTCCATTCTTTTTAATTCAATTAAAGATATAACAGAAGCTCCAGGCATTTTTTTATTTTCACTTTAATATTTCTACAAAATTATTTGCAAAACAAAACATTTAAAATAAACGAATCAGCTGTTTTCTTGTGCTTTCGAAAATTTAAAATCACACCGAAAAATACAATAACAGTGTGATTTACAGAACAGGCACAAATCACACGTGTGATTTTAAAACGGTATGTGATTTGAAATCACGTGGATTACAGAACATACCTGAATAGCATTATTCTCATTGCTTTCAAAATGCATTAAAAATGTAAGTATATTTAGTTCTAGTTCTGAATCTAAATGTAATCCTATATTAAGAGCATAGAAAATAGAATTACAAATTTAGAAATTGAAAACGATAATTAAAAAAAAGAAAATATAATGTTAAAAAGTGAAAAATAAAATTTAGTAACTAGAAAGCCATCTACTATTGTAAAAAATAATGTTCACTTATTGAAAAATAAACAGTTAACTGTAAAAAATAAAAATTTTGAAACTGAACATATTCGGCTGAATGAAGAAATATTAACAATTAAAAGTCATAATATGAAATACAATAGCAAATGCTGAAAGATCACCCACTGGAATATAGGAATTTGACAGAATTAGTTTCGAAATGGCCAAAAACACCCGAACTGGAAAAACATCATATACATTTATTAGAAATGAAAGCAAAACACTTGATGGATGAACAAACATTTATTTCGATCTCATGTTACGAACTGCCACTCAAAATAATATATATACTATGAGAGAAAGTCGGACAATATTATTGGACTTGGAAGATTTTGGTCATGGTAACCGAACACCAAATGTTGCTACCAATGCAATAGTTTGGCTCAAGGAATTGGCGAACAGGCATGGAAACTACCAATTTGCTATTATTAAGTGAATT
This sequence comes from Calliphora vicina, assembly GCF_958450345.1. Taxonomy (NCBI): domain Eukaryota; kingdom Metazoa; phylum Arthropoda; class Insecta; order Diptera; family Calliphoridae; genus Calliphora; species Calliphora vicina. The sequence goes on along the minus strand of NC_088783.1, from coordinate 103,080,882 downwards.
ATACTTGTAATACCAAAAACATAGAAAGTATATATTTGAAATAATTGAAGCATTATGGACTATTGGACTTAAGCCGGTGCATTTTGTTTGTAATAAAGGATAACATTTTGTTAATTTGTTTAAATATTTCACCAAAAAATTATGCAATGCATGATACTCCACATTTAATTAAAAGTACAATAATTACAAAATAAGCTCGAGTGATATAATATACTTTTACGACACAGACTCCAACTTACCAGAAAAAATATTAAACCCCACAATCTGCAAAGGATGAAGGTATGTTTAGCGACACAAATATTACTCAGGACTTATAGACCAACCAAAAGCTCCTACAATGTACATACAACAGTTCTAATGTAAATAGAACAAATATAGAGCTATATTCGGCTGTGCCTAATCTTAGATGCCCTTCACCAAATTATATCAAAACATTTTTTTTTAATATTTTTAGGTAAACAAAATTTAAATTTTTTTTTTTCGAAATTTTTTTTTAAAAAGTTTTTCTTTTCGATTTTTTTTTAAAAAGTTTTTTCCAATTTTTTTTTTAAATTTATTTAAAATTTTTTCCTTATATCTCAGCCATTTGTGTGCCGATTTTGTCGATTTTAAATGGCAACCGAGTCGGAATTTCCGACATATTGATGTATGTAAGTTATTTAGGGGCTACGGAAAGTTGATTTCAACATACAGACGGACATGGCTAGATCGACTTCGCTATCTATAACGATCCAGTAGCTCGTTTCTGTATTTCTCGCATCGGAAAACTTCTCACATGAAGTGTGAAACAAAAAATTCCATCGTTTCTCGATGTGCGAGAAAAAAGTGTTTCTGTATTTGAAGCGAAAACAGACAACACAGATTCTGTTCTTACTGGAATATTTCCATTAATTAAGTGTCAAATGCAAGACAAACGTCAACGAAAGAAAGAAATTATAATAAAACGAAAACAGTGAAAGGCTTAAAAAATTTAAAATGCCAAAATATAACAATTGTGTTTTATTGATTGTCATCATTTGAATATAAAACAAAAAGTATAGTGTGGCGCTTATAACCGCTGAATTTAAAAAAAAATAATTTTGAAACACATTTTTGTGTACTTACATTTGTATATATAATTATTTTATTCAAACTCTGTGTTACTTACATTTGGGTTCCATATTTATACACACGAAGTTTAACATATCTATATTTTTTAAAATTTAGTTTTTCTCACACCAATTTCAAATGTGACTTGTTTTGACAGTTCTTGTGAGAAACTTTTCGCAAAATATTGTTACAGAAACACTTTTTCTCATATCCTTCCAATAATTGCTGGAAAATTATTTAAATGACAGATAATTCTCGCAAACTCAAGACACAGAAACACTTGTGCGAGAAAAAACATATTTTGTTTCATTTTACACTGTTTTTGTTGCAATTCAATCGTTTCACGCGGAAAGTTTTTCGATTCGAGAAATACAGAAACGGGCTGGACCTGCAATGGGTCAAAATCGGGAAAAATATTTTTTAACCCGAATTTTTTTTCATCAAAAATTTTTTGTCATACATTTTTTTTCCAAAAAAAAAAATTAAAAACTAAAAATTTTAAAAAAAATTTGGAATAAAATTTTTTAAAAAAAATTTTAAAAACATTTAAAAAAAATATTAAATTTTGTTTACCTAAAAAAATTTTTTTTAAAGTATAATTTGGTGAAGGGTATATAAGATTCGGCACAGCCGAATTAGCTCTCTTACTTGTTTTTATTTATTTTTGTGCAAAAACAAAAGTTATTTTTTACTTTTTATTTTTCGTGCAGACATTTTTTATTTTTCGAGCAGAAATATAAGTTACTTTCAAAAATCTCTAAATAGTAAAAAAATTTTAATCATTTCATAATTGTAGTTTTGGTGTACTTTTTTTTACTATGCAGAAGTAGTTCTAATAATTCCTAATTTGTTTGCTAGGGTATAAACTATAAAGGTTGTTTCTCATTAGCTATAAGATTTGTATCCTTAATTTGCATTTGTGAGATAATAGAGGTTTTAAAAGTCTCTAAAGTTTCGGATTTTGTCGTTGGTTTTTCTTATGTAGCATTTCGATATAATTTATTTTGTTGTATAGTTTTCTACACCACCACCGAAGTACTTTACATGGCGCGTTGTCATTTATTTTAAATGGCTGACTTCCCCAGTGGGCATAAACCATTTTACAGAAATATTTCATTAAAAATTAAATAAAACAAGTAAGAATCTTATATACTCTTCACCAAATTATACTTAAAAATAAAAATTTTGAATATTTTTAGGTAAACAAAATTTATTTCTTTTTCCATAGTTGTTTTTTTTTAATTTTTTGGAAATTTTTTTTTTCGAATTAAAATTTTTTTTTTTTTAATTTTAAATTTTTTTTGGTAAACAAAATTCTGGTTAAAAAATATTTTTTCCGATTTTGACCCATTGTAGGTCCAACTTACTATGGTCTTATATACGTCGTTGCAAAGGTCTTTGAAATATCTATCATTAGATATCCATATAGTCTACAGCACCAAAGACATATTCTAAGATATCCTGGTTTAGTCGGTTGGTTATTATATATGTATGTCATACCATACTTTTTAACGTACTCATGAAGCATTTCTAAGGCACTGTTGGAAATAAGAACTCCTTTTTGGAAATGTTCTAACGCTTTTTTATTTGGTAATATTGAGATCGACATTATTTCGTTCATCCGAATCAGAATTTCTCGTTGATTCTCTAACGCAACTCCGTATGGTTCCTTAAAATATATTATTTGTTTAAAATAAAGTTAAAGAATTTACCTTGCCGGGGTAACAATATGTTCTATGTTTCGAATTATGCATATCAAAGTAATCGTTGACTAGTTTAAAGAAATCAGCAGTTTCAATTTCCATTCCTAGTTTATGGCAACGTTTAATAGCATTGGCGGTGGTATTTGAAAAGAGTTGTGCTGCTAACTTAACTTTTTGCCTTCCCGCACCTTTTACTGAAATGTGTTGCACACTTAGCTTATAAGTAATTGAAATGTCAGACTCATTAGTTTCTTTCAGCAGCCGACAATGGTACGGGAGGTCACTAGATGACTGTTAATAATTAAGCCTGTATACAAGTAGTGGTTTCTTATTAATTTTAACAAATGCGGTACTTCGCAAATGTGAAAATCTTTTCCTCTTTATTTATTGGGTTGGGAATACAAATCTAAAATGCAATAAATTATTAAAAAATTATATTTAATCTTGGTCTTAAGGTACGGCGAGACACAGCTAATAGTTGACGCTTATCGTCAAATATTTCATTGCCTGAATCGACCAGAAATAAAATTTAGAGCAAACAACAAAACAGATTATTTTAGTCAAACAAAATTATTTGTCGGCACACAAAATATTTTCTTAATGTGAACAAAGTGTGACCACTAGCTATATAAATACCTAAAAAATATATAATTTGATCTTGCAAATATTTTTAAGGTTAAAGCACTTATTTGGAATTCTAAAGCAATTATTTTATTAAAGTTTTAATGAATTTTGTTATCATATAGTGAATTTAATTTTTCACTTTTTGTTTTACCAAACTGCTACGAAAAAGAATCAGTAAATTTATTTGCCATGTGGTCACACTATATCAAATACTTTCATGAAATAATTCTTTGAACAAATAGAGAAAAAGAGAAAATTATTTGCTCAGTTTGGCGGAAAAATAAGAGGAGTTTATTTAAATATTTTTGGTACTAAATTAAAGAAACAAATTCACTATTTTTTTTTTAAACTTAAATATATATATTATATTATATATTTCTTTAATATTTGTTATTTAAATTATTTTCACTAAATAATTGCATCAATAAATGAACTCTTCTTCTTCACATAAAAGTCATTCAGCATAGGATGACATACTGGGAGAAAAACTAATTGAAGGCATGAAGTCTATGTTGCGATTTATATTTTTATACGTTTAACATTGTCTGATGTTTGATTATTTTTTATTTATACATGGAGTTTGTCTATTTTCAAAATTTAAAATTGCTCATATGGAATATTAACTGAAATTTTATAGAGATTGAATTTAAAATCAAAGAAAATTTTTTATACATACATAAATAGTATGAATTGATTGTAATTAAAAAATAATTCTTAAACAGTATGATCTGTTTAATTTTTTTTTACTAATAGCATGTCTAATAGCGTTTTTAACTTTTCTGATTTTGGTATCATACAAAAATTTTTATTATAAATTTTTATATAATGCGATTGAATTGGAATTAATTAAAAATTTATGTAAAAAAGGTAAACATTTCTGAATGAAAAAAGTTTGGAAAAAGTCGTGTTCGATTAATAATACGTATTAAAAAACCAATAAGCATTTTTACAGGAATTCAAGTTGATAGCAAGTGTAATTCAAGCCTTGAATTATAGTCAAGCAATTGAATTACAGTTGTATTACACTTTATTTCAATAGCATTCTCCAGTAAAAAGGAAACATAAATTCAAGCCATATGTTTTTTGCTTGATAATTACATTTGCATTCAATTTCAATTATGAATTGTGATAGTAATATAATTTCATAAATAAACATTTAATAATTATATTATTAAATTGTTCAAGATTGTGTTCTTTTCGCGATTTATTTTCATTATTTAGCGATTTTTAATTTAAGATATAGCAACACTACTTTACGATAACACATGATGCAACAGCTGTTATTTGACGCTGTTTGATCTTGCAAATGAATTGCAAGATCAAATAAAAAAAATACCCAAAATGCAGGAAAATATTTGCTGTTTAGTGGTCACACATTGGTCACATTACTAGAATGTTTTCATATTGGCAAATAAATTTGTTTGACCAAATTCAGCTGTTTTCTTGTTTGCAGTGCAAAAATATTTTCTGTTCAAACTAGAAACATAAAATATTTGACGCTTAATTAAAATTTCATAATTCTTTCAAATCTAAAGCAAAATCTGGTAATATTTTACTTTCTAGAAATGTCTTTTTTATTGATGAAAGAAATTTAAGTTGTTTTGCTGCTTTATTTAATAATTATTTAGAACAAATATTACCATAAATGTGACCACAAGACAAATATATTTTCCACTTTGTGTGTTTGATGAATTATTTGATGTAGTTTTGATCAAACACATGAAACATCTTGTGTCAAATAATTTGACTAGTCTGACCCTACCTTTAGTAAACAATCCAAATGTATCCTTATATCTTAACTTAATATAATTAAAATTATATTTAAATTACGAATCTCATAAACTATTTTTAAAGCGGCTTAGTGAAAACATGAAGTGAAATTCACATTACCTGTAGTTACACCTAAATCTTTCCACAACTTAGGTTGGTTGGACCCAAATCGCATACCACCATCGGAAATCCTGCATTGTGAAGCTCAGCGATTTTGTTGTCTAAAATTTCAACTGTCATTTTACAATCATAATCGAAGAACACTGGCTGCTTCCACGATTTCTTTAATCCACGAGCTTTAGCGACTTGCATGTAATTTGCAGGCTTCTTTACCATGTCACCTACTGTGTCATATTCTTAGGTTTCCATTACCTTTATCTCATCAAATGATAAAACGCAAATCTTTTCCTCAGTGATTTGCCGCATAAATTCTATTTACGTTTTAGTATTCCCTCATCAAAATTAACTTTGCGGCACCAACGCTGCAATGTTGTCACATGAGGTAATGGAAAACCTTTTTTGTACATAGTATGTCTGTACGCCCTTGGACCAGATGCATGCAAACATATTGCGTTAGAAATGTCATTCCATCTCCACTGAATATTTCCTCGCAACATCATTTTACGAATTTGGTCTTCCGTAAATATTTTTCTCATACCATCAATGGCCAAATTAGTTTGGGCGACTTCTGGCTTCAAGTTTTTATTTTCCATTTCAAGCATACGGATTTTGTCCAAATATTTTATTAAGATTCTTTGCCAAAATGATTGGACTATATGTATAGAAAATTAAAATATAAAATTTATAATATAATTGTAAATGCAAATCAACTGAGATACAATATAATTAGACTTGGGTACGATTGGAACGATTCCATTATTTGAACCAAATGAACTAGTTCAAATCATATGCTCACTTAGTTCAGTATTGAACTTAACTTACTGCGTGTTTTCGTTGCTTTTCCTGCTTCTTTTTATACGAATTCTGACATTATGCCGAAAAAATAAGGGTCATAATGCATAGATTCTCAGAATTATACGGCAACTGACAACAAATTAAAAACCCAAGGAGCATTTTAGCTCTAGCATCATATCTGTGGTTTTAGTTAAGAACAGAGAGACAATTTAAATATTTTATTATTAGACATGTACTCGTTTCTTGTTCTTTTATAAATATGTAGTTCAAAAGTTCATTTTTGAACTATGAACTAAAATGAGAGGTCATTGAAATGAACTATTAAGCACAAGTCTATATATAATTACTCTGTTTGTGTTTCTTGTTCTGTACAATCCTTATGTAACGATTCAGCTGATGTATTTTCATATGATATCTGAGGAGTGGAATACGTTTCCTCCAAAGACGAATCACCAATTATCATTGAAAACTGCTCGCTATGTTGATTCTCAGGTGAAAGTTCCTGTAAAGAATAATAAGCATCGTTTGATACATCTGTCGATGAGATGTTCATTATTGAATTAGTGCCATATTGTACGTTCCCAAGTGCAGTCGGCATTAACATTGCTCTATTCCCAGCTGTAATTATGTCGGCTGGAAGAAAGTGGTCAATACATACATATGTGCGAGGTTTTTGAAAAACGCACTTGACAAATCTCGCTCACATATGTCTTCTCTCATCTTCTTTTGGAACTTCAAAAATTGCACTTTTTCCAATTTCCTTCTTTTTTACAAATTACACATGACCGCATTTTTAAACAGCTATTAAAACTGTTGTCGTGTCGTAAACAAAAAATGATTGGCTTTGAACTTTTTATTATTTTTGCAACAGTTTATTCAGTTTTTTTTTTTTAAATTGATCACTGTATTTTATTTATAGAGTATTAAATCTTTTTAATTTTTGTTCTTCAAAAACACTTTTTCTTTTTTGTAGCCGTTTTTATGACAGAACGAATAAGGCAAATTCAACGATAAAAGCCAGCTGATCTCGCAATGTCACCTTATTAGATTCGCCAAGGAATAGCCGTTTGCCGCCGAATTAGAATTAAAGTTTTACATATTTATTATCTAAAATATATGTATATTAAAACTAGCTGCCTTTTCGTGCCTATAAGCAAATGGCATGCAAAAATGTTGAGCAACTCAGAAATTAAAAAATAAACAAAAATTAAAATTGAATGAGCTTTTTTATCTTGGCAGCTTTGCGTTTCTTATTAAACAAGAACATAATATACGTGATTTTTCTAACAAAAAACGATTTGTTTTTTCACAAAAAACAACGGATTTAAAAATGAATAATTTTAAGTGCTCAATGCGCCTATTAATTCTTGCCTACACTTATGTGGAAAGAATCTGTTAAGTGCTACTAAGTTTTTACGAAAGAACTATAATATATATAATATATAATATATAATATATATATATATATTTCAAGAGAAAAAAAATATAAAAAAATTTAAAAATCGGTAGTACCAAAGTTTAAAAATCATTGGCAAAAGGCGAACAGAACTTTTAAAGTGTTTCTTGAAAGAAATGAAGATTTGTTAAATACGGAATTTAAGTTACTTTGACAGCAACAAATCTTTACAAAAACGAGAAAGACCATGCAGGGGAAAGTATAATAAATTATTTCACAGTATTGCCTATGATGCCCAAGAATCACGTATACAAGAATACAAATGATACCGCATGCGTCATCCTCGAAAGTGTTTACGATCTGCCACAAATGAAGACGTTTTTAATAGACTCCTCTATACCTGCGATCCATATGTGACGAGCTTCAGGACACTTCCCGTAAAACTTATAAAAGATTTTCATGAAGACATTAACATTTTTGATGTTTCCACATTTTGTAATTGATTCTGAAAAAGGAAACTGAATGACAAATAATATAAATCTCATTTCTTATTCAATAATCGTAACTTGATATATTTCTTACCCCCATTAACACGAAATCTGGTTAGGCCTTAACTAATAGTTATACTGTCGGTTAAAATTATTTTATTTTGTATGAAAACTGTCAGTATAACTATTAGTTAGGCCATAACCAGGCTTCGTGTTAATGGTGTAATTTTTTTTATTGTTTACCATGAATTATAAAGTTTTATTTTTTTAATACATATACCATATACATACATACTAGGGTGATCGTATCGGTTTTAAATAACCGGTTTTTTGGTTAATCGGTTTCGGTTGTTTTTGAAAAGCTCACATTTCGAATATCGAAGAAACCGGGTTTTTCTCCTCGAATAGCCGGTTTTTTCTAAAAGTATGTTTTTATGATTTTTAGTGTATTAAAAACTTTAAAAAATATTCAAAATCAATAAAACTTTTTTAAAAATACTCCAACTATTTTAGAAGACTTTTTATATTTAGACAAATGTCACATGCGATCTGGTAAGCTTGAAAACTTACTCAATACTTTGTTAACTATATGTCCTGCAAGTAGACTGAGTGAAAGATCAGTTTCAATGTTTAGCTTTATAAAACCAAAAGAAAAAATCCATATACTCCAAAGAATTTAAACTGTTTTATTCCCAAGAGATTATTTTAACCTTCATAAGGTTAACGATCTTCGGGTCAAATTTAACTCAAATAGAAAATATAGATTTGTTTGCCAATTTTTTTTTTAAAAAAAACCTAACGTAGTTGTTGACATTTGAAATTAAATAAAATTCGTAAAATATCAACCACTCACACTTAGAAAAAATTCAATTTTAATTTCAGAATGGGTCAAATTTGACTCGAAGACCTTGTGAACGTTAACACATACAAGGATCGAAGAATCGATCACCCTAACACATACATATTGTCAAAAATAAAGATATTTTATTGAAAAATAAAAGGTTAACTGTAAAAAAAAAAATATAAATATTGAACATATTCGGCAGAATGCAGAAATAAAAGCGCAGCATGAAAAATTTTTGAAAATCATATTAAAATTATAAACCGAATTTAAAAGTCGTAATAAGAAATGCAATAACAAAAGCTGCAAAATCATACACTGGAATAGTGAAGTAAAAATGCATTGAGCACATATTTTTTATCAGCCATGTGATATTGACATCTTAAGAGATACTTGGACTGGCCCGAACCAAGGACTTTGACACCCGAACTCGAAAAACATCATATAAATTTATTTAAAATGAGAACAAAGCACTCGACGGACTTACCGTTTAGATGAAAATAACTATATTAAAAATTCTAGTGAACAGAATGCAAAAAAGGGGGGCACAAATAGAATCAATATGTATAACAAAACAAATTTATACGCGGGTTGTTTTGATTTGAAAAATCTTTGAAAGAATTCAGCGTCGTTCGATGTATCCTTATTATTCGTATCTTTCTTACAATTTAAGTTATGTGTTTTAATAATCCATTTTATTTTAGAAATTTTTAATTTTTTCAGCTGTTTGTGTTTTGACAGTTCTAACTTTACGTTTAACTGGACAATGATGATCAGTTAAACCTAGACTACTTATAAACAAAATAATAAGTGATACATTAAACACACGAATGACAAATAATATAAATCTCATTTCTTAATACAATAATCGTAATTTTTTTTGTTTTATTGTTTACCATGAATTATAAATTTTTATTTATTTTTAATATAACATACAGTAGCCCAATAAAGTCTACATACAGGAATTCAAATTAAATTTCTTTCGTTGAAAGCAGTATTTGTAAGTTAAAATTAATGAAATATATTTGTTAAAAAAATAAATTCACACTAAAAAAATTAAAACAACATCACTTAAGTCGGGTTTAGCAACATTTCCTATCACGTCCAAAATTTCACCTTTATTAGACTTTTTGATTCTGAGTCAAATAACGAAATTTTGTTTTGGTTTTTTGTGCTTTAATGTTCAAAATATTATGAAACTTAATAGCCCCGCCCACCCAAAAGTAGGCGTGACCGAAAATAAATTTTTCGTTATTTTACTCAGAATCAATAACTCTAATAACGGTGAACTTTTGGGCTAAAATCGACATAAGACATGTATTATTGTATATCTCATAAAAAAATACTAAAAAAAACTGCTTTAAATTAAAGTAACATAATAATTTTTCCTATATGTAGACTTTCTTGGGCTACTGTACATATGTATACGAATACTTACATACATAAGCTTTAAATGGATTCTGAAGATATTTTTATTATTTTGAAATTAATAAAATTAATACAAATGTACAAAAAGTAAACGAAGCAATAGAAGATTTTGTGTTTGACCTACAAAACAGGGACTACATAACTACGGTTATAATAACAAATTTATTTCCAGTATGTTACAATTTATCAAAATTAAAGAAGTTGTTTAACTCATGGCCTTGAAACGATATGTGGAGATATGAAATCCATCGTTTACATCAGTGATCATTGATATCTATATTTAGAAGGATGGTTTTTCATACGCCTTTCCTTTGCAAATCTTTTACGCAAGCATGCCCTTTTTGTTATGCACATTTCCTCTATAAAAGGAAATTTTTTATATGAATAAATGATTTAAAAAAATCATTTGTTTAACTTACCTGGCATCTGCTGAGCTATTTCCATCCAAACTGTTTTCTTTTTATCCGCCTGCACTAATATTATTAATTGTTCGTCATTCATTTTAATATAGAAAAAATCATAGGTGTCATTAAAGTGAGTTTTTAGTATAATATACTGGTAATAGATCCGTTATCAAATATTTTTATTAAATTGATTTATATTTCGAAGGGGTTTTAGTAAAAAAAAACTTTTAAAATGAGACAAACTAGTGACTGTGAGAGACAATTGGTAATTCATCATAAAAAGGGAAAATCTTTATCCCAAATATCTGAAATAATTAACCGTAGTCGTAGTACTGTGCAATACATAATTAACCTTCGCTTTACCAAAGGTTTTTTATGTACAAGGTTTACCAATACCCACCCGGGTGACACTACACTTCTATAAATATATGCGACGAACGAAATTTTAAAAAATTTAAAAAATCTTTTAAAAAGTTTAAAATGGTTCTATTAAATTCTATAGAACTCTAGAATTTGTTCAGTGAGTACAAATTTCATTTAAATCGAAACAAAATTAAAAAAAATATTAAACCAATAAAATCGATGTGGTCACCCGGGTGGGTATTGGTAAAGCGAAGGTTAAAAGATATAGACAAGAAAATCGGATAACAAATAAAACTAGAAACCGTTCTAATAAAAAGTTAAGTCATAGTGATGAGCGCTGGATTGTGATAAAAATAAAGCAAAATCCCAGACTTTCAGCTCCAAAAATAGCCAGCGAATTAAAAATATATTTGCAAAAGGAAGTAAGCGCTTCTACGGTTCGAAGAATCCTCCGTAAAAATGGTTATCATGGACGAATTGCCAGAAATAAGTCATATATAAATGACCGTAATAGACGAAGAAGACTAATGTTTGCTAATGACTATTTTAAATAGCCAACCGGATGGATGTTGCCAACTTGCGTTCAACTGTGAACCATGGCGGGGGATCACAAATGGTTTGGGGTTGTATGTCAGCTGCTGGAGTGTGAAACTTAGTATTTGTTGAAGGCAATATGAATACATTTTCTTCTCTGAAAATTTTAAAAGAGAATTTAAAACATAGTGCAGAAAAAATGGGTATTTTAGATAATTGCACACAAAATTTTACGAACAGTTATGACCAAACAATGTTTCATACGCTTTTTATACCCTTCACCTTCGTGAGAAGGGTATATATAAGTTTTTCATTCCGTTTGTAATTTCCACAATATAATTTTCCGACCGTATGGATCCTTATAGATAGCGGAGTCGATTAAGCCATGTCCGTCTGTCTGTTGAAATCAATTTTCTGAAGACCGCAGATATCTTGGGAATCCAAATCTTCAATAATTCTGTCAGACATGCTTTCGAGAAGTGTCCTATTTAAAATCAGCAAAATTGGTCCACAAATGTCTGAGATATGAGGAAAAAACCAGGACAACCACGATTTTTGACCTACATATATCTGGATTACTAAGTAATTAATATAGACAATATATATCTATCTATATCTAATGATAGATATTTCAAAGACATTTGCAACGACGTATATAAGACCATAGTAAGTTGGACCTACAATGAGTCAAAATCGGAAAAAATGTTTTTACATCCGAATTTTTTTTTTAAATTTAAAAAAAAAGAATTTAAAATTTAATTTTAAATATAAAAAAAAATTTAATAATTCGAAAAATTTTTTTTTTCAAAAAAAAAAACAACTATGGAAAAAAAAATTTTGTTTTTTTGTATTTTGAAGTATAATATTGGGAAGGGTATATAAGATTCAGCACAGCCGAATATATCTCACTTACTTGTTAATAATATAATATTATTCTAATATGATGGCAACTACTTAAGATTTGACATTTTATCAGAAATAAAGCTAATATTTATTAAACTTCTTGAAATTTTTGGTGATTTTTTTACACATACAGTATATCGGAAACTCTCCTGTCGAAAAACTAAATCAATTGTCAAAAAACCTAAGTGATGAGAATGTATTATTAAAAAAAAACTATGTTAAACCAAAAACAACACTCGTATGTGTGATTATTTTCTTTGAGATTTTTTTCTAGCTTCCGCTCTATGTATATTTCTCTATGGCCCCAACTACAAACCATGTAAATACAAATGAACTGAAAAACACGTCTGCACTGAATATGCGAACACGAGCCACCGAATTATTTCCAAAATAAAATGTTGCGAGAAATATGAAAAACCTTAAAAATAATTTTTTTATCCTTTGATCCAGCTCACCAAATACAGAAGCAAAGGCAAACAGTTTGAAAGACGGTATCTTATAATTAATTAGACTTTTATTTTTGTATAATATAAATTGGGCCAGCTGCGCCTGTTGCTACATATGGCTCCAATATGGCCCTTCAAATGTCTTAAACAATTCTTCGAAATGTGCAGATATAAAAAATCAAATTTATACCTATTATTATTATTTGTGAGGCTCTACGCACTGCAACCCAAAGGATCTTTTGTGCAGCCTTAGATTTTTCATCCTAATAGATTTAGGCTACGTATAAAGCCAAGTATTATATTTGGTGATAGATCAATTACATCCCCCGGGGCCATTAAGGTCCTTCCGAGCCATTTAGTTCTACATATTGCCAGCATTGGGCAGTCGCATAGAACATGTTCAGAAGTTTCGGCATGAAGTTCACAAAACCTGCACTGTTCATTATCAACGTTACCTAAATTGGTGATACTTCAAACCACAGTGTCCGGTGAATAATCCAGTAAGTGTCTTCCAGTCACCTAGTCCTAGCGAAAGCAACGACTGGGATATACGTCTAGATAGGGTGATGAATCGTTTGGACTGTCGTAGCCCTGGTAGATTACCCCAAAAACGGGCAAATTTCGATTCAACCCAAGTACGAATACGTTCCATAGTGTATCTACGTGGGATGCCAAAGAACGGTTCAGGATCTATAAACGAGCGTCGAAGGCCCTTGGTGGCAAGACAATCAGCGCGTTCATTGCCAGCGTGACTTTCATGGCCAGGTACCCAGCACAGTGTAAGTTCATTGTGTGCGCCGAGTTCATTCAAGGATGTCTAGCAGTGCATAACCACACCAGACCTCACTTCACATGATGATAAGGCCCTGACTATCAGACATAACAAATATTCTACTTCTTAAGCACTCGTTGGAGCATATAAGGATGGCGTAAATTTCCGCCTGAAATATTGATGGGAATGTACCCATTGGGATACCCCTTTGAAAATTGGGACCATAGAGCCTGTTTGGAACCATCAGTAAACCATACTTGATCGGCATTATTTTGCCACCATGTTTGATTTAACCACTCGTCACTTTCAGGTATAAGTACCTAAACTTCCAATTTAACCAGAGTTGGTGACATACAGTGGTGGCCACGAATTTAAGACACGACTTATAACGAACTTAGATATGATAATTTTTACAACCCTGCAATATCAAATTAGATCATGTTTATTTTTCAGTGTACCCTGTAATGTTAAGAAGAAGTACCGCTATTTTGTTTTGTTTGTTTTTACATTTTGTTGCTATTTTTATTATACTTTCGTAAAAACGTGCTTTTAAAGCTGGACACGAATTTAAAACATATAACAAATATTTGGTTTTTAAGTGACTATTTGGTGTTTTTTGAAGCTAAAGGGTAAGTAATGAATGTTTCATTCCATTTTATGTGTGAATACATCAAATTATTTAGTTAGAAATGGCCAGAGGTACTTGGAGTTCGGATGCCGAGCGAAAACTGATCCAACAAATGAATACTGATGGAAAAACAATAATTGAGATTTCCAAGCTACTTAAATGTTCCAGATCAAAGATATACAACGCACTTGAACACATCAAGCAACATGGTACCACCAAAAATGTCAAACAGCACCCTAGAGCCCGAAAAACTACACCTAGGGAGGATAGCTTAATTTATAAATTAGCTGTTAAAGATCCTTTCAAGAGCTCAGGTAAAATTAAAAGCGAGATTTCATCGGATTTTGGTATTAATATATCGTCCAGGACAATAAGAAGACGTCTGAACGAGAAAAACTTACGTGGGTGTATAGTCCAGCGTAAACCACTTGTGTCAAAAAAAATATTAAATCCCGATTAGCGTTTTCAAGAGAACATCTCAATAAGCCGATGACATTTTGGAAAAATATACTTTGGAGCGACGAGTCGAAGTTTTGCCGCTTCGGTTCTGATGGAAAACAGTACGTATGGCGTCCTCCAAACCTGCAGCATCACCCAAAGTACACCCTTAAAACGGTTAAGCATGGTGGTGGCAATGTCATGGTGTGGGCAGCATTTTCCTGGCATGGTGTAGGTCCTATTCACAAGATTATGAGTAAAATGGACCAGCACATTTACAAAAACATACTGACAAGCGTCATGATACCATTCGCTGAAGACAACATGCCTCTAATGTGGAAATTTATGCATGATAATGACCCTAAGCACACTTCACGCCTAGTGAAGAGTTGCTTAGAGGATAATAATATTAACAGTTCTGAAGTGGCCAGCTCAAACCCCGGACCTCAATCCAATTGAGAACTTGTCGAATGATGTTGAGGAGCATGTACGAGCAGTAAAGCCAAAAAATTTGGGCGATTTATGGGAAGAAATTCAAAAGGCTTGGTATGCCATTCCTATGAAACGCTGTATGGCCTTAGTTGAAAGTTTACCCAGAAGATGCGCTGCTGTGATCCAAAATAAAGGATTTCCTACCAAATACTAGGATTGTTTTATGAAACTGAGTCTTAATTTAGAGAATTAACTTTTATTTTGCCTATGTCCTAAATTCATGACCAGGCTAAAACTTGTATTAATCTGTATAATATGTAAATAAATATTCGAAAATATAGGTAACAAACTATTGTTAATTTTTTTTCATAGCATTACTAGGATCTTTAAAAAAATAACATAAATCTAAAATTTGTTCGATAAGATGTAAAAATTATAAGAAATATATAAGTGACATGTCGTGTCTTAAATTCGTGGCCACCACTGTATAGTCCGATATTGCAATACTAGGATAATTTTCAAAGATGCCTATAGGCAAAGAAAAAATATAGTTACGTGAACCAGAATCTGAAACTATCATTAATGATTGGTTTTATTGTCATGACAAACATGCAAAATATTTCACAATTACGAACATAATATTGTTCCAACGTAAATTTTTGTTAAATTTTTTAATCACAAAATGGTCACAACCATCATAATATGGTTTTACTTTTGTAATAATTTGATACTCACAACCAAAGAATAATAACAAGAAGTGAAACGCTGTCAAAAACAACCTAAGTCGGTTGTCAAAAAAACCTAAGTCTTTGTATGTGTTAGTAAAATATTTGGTAGTTGTGTTAGTGTTCAAAAAAAAATTCACCACTGTTCTATTTATATACATAGTCGTATTAAATATTATTTAAATTATGAAGTACTTTTTATATATTTTTTATGTTTATTTTATATTAAATTTGTTTTATTTTATTAATATTATTAGCTATATAAAAATAGTTAATGATTTTTATAGTTTAATGATATTTATTTTGTATAATTTCGAAAATTTTCTTTAATACTTTTTCATTTTTAGTACCCAAAAAAATACTAAAATTTTAACTCTGATTTAAATTCACCATAGAAGTCAATAATATAAATCGTTAAAATTTTATTTAAAATAACGTTATTCTTTGAAAATAGCGAAAATTATTGAAATTTTGCAAATAATTGAAGCAAAATACATATATTAATTGTGTAAACTATATCGAGTTTATTTTACGTATTTTACAATTTAAAATAAAACCAACAATGCCACGTCAGTGCATTATGGGATGTACTACATTTTTGCATCTCTTTAAATTGCCGACGCAAACTGAGAGGCAAGTGTTTGGAATATGGTCAAAATATTAAGCGTTGAAGTGAAAAATTTGTGGTTGTACCTCAAGCTTTATTTGTAACTCCCAAAGCATTATTTTAACACCTGAGAGTATACCAATCAGCCTACAAATCTCCTACTTAGTAAATTTAAATATGTCCGTCTATCTGTGAGACTGTCCATGTAAACCGTGTGCGCAAATTACAGGTCGAAATTTTTAAGATATTTCAATACAATTTGGTAGATGCTAGGGTATTCAATCTATTAACCGTTAATCGGTTAACCGATTAATTTTATTCTGTTAACTGTTCGAATTATTTGAAATTGCCGATTTCAAATAACAAATTTCTTTTTTTCAGTTTATATTGCAATAATATAGCTAAGAGTCCGCCAGACAAATTTTGTTAAAATTTTTTCCCCAAAAATAGCTTATTCGTGCACTTTTTTTGAAAAAAATATAGGAAGAAAAAATTAGTTTTTCACTTTTTTTTAGAATTTCCAGGAACTCCTAATTTTTCACTAACAATATTTGGCAAAGTTGTAACTACGGTAAATCTGAATAACTCTTATGAACATATCAATGCAATCTGAACACATCTAGACACTCTAAATAGCTCACAAAAATCACTTTGTACATTAAAAATGTTCGTTTTTTACTATTTTTTGACGCTAAAACAAAGATTTGTTGTTAAAAAAGAATGGGAAAATAGTTATCAGTATGATCCGGGCCCATCACGTTACCCAATCTTGATCACGCAAGACCGACTTGATGCAAGATATGAAAAAATTTTGAAAGTGGACAAGGTTTGTGGAGCTTCTGAAGAGTAAATATAAGCTTTTATATAAGTTTTTGATATCGGACTTTTTTGGGAAAAAACTAAAAAAAACACACGCATACAAAGTTGAAATATATAATAAGATGCTTTAACTTTGGATGCGTGTAACTTTTTATAGGGAGAAATAATTGTTATCAGGTTTGTTTTATTTTCTTTATAATTTTATCGCAAATATACGTCATATATAAAAAACTAATTTCGACCTTCCGTAGGCCCATCATATATAAAATGAAAATGGACAAACTGAGTATAGGGTTTTACTACCCTTTGGTAGTAGATTCGAACTTATACTGTCATGATCGTGTGTTTTTTTGCACTGTGATTGATTGTAACTGTTGAAATAATTTTAAGCTATTTTAATAAAATTTAAGTAACTTACAATTGGAATCATTTAAAAAAATATATATAAAACATATTTTCATTTAATATTACAATTATTTTCTAGGCGAAATCAATGGATTGAAAATTTAAATATTCAAAATTCTTAAGAAACCACTTTTGTTTGCTCAAACCATTTTTCAGAAGTAATGTTTGCTAACAAGCATTTATCAAAATTTTCTGTACCAGATAAAAATTTATTTAAAAATTCGGATTCGCCTCCTCCAACTAAATGTTTCAATAACGAAAACAATGTCTGCAATACAGACAAAAATAAGATTAATTCTAATAGCAGTAAATGTAATTGTAGTTGTAGTGTTAGTTTTAGTACGTACATAAAATCGTTGGAAACTAAAATTGAAAAAAATTTTAATTGAAAATGCATTTTTAAAACAACAAGTAGATGAATTAAAAAAGGAAAAACATGAAGTAGAAAATAAAATATTAAATAACCATGCAGGAAAAAATATTTTAGAAAAACAGATTCATATTTTACAATCGAATAATCGTATGTATATGTTGGAAATAAATGAATTGAAAAAAGAATTATTAATAAATAATAAAAAAAATTTCGAACACAAAATTAAAAATGTAAGTCCAAATTTAAAAACTATAATTGAAAATGCAATAGAAAATGCTGGAAAAAGTCCATATGCTAAAAGATATAATGCTAAATTAAAAAGAATTGCTTTAGGAACATATTTTCTTTCACCTTTAAGCTATAGGAATTTAAAAACTGACTTGGATTGGCCAGAAACGAGGACATTACACGAGTTTGCCTCGGAATGGCCCAAAACTCCAGGACTGAAAAAATCCCATCTTCAGTTATTACAAATCAGAGCAAACGACTTAACTGATGAACAGAAATATGTGACAGTATCATGCGATGAAATGTCTCTAAAAGTTCATATGCATTATGACAGGAAACTCGACAAAATAATAGGGTTAGAAGATTATGGCGATGAAAATATAACGTCGAGAATAGCCACCAGTGTAATGTTTTTTTTGGTTCAAGGAATAGGTGGACAAGCTTGGAAGCAACCAGTTTGTTATTACTTTGTTCACAATAGTTGTAATGCTCAAGTAATAAAAAATATCTTCTTGGAGTTATAGAAGGCTTACAAAGTACTGGCCTTAACCTGTTCATTTTGTGAGCGATCAGGGTAAGAACTTTGTTAGTTTATTTAAATTATTAAACATTTCGCCAGAGACTCCTTATTTTATAGTCAACTCCTCATTTAATAAAAAGTACTAGAAACTGTCTAGCAAATTCCAAGAATAATGTATATTTTGAAAACTATTTAGTAAGTTGGGAAGATATTGAATATTTTTATGACATTGATTCAAATTTAGAAATCAGGTGTGCTCCAAAAATATCAGATATACATATAAAACCCCATAGACTTCAAAGTATGAAAGTTAAATTTGCAACGCAAGTATTTAGTAAGACAGTGGTATCTGCAATGAATATGGGTGTGTTCGTAAATGCAGTAAATTTGTGCATCACTGATGCCACGACCTGCAAACTTTTGCAACATATAACTTAATGATGCATTGGTTGCACAAATTTGCGGCATCACTGCCAACAATTTGCATTAAAAAACGTTTGACGTAAAGCAATAATCGCAAATATGCTTTTTCGAACGCTAAACTTTTAATTTGCTGCAGTGATGCAATCATACTGAATTTACGAACACACCCTACATTGTATTCATCCGGTCTTGTAGATTGCTCAAAGTCTCCAACTATGCCAAATACCTCACATATCTCCTTTTATTAATAATTTGTTCGATTTACATAACAGCTCAAATCCTAAATTTAAATTTGGAAAAGAAATTTTTTGTGTAAATTTGGATCAAATAAATCTATTAAAAAAACCCAACAGACAAAATTAAAATTATTAAAATAATTGACAATACCGATAAAAACATTACAAATAGGTTTTCATTTCTTGACGGTTGGATTCTTAATAATAGATCTCTTCCTGAATTGTTTAACTATTTAAAAGACTGTGGATTTGAAAGTATACCAACAAGACGTTTATGTCAGGATAATTTGGAACATTTTTTTGGACAAATTCGAAGGGGTTGTGGAAACGCTAGTAATGTAACTCCAATAATGTTTAGTGGTTTATTTCAAAAAAGATGGGGACTAAATTTTGTAAATATAGTTAAAGAGGGAAATTGTGAAATCCATGAAGAAGATGAGTCATCTCAGGCAATTTGCGTACAGGAGAATAACATATCTACTATTTACAACGAATGGAAAGAATTTAAATCTCTTCCTAGACCTTATGTTAGTTCTGAAAACAATTTAGAAAATAATAATTTAGATGGATCAATTTTTGTACAAGAAAATGCTTTTACTTATGTATGCGGTTACTTATACAAAAAATCTAGATCTCTACATAAATGCTTGACCCCTTTGCCAAGATTGGATGAATATTACCTTTTCAATAAGTATACATTTACTCAAGAGAAAGAGTTTGATAAAAATAATCTAATTAGGCCACCAAATGATTTTATTTTATATATTGAACAATTGAATAATGAATTTATTAAGCATTTCGATAGGTACTGCCATATAGTAGGTGTATCAAAATACTTATGTGAACAACTTAAGCATGTCCCTGGTTATAAGTGCTGTGAAAACACGAATAATGAAGTTTTTATATCTCTTCATAAGGACGAGAATTTACTTTGTCCTAAAATTTTTCAATAGAGATGCAGCTATTCCAAACTTGCGACATAAAGTTTTAAAGCTATCACATATCTAAACTGTACTACAACTCTACACGCAGAGAAAAATATAGTTGTGCTTGTTTACTGTAACCATTTCTACAAGTTTTTTAACAATATTATAGCCACAGTAACTATTCATAAGTAACCATAATATGGTTAATTTATGATTGACATGATTGCATCAATCATATTTATGGATACAATAAAAAGTATATTTTGTGGATCGATAGTTGTTTTCATTTCCAAACCCAGTTGTTTTTCGAATAATATGAGGCATTTCATCGCAACTGTTCCAACTGAAATGACTGAAGCACTGACAGAAATCTGACTAAATTTAGCATATTATACCAGCATTTTAATTTGTATTTCAATTATAATTCAATTTGGAATTTCAAAGACATTTTTTTGAATCTTTATTCCAGCATTATTCATAATTATATTCATTATTTTCACCAATTTTATTTTTATTTTCACATCTTTTTCCTATTTTAAATCTATTTTGTTCTCGTAACAACGCTATTCATTTCAATTAAAGTTTAATACTCATTTTATTTTAGCTTATTATACATATTCTTATCTGTATCTTGTTTCAATGACTAATTATTTTAATATAATTTTAAATGTTCTTACAATTTACCAATCAATTTAAATAATTACAATAAATTTATTTATGTTACTAATCTGTTATTGTTAATATGGTTTCTTATTTTTTTCTGTATACATACATATATGTTTTATTATCACTTGTTTATTACTAACATTTCACTATTTTTGTCAATAATTTGCAATTTTGCATTTCCTTGATAATTTATTACAGAGTATTCCCCTTTTCTAATATGTTTAATAATTTTATACTATCATGTATATTCCAGTTCTCACTTTCACCATTCACCGTATTTTTAGAAGCATAATTACAACAATATTTATTTAAATAAAGTTTCGTAAATTATATAATTAAGTTTAAAACAAACATGTAAACATTTATAATTAGAAATGCTGAGGAAATTACATAATATTGTTGTAATTATGCTTCCAAAAATACGGTGAATGGTGAAAGTGAGAACAGGAATAGCCCTATATGTTTTGTTAATATGTAATTCTTACCTTTCTAATTTGGTTCTGATTTTGTTATTATATTATTTAATAAAATCTTGTTTAACCGAAATAAGATTTAGAAAATATCTTTCATTAAAACCAGTTAACCGTCTTACAAAAACCAGTTTTTAAAAAAACCGAGTTTACAAAGAAAAAACCGGTCGACCGGTTTTCGGTTTTGGATACTCAAGTCAAAATTATGGTCATATACACTAATTGCATTTCTCTCTTAAGAATAAAAAATACCTTTTATAGCTAAAACACTTACACTTACATAGTCTTTCAATAAGACAAAATCTGTTATAAAGAAAATTTAAGAGACTGTTTATGTGGGGATTTCATTCCAATGAATATATTTTAACTATAATTATGTTATACAGGATTATGTCCTTCATACATCTAACACCAAAGAATAACTCTAAAACATTGCCCCAATTGGCCCTTTATGTGTAAATTCGTATTAAATTTTGTTTTATTATCAATACAAAAAATATCAACCATGTTTGTTCAAATAAATTTCACCACCTAAAATTAAAATGTCAAAAAAATTAACAAAAAAAAAATATTTTATATTTGTGAAAATATACAATCCAGTTAAATAAATAGTGTAAAAAGTGTTAAAAAAATAAAATAATATCTTCTGTTTAAAGAATGTATTTTCAATGGTTTTTATATGGTAATTTTAAGTTAAAATATCTTCATTTTTGTTTTGTTTACCTCTCTCACAAGTGTGTTGAATTCACACAGCACACGTCTGTGAGAAGAGAGGAATGTTGTTGTTGTACAAAAAATGAGAGGCTTCCCTTCTTGTTATTCTTTGCTCACAACCAAAGTATACCAAGTAGTCTAACTCTCTATTTTATAAATTTACTCTCTCACATATACGGGTACTGTGTAAATTCAACACCCTTGTGAGAGAATTATACACATCAAAAGTCTCGAAATTTTAACTATAAATTGTCCAATAAATATAGTTTGATACGCGTAAATTCACTAACACACATTATTTTATAATTTTTTTCAACACATTTAGCACTTTTTCTTTTCCGAAGCAAGTCCATTTCGCACAAACTAAAAAATATTTTTTTTATTAATTTTGACGTTTTATTTTGTTTGTGGTAGGTTTTAAAATATAGAACAGAGTTTCAATTTTTGGTATTGAAAATAGAACAAAATTTAAATAAATTAAAATTTAAACATTTTTTTAGAACTCTGTGTGTATGGTGAAAATTCAAAACGAACCAACACATATACATTTTTGTAACTAACACATATTTAGACTTAAGGTACGGTCACACACAGCTAATATTTGACGTTTATCGTCAAATATATCATTGCCTGAATCTGACCACAAATAAAATTTAGAGCAAACAACAAAACAGATGATTTTAGTCAAACAAAATTATTTGTCGGCAAACAAAATATTTTCTTAATGTGAACAAAGTGTGACCACTAACTACATAAATACCTAAAAAATATATAATTTGATCTTGCAAATATTTTTAAGGTTAAAGCACTTATTTCGAATTGTAAAGTAATCATTTTATTAGAGATTTATTGAATTTTGTTATCATATATTGAATTTAATTTTTCACTTTTTGTTTGACCAAACTGCTGCGAAAAAAAATCAGTAAATATATTTGCCGTGTGGTCACACTATATCAAACACTTTCATAAAATAATTGTTTGATCAAATAGAAAAAAACAGAAAATTATTTGCTCAGCATGGCGGAAAAATAAGAGGAGATTATTTAAATATTTTTCGTACTAAATTAAAGACACAAATTCACTATTTTTTTTTAAACATAAATACATATTCAATATTTCTTGAATATTTGTTATTTAAATTGTTTTCACTAAATAATTGCATCAATAAATGAAGTCTTCTTCTTCACATAAAAGTCATTCAGCCTAGGATGACATACTGGGAGAAAAACTAATTGAAGACATGAAGTCTATGTTGCGATTTTTGCAATTTTATGCGATTTATATTTTTATACGTTTAACATAGTCTGATGTTTGATTATTTTTTATTTATACATGGAGTTTGTCTATTTTCAAAATTTAAAATTGCTCATATGTACATATGGAATATTAACTGAAATTTTATACAGATTGAATTTAAAATCAAAGAATATTTTTTATACATACATAAATAGTATGAATTGATTGTAATTAAAAAATAATTCTTAAACAGTATGATCTGTTTAATTTTTTTTACTGCAGAAGAAGAATATGTCTAATAGCATTTTTCACTTTTCTGATTTTAGTATCATACAAAAATTTTTATTATAAATTTTTAGATAATGCGATTGAATTGGAATTAATTAAAAATTTATGTAAAAAAGGTAAACATTTCCATAAAATTTAACAATATTTGTGAACATGTTCTTATTCTGAATGATAATATGTATTAAAAAACCAATAAGCATTTTTACTGGAATTCAAGTTGATAACAAGTGTAATTCAAGCCTTGAGTTATAGTCAAGCAATTGAATTACAGTTGTATTACACTTTATTTCAATAGCATTCTCCAGTAAAAAGGAAACATAAATTCAAGCCATATGTTTTTTGTTTGAAAAATATTTAATATTTCAAATATTTTTCAAGTATAAAACATGATTACATTTCCATTCAATTTCAATTATGAATTGTGATAGTAATATAATTTAATAAATAAACATTTAATAATTATATTATTAAATTGTTCAAGCTTGTGTTCTTTTCGCGATTTGTTTTCATTATTTAGCGATTTTTAATTTAAGATATAGCAACACTACTTTTGCGATAACACATGATGCAACAGCTGTTATTTGACGCTGTTTGATCTTGCAAATGAATTGCAAGATCAAATAAAAAAATACTCAAAATGCAGAAAAATATTTGCTGTTTAGTGGTCACACATTGGTCACATTACAAGAATGTTTTCATATTGGTAAATAAATTTGTTTGACCAAATTCAGCTGTTTTCTTGTTTGCAGTGCAAAAATATTTTGTGTTCAAACTAGAAACATAAAATACGCTTAAATAAAAGTACTGATATTTCATAATTCTTTCAAATGTAAAGCAAAATCTGGTAATATTTTACTTTCTAGAAATGTCTTTTTTATTGATGAAAGAAATTAAAGTTGTTTTGCAGCATTATTTAATAATTATTTAGAACAAATATTACTATAAATGTGACCGCAAGTCAAATATATTTTCCCCTTTTTGTGTTTGATAGTATTTCGGTGTAGTTTGATTAAACAAATATGGCAAATAAATGTGTACAGTGTGAACACAAAATCAACCCATGAATTATTTGATGTAGTTTTGATCAAACACATGAAACATCTTGTGTCAAATAATTTGCGTAGTCTGACCCTACCTTTAGGTACTTTTTCACTAACATATGTATAGAGTTAGGTACTGCTATTTAGATTTTCAATAATACGGTCCCAACAATAATAATACAAAATATTTGGAAGAAACATTTTATTTTCAACATAAATTATTTATATATAATTCAATATATGTATGTAATTATAATAAATATAAAAAACATTTAGCATAAACAGCAAATTTAAATTAAAAATTCTGCAGAAAATTCAATTCAAAATTACAAACGTACGACTGATATTTAATTTGACCATCGACGTTTATTTTGATATGCACATAAAATCGGGCAATTAAAAAACTTTTTGGAAATACCGATTTGGATGCAAAAATTAGGTGTATTGGAAATATAAGTACATGAAATATGATAACTACATACTTGAATATATTAAACAGCATTTTTATATTCAAAGACCATGAGAAAAAAATAATTTATTACTATTTTCGGTAATAAAAATAACATTGGCTACATTCGTAAATGCAGTAAATTTGTGCATCACTGCGGCAGTTATGACAAGTTTTGTTGCTGATGCGTGATCAGCTGTTGCAGATGCTTTGCTACTGCGCAACAACTGCACAGAGTTTGCTTTTTAGAACGTTCTGCAAAATTTTCGGCTTAATTGTTCCTCTGTTATTTCAAAGTCCGGTTTAATTTTTGACAGCACCTTTCCCCACAAGACCGATTTTTTTTCTTCCTTCCTGGAATTCTGATTAAATGTCCAACCTGGTTCTTATTATTAATTTTTTAATATTAAACGTAAAATCTTCCACGGAACTATATATATAATTTTTATTTGAATTTGTATTAACAATAATTGTGTAATACCACTACTTACTTTTTCATTTTGACAAAATGTAAAATTTTCTTTTATTTTAGTTTTTTTCAACAAAATATTTTAAAACGCGCACATTTGCAACAGCACTGCAAATTGTTTGCAAAAAAAACATTTGATGTAAATCAATCAGTGCTGCCAAGTGATGCATTTTTGAACATTTGACGTTAATTAGAACGTACCCATTATTATAATTACTCTTTCTATCCCCGAAATATTTTAAAATATACCCAATATACATAAATAATATACATTAAACAAATAACATATATAGTCTTATTGACCAACAGGCATATCTTGCAATTCCAAAGCGCTTTGGTGGAATGATGTTGTATGTTGTGTAGCTCTACTGCAATCTCCAGTAGTTATACAGGACTTGAAATCGTTAATTAATTCTTCATGATTTAAAATCCTTTGCTCTCCTTCATTAGGAGGATTTACGTTTGGTATATTCATCTTTGACTTCACAATACTTTTGATTTTGGACCAGATTATTTCAATAGGGTTAAGCATTGGTGAATAGGTGTAAAAGTGTTGCTGGAGAGTTGTCGAAAATTTCACGTAAACGACTGTGGCAAGCTAAGATAACTGATTGGTTGCATATGAGCGTCCTTTATGGAATACATCTTGCCGCGAAGAGTATTTCCTATGGTCGTAATGGAAACACGTTTGTTGAATTGAGAAATTTTTTTCAGCTATAATTTCAGTTATAATAGTGTTAATTTCCACCAGATTTGGTTGGGTTGTCCACGGATGGGCAATTTTATAACAAATATTAAGAGAAGCCGCCAACTCCACCCAATCGTTTCCTTTACTGGTTGCTTCCACAATACTATGAGGGTCAGTATCGGAATATTTTTTGTAGATTTTACGTACAATACGTTCTGAGTCTGGATCAGAAAGTATGTTTGTAAGAATTTTTAACATAAATAATTACGTTTGATTTTAAACTTACCTTCAATTTTTCCTCTACATAAAGGACAATGTGACGACAGGGAATAAGCCGTATTCCAGCATATCCCACAATTATCTTTTAAATCCATTTTGGATCGTTCAAATAAAATGTTAAATTGAAATTTCTTATGATATACGTTTCTTTGACATTATGTTAAAAGCATGCTTGACCAAAATAAACTACATAATGTTTCTCAATTTTATTTAGAATTTTTTCAATTTCATTTATAATTTTCTCAATTTCAAATTGAGTTTCTCTATTTCATTTGGAATTTTCTCAATTTCATATTGAAAATCTCAATTTCAATTGAAATTTTCTCAATTTAAAATGGAAATTCTCAATTTCATTTGGAATTTTTCCAATTTTATTTGGAATTTTCCCAATTTCAATTTTAAATTCTCAATTTTTGATTGAAATTTGAAAAACAGAAAAACCAGTTTCGGTAAGAACTAATTATGTAAAAATATATACATACTATGTACAAATTTTGAAAATAACTGAAAAAACGCTTTTCAAGGACCTTTTACATGATACCAATATTTCACATGTTTCCTTTGCGAGAAATATGAAACAAACCATAAAAACCTTAAGGACCTTTTTATCCTTGGATCCAGCTCACCAAATATTGACGCTAATGACAAACATTTTGAGAAACGGTATCTTAGTAATGTACAGGATTTCTTAATATCTTCGATACAATTTGTGAAAATATATCGACGTGCTTTGAACGAAGCGATGATTTCGATGAATTTTTATATACTGAAATAAACTATAATTTTCTTAAACAACTTTAGGGTAGGGTTCTATAGCAGAAACAAAAAGTCGTCTTTTCGACCTTTCTACTTTTTCCGTTTTTTTAAAAAGTAGACTTTTCGAACTTTCGACTTTTTAGTTAAATCGACTTTTCGACTTTTTTAGACTGTTTTCGACTTTCCGACTATTTTCGACTTTTTCAACTTTTTACAATATTTATTGATGCGCCTTTTTTAATGTTTAGCAATAAAAATAAAATTTATCAAGGCGATTATAGTTAGAAGAATGTTGGAAGAATTTTGTGTAGAAAAAAGATTTATTTTATAAACATTTATTTATTATTTATATTAGCATATACTAAAAAATGCAAGTGTACCAAATTGCAATAGTTTTAGTTTAATGTTGAAATTTAATATTTTTTGAACAATCTAAAATGTCGACTTTTATCGACTATTCGACTTTTTTCAGCAAAAAGTCGGTTGTTCTAGTGGTTCTACGATAACTCAACCAACTCCACCATGGGACTACTTCCGCATTTCATCAGGGTGTGTAGCTTAATTTCAGTATCATTCCTACGTCCTCCTTACATTCCTATCTAGCTATCAACTGTTCTCCCCATAACCTAGCTCATATAGACCTCTATGAACTATGTATATTAAACACTATAGGAAAGCTTTTTGAATGCTTATTACTTCACAGGCTAAATAATTATATTGATGAACTTGGGCGCTTATCTCCGAAACAATACGGATTTCGTAAGGGAAGAAGTACGTTTGATGCTACTAACGAAGTAGTCGAGATGGCCAGGATATAAAAAGGTTTTTGCATCATTATGGGTGTATGTGGTTATCTGTACAATATAATAGCTGACAACCTGAATAAAAGAATACTACTATATGGGGTTACACAAGGATCCGTACTGGGGCCATTTCTATAGAACGTCATGTATGTTTGAGATTTTTATCGAAATTGATAAGAGAGTGATCGATGTTTTCTGGTGTTCTTAGCGGTATGTTTTTCGAGCAATGAGTACTCAAACAAAAAACTAAAATTTTGTGAAAATGAGCGAATTTTCTTAATTGTGAATAAGTTCGAAAGGAATCAATCGATTTTTATTATCAGTATCTCATTTTGTTGCTATGAAATGTGGCTTTGCGATAAAGCAATAAACCTGAACAATTTCTGCAGTTATCGATTTTTCATGAGTTATTAAAACAAAAAAAAATATGCTATTATCACATAAAAATATTTTTTTTCCTTCAATTTGTTATTATAACTCTGAGTTATTATAACTACTGAGTCGATTAAAACACAATATAAAAACAGATTAAAGGTTATGTAAATTCTATTTTTTTTTTAAGTTTACTTTAATATTATCGGACTAACCGTTTTTGAGTAATCATTAATTATCTAGAGAAACTTTAAAAAAAAATTCACAATTTTACTTAAACATTTATTTAAAAAAAAAAAACATCTCCATAGAATTTAAAATTTGGACCATATTTGTACTACTGCAACCACAATAAATCAAAATTGTGTAGTGGTTTAAAAAACCTTTAAAATTTTTTCGATTTTGTTGCCCTGTGAACAGTATACTTAAACCCAAATTACTGCTTGCATTTAATAAACTCATGTGTTCATAATGGTATCTTAGTGTCTAACTCCCATTAGCTTGTATGTAACTACTGTTCATCATTATTTGAATGTTCCTGTTTTAGAGCCTATTAGCCTCAATACCTCTATACCAGGCGCTGATCCATGTCAACCATTTGGGGGAGGGGGAGAAATAAATTAAAATTTATTTTACATATTCTTGTTTATATTAAAAATTTTCCGTTTTTTTTTTGGGTTAATTTCCCATTTTCACCAACGAAAATTTTTAAGGTACAAGGTGTCTTTGTGTGCTATTTAGAGTCCCTAGACCAGTGTTGCCAATTTGACGCTTTTCGGGTATTTTATGACGTTACCCTTTTATTTTTTCCAAATACCCTTTTTTAAAAAAGTGTATTTTTTTACGCTTTTTCCATATTTTGTGGCGCTTTTTGTTAAAACCATGTGATTTTGTAACAAATCAAACTTATAAAAGTCCTGGAGGCTAATTATCGCAGTCGAACACGACCGAATACTTATTCGAACGTGCGTTTTTTAATTTTTAGTTTTCTCATAATTGATATCGAATAAATTGTATAGAAAATTATAATGTTTGCGTTCGAAATTTATTTCGATTATGCGTGGGACAATTTGTCCCCTGAGTATTTCACTAAAATCGTTTTATGGCCCGGTGATGATGATGATTATTAAAAAGGTGTATTTGAAAATAAAATTGTTTTTCTATAAAAAGTTATCCTTAATTTGTTTTTTATTGAATTGTTATTTTATTTTAAGGTTTCGTTTACTCCTAAGTAAATAATAAAATAAATAATTTAATTAAAAATTTAAACCTGCTTTTTATATTTAAAGTTTTGTGCTTTTTATCGTTGTTTTAAGTGCCAATTTTATTACCGTTTTTAAACGTTTTGAATGTGTTATTTGTGTTAAAATTTTCCATTTTTTCTCTTGGCGGTTTCTACTCTTTTTTCGTAATTTTTTTACCCGTTTTTACTATACACGTGACGCTTTTCTTCATTTCTAAAATGGCAACACTGCCCTAAATACATTGAGATTGCATCGATATGTTCACA
Source organism: Calliphora vicina (assembly GCF_958450345.1). Classification (NCBI taxonomy): domain Eukaryota; kingdom Metazoa; phylum Arthropoda; class Insecta; order Diptera; family Calliphoridae; genus Calliphora; species Calliphora vicina. Next base: position 103,050,707 of record NC_088783.1, on the reverse strand, counting down.
AGAGTTGTTCAGCTTTATCGTAGCTACAACTTTGCTAAATATTGTTATTGAATATTTGAGTTCTTCCTATATTTTTTTAAAAAAAAGTGCAAGAAAAAGCTATTTTTTCAGAAAAAATGTTAACAAAATTTGTTTGGCAAAGTCTTAGCTATATTGTAGCCATATAAAGTTAAGCGGTATCACCAAGTCTGAATTAGCTGTTGGCCAAAAATTGATGACACCATTTTTTGAAGGCCCACTGATTTTCAGAAACTTTGGGGGCCCATAAAAAAAATAGTTACCAAAATGGACAAACTGAGTATAGGGTTTTACAACTCTTTGGTAGTAGAGTCGAACCTATACTGACATGATCGTGTGTTTTTCCAAAAGTCTTCATAGTTTAATATGTTTTTTAAAAAAAATGTATATTGAACCAAAATAATACACATATCGCTGGCTTAACATGCAAAGGCTCTAAGTCCACTTTTTTTAGAAATTGAGATTTTAATGCAGTAATGTACAATAAGTAAAAATACATTGATTAAAAAATTGGAATTATCTCACTTTTTGTTGTTGTTTTGTAGTGATGAGCAAAAGCGCTTAGTCCAATTTATCACAAGAAAAAGCTCTAACTCCCTATAAAAAGTACATTTCTGTCAAATTTATCAATGACATGTATTAAAACAAGTAAGAAAAAACTAAGTAAATGAGCAAAATAATTTTTCTTATAAAATTTCAATAATTTATGTGTATACCAATATTTTTAAGAGATTTATGCTCGTTAAAGTGATTGTTGGAAGCGGGCCTTATATAGGAGATATGACTAATTATAGACCGATCGGCATGAAATTAGGTATAACGTGACTCTGAATCTATCGGTATAATTTGGTGGGTGGGTGTTAGACAAACGCATTATAGCTATGTATATTCGGCTGTGCCGAATCTTATATACCCTTCACCAAATTGTACTTTAAAATACAAATTTTAAATATTTTTAGGTATACAAAATTTAAAAAAAATTCCAAAATTGTTTTTTAAAATTTTAAAAAATTGTTTTTTAAATTTAAAATTTTTTTTTAAAAAAAAAATAAAAAAAATAATTTATGGCATAAAAATTTTTTCCGATTTTGACCCATTGTAGGTCCAACTTACTATAGCATTATATACATGGCCTTTGAAATATCTATCATTAGATACCTATATTGTCCATATCAATGACTCCAGATATAAATCAAAAATAGACCAAAAATCGAGGTTGTCCTGATATTTTCTCATATCTCAGCCATTTGTGGACCGATTTTGTCGATTTTTAATAGCAGCCGAGCCGGAAAATACATTGCTGTATAAACTCCATATAAATTCGTTAATTTAAGTGCATTGTTCATACCTGCACATTTAAGATAAGTGCATAATACTTTTGGAAGCTTTAACTGGTTTTCATGAAAAACATTTTATTTAGCTGCCTAATACATAATTAAATCAAAACAAATAAGAAAAATACGATTTTGAATGAAAAAATATGTTGTACACTTCTTAATAATAATTTCAAAAGTATCTAAAATATCAATTTGACGTTTTTAGACGGAAAAATCACAAAGCTTCGTGTAAATTATTTGCCGTTAGCTGCTTTTTTGGGCAGTAAACTGTAAATGCAATTAAGTGCATTGAGGTTAACTGCATTTTTAACTTACCTGCACAAAATATCGTGCAAAGTTGATTGTGCAGGTAAGTCAAAATTACTGTATTTTGCTTTTTCACAAAGAGTAAAACGTAAATTTTTGGTATAGAACCACCTTTCGTGGAATTGAATTTAGTTTAATGTTATTGGTGTTTCTTCAAGTTTTAAAACATCTTTATATAATCTTTTGATTTAATAAGCAAAACATCGCCAATTCAAAATTTAAATATATAATTTGAATCTAACGAAGCTTCGAAGGTTAAACTAAATATAATGGAAATTGAAGACATTCCGTTACAAATGATGGCAGTGTATATAACCAGAATTAGTAATGGCGTCAGTTAATCTCTTTATATTATTTTTTTTTTATTTGTATCCAATTACATTTTAAAACCAAAGACAATTTTTAGCTTTTTTTTCATATTTTATTTATTGTATCTTCACAAAATAATGTCAACTATCAATAATTTGTTCAAATCTTAAATCTAAATATTAATTTTTATTTACGTCCCACCACAGTTGGACGAAAAATTATGTTTAATTTATAGATCCTATCATCAGCACAGGTCTGTTGGATTCCTTCTTCTTAGTACATATGTATCGTTATTTTCTCGTGACAGGCGACAAAAAAAATATTTTATAATCATTTGCAGGAAAGGCTTCATTTAGCGAAGCCGCCTGCCGCGTTCCATGTAGGAGAAAGTCCCTAAAAATAATCCTTTCCTGCGAAACCGAATAGTTGCAAGTCAAACCACTGCGGCCGCTCTTAGGGACTTTCTCCTCCATTGAACGCGGCAGGCGGCTTCGCTAACTAAAGCCTTTCTTGTAAATAAAATATTAAAAAATACTTTGTTTTTGGAGTGGATGTTATTTAATTTTTGATTGAACTTTCTTTTTTTGTCAAATTAAATAAATCATTTAAGCAAATAAAAAATTTTCTAAGATGCAATAATGCCATAATGGCTTTATTTCACTACTACCATGGGAAATAAGGCCATATTGTCTTATTTCCCAACTAGTTGAGCAATAGAGCCATATGGCCTTATTGCCTATGGCCTTATTTCACTGCACCTTCTCACATACCAAGGCGCTGCTGTTATCATTCGTAATATTTTGAAATCTTTGAATTTTTTCAATATTAGAAGCTGAGGTCGTGTCCCATAATTGAATTCCATAACACCATATGGGTTTTATTATTGAGCTGTACAGCAAAAGTTTGCAATCTAAACTCAATCTCGAGTTTTTACCAATTAGCCAGTAAATTTAACTTCATTTGAGTCAATTTCGTATCCATATGCTTTTTCCAGGTAAGACGTCGGTCTAGATCAGTGGTGCCCGAAATCACAATTCCCTAGCACGCGTAATAGGGCGAGACAATTCTGCTGACGTTACTTTGATACACATACACTATAAGCTTACTTGTGCGTTTTCTTATAATGATCATGTGTTTGTTGCTTTGTTTTCATCTCAGAGAACAAAATCAAATCAAATTCTCCGCTGTTGATCATGTGTTTATTGCTTTGATTTCATCTCACAGAACAAAATCAAATTAAATTCTCCGCTGTTTTACCAACACAACCAAAGCTTTGATGGTATGTGTTCGGGCACCACTGGTCTAGATGCAGACCTAGATATTTAACTTCAGTGACTTAACTTTCTAGAAGCTTGTGTGTGTTCACTGGTAAATATTGTTTTATTTTTATCGATAATCCTTCATGCCATCCTTTTCGAAGGCTTGCGAAACGTTGATGAAGAGTGCAGAACAATATTTTTTTCTTCAAATGTCTTGGATATGATTTCTACCAACCTGTGAGTTTGTTCTATGGTGTTATGTTTTTCTCGAAATCCGAATTGATGAGTTGGAATACAATCAAAATGATTCACTATCGGCTTTAACTTGTGCATTAACAGTTTTTCGAATAGCTTTGATATATTTGACAATAGGCTAATGGGCTATATGATTCTACTTTACTGTGATCTTTTCCCGGCTTAGGTATCATTGTAACTAAAGAAACCTTCCATTCTGGTGGATAATATTCAAGGCGTAATATAGCATTAAAAATAAATAGGATTATTCTTAATGCAATTTGGGGTAGCTCGAGGAGCATCTTGTTACTGATTTTATCAATACCAGGTGATTTTTTTGAGTTTAAATCAACAATAGCCTTGACAATCTCTGAAATCTCAAAACGAAGTGGTTCAGCTACAGTAATATGGGGTAAAGTAGGTGGTAACTCTATTATATCGTTTGACTCGCTTGGGGAAAATACATTCTTTAGATGACGCCCAGCCTCCAATAGAATTACGTAGAGGAGGTCTGCTCATAACATGTCTTTTTAATTCTTTTGTAGCTCGCCATAGAGAGTAATTTGAGTACTGGGTGGCATCTAAGTTCTCCAGATATTTATTAATTGAGTCAGTTTTGCGTTTGTGAAAAAGCATACTGAGGCGTTTGCGACATTTTCCAAGCTCCGTTTTAAGTTGAGGGGATCTGTAGAGTTGCCACTCTCGACGAACTCTTCTTTTTTCAGCTAATAACTGTTCAATGTCTTCAGAATAGAGTCTATTGTATATAATTTTTGAGTGAGATATCGATATCTTCTGGTGTTCTTAGAGATATATTTTCTGTACTGTGTGTGCTAATATATTTTCTATATTTCAACCAATTTATTTTCCTGCTTGATATTGCAGAGTGACCAGTCGGGGATACTATTCGTAATAATGTTCATATTTGTTTTCAGTAATCGAAAACCTTGGAGGTGAATATATCGACGAAATTAATAGGTTTCTGAGTCCTATTAAAGTCAATAAAATTAAATTTGGACGCCTCGAAAATGTTTTTTTGATATGTCGTAGTGGAACTTTTTTCCTTATGCCAAAAGCTATCGAAAAATTGATGGCACAATATCTAAATCGATCCACCCTAGTGTATACCAATTAGGGTATTCAATTAATCGGATTTCTGGTTTAATCGGTTAATTGAGCAAATAATTAGTCGAGGTTTAGATTTAATCGGTTAATTTGAAATTAATCGATTAACCGAATAATTTCTATTTTAATTTTAAACTGAACATAAAACTACTAATTGTGTGAGCTTATTTAAGTATTTTATTAATAAAAAGAACAAAAACATTAAAAAAAACAAAACATAACAATTCAACCAAAAAATAAATAATTTTCTTTAGTTTTATTAAAACTTGATTTGGAAAAAACTCTCTCTGATTGTAGATGTTGGAGAAGTCGAAAGTAAGGCATGATAAAGAATATCCAATATTTCAGTTCTTTTTTTAGCCTTTTCTTAGCTTATAAAATCCTCCATTATTCCATTGGAGTCATTTTTGTTTTTTTTTTTAGATTTTGAATTCTTTTAATAATTTCCAAGTTCTGATAAAATACTCGTTTCAGTAATGTCTCCAGTTTGGTCTATTATTATGTTCTCCGACAAATACATGTAAAATAAATAAAATACATATGTATGTCAGTTGTTATACTCACTAAACATGTTTCTTGGATGTTCGAAAAATATTTTTCATTTACAAAATATATTTCAATTACAAAAAAATATGTTAAAGTGCAAACAAAAAAAAATTTCGGTTAATCGATACAAATTAATCGCTTTATTTTTTATTTGAAAATCGTCAATTTTGAATTATTTGAACAGTTATCCGACCAAAATTAATCGATTCAATACCCTAATACCAATGTAATTTCTATAATTTTTATCATATTGTTACGAAATTGTACTTGAATTCAAATATAACGATTTTAACGGCTGATTTAAAAGTAGCCTAATGCTTTCAAATAGCAGTGCTGTAATAGCAGACTGTAACATATCTGTGGGCATTATTAACATTGAATAAAAGCTTTCAGTTGACCATTGATCGTAAGTATGGCAACGCTGTTTGCTGCGACCGTATATTCGAATTCGAATATTCAGTTAAAGAATATTGTAGAAAGTACACCACAGATGGCGTATGTATTAGAAAGCTCTAGACAGTTAAAGAGCAATCTAGAGTGCAGATGGCAGTGTTATAAACAGTGGCAGATGATGCAGTCATTAGTGAGTTTATCAGACGCTTTTCGAATAAACATCAACTGTGTGCCTTAAAGTGTGTTGTATTTTTCAAGTGAATTCGTGTACATTATAAAGTTTGTCTGTATTTCTGCGAATTTATAAACGTGTATAAAAATATTGAGTGGCTATTTAATTCTGTTGTACATTTTAAATAAATAAAGAGTTGTTACAATTTTTAAACTACTTAACGGCTTTTATTTGCAGTCAAAAGTATCCGGTTTATTTAAAGGAAATAAACAAATGTTTTGAAAAGGTTAAAACGTAACAATATTTATGTATTTAAGATTCGGCATAGCCAAATATAGTACTCTAACTTGTTTTTAATTTACACTAAATATTCTCAGCTGATGTATTCATTACTGTAACTGTGTAAATAAATAATCGGCATTATTCAAACGAATATAACCGATTACTTAGATTATGTGGAGTTTAAGTATAGTTTCGTGTTCGGTTTTAATCGAAACCGAAACCGCTGTTTTTCAAGACCTAAAAACCGACAATTATTCTTCGGTTTTTACTTTTAATCTATTTTTCAGTAGAAAAATTAAAAATTTGGAAATGAAAAACAAACTTTTTCATACAAAGATTTTTCCAAGTATTTCCTGGCAATTAAAATTCAAGTGACTGTTTATTTATTTAATTTAAAAAAATGAATGCAAAGTGTTTTTAACAAAGACTTAGTTATTTTTTTTTTATACAGTGACTGTCATTAATATTCGGTTTTTGTATTGGGAGTTATTAATATTGAAAATTATGCAGGAATATAAACAAAAATCGTGTAATTTTTTTTGTAAATTAATTATATTTTTCGAGATCAAAATGTATTATTCTAAAAGTAAAAATTAACTAGAAAAAATATAAAAAAAAAAACAAAAAAGTAAAAACTAACACAAAATTAAAGCTTCATTAATATTCGGTTTTTTAAAAACTTATAAATAAAGATCGTAAAATATGACTTAAAAAAACAAAACTAATATCTGGTAGGATATCCATTATTTTTTATAACTTCAGATAGACGATTTGGCATATTAGAAATAATTTTTTTTAAATAATCTACGCTGATTCTATCCCATTCTTCTTGTAGTCTTTTTTTGAGTTCGTTTTTAGATGAAATTTGACTTGTACGAATTTGACGATCCAAATGATTCCATAAATTTTCTATGGGATTCATGTCGGGAGATTGGGCTGGCGTTTCAATCACTTTTGGGCAATTATAAAGCAACCATTCACGGACAACATGGGCTTTATGTTTTGGATCGTTGTCCTGATATAATTTAAAAGTTGATGCAATTCCCATTTTTTCAGCTGATTGCTTTAAATTATCCTTCAAAATGGTTAAGTACAGATCCTTGTTCATGGTACTATCAATAAAAACAAGATTTCCGACACCTTTCGACGATATACAGCCCCAAACCATCACATGCCCTCCTCCGTGTTTTACTGTGGGAGTAATGTTTTTTCCTTTAAGCTCCTCATTCGGTTTCCGCCATACCATAGTTCTTCCGTCACTTCCAAATATATTAAATTTGCTCTCATCAAGGAATATAACGTCGTCCCACCAACTTACATCTTTCTTAATATGTTCCTTAGCAAATTTAAGTCGGTACTTTCTATTTTTTATATTTACAAACGGCTTTTTACGGGCAACTCGTCCATTAAACCCTTGTTTTTTAATGGTTCGCCGTATTGTTGATTCTGAAACTGTCTTTTTAAACTCCTCCTTCACTTCAGTAACAATTTTAGGAGCACTTAAGCGCGGATTTGCCTTAATTTTCCTAACAATTAGACGCTCTTCCATATCGGTCAACTTTTTTGGTTGACCAGTTTGTTTTTTAAAATGAATACGTCCTTCGTTTTTGTACCTTCGAACAATATCACCGACAGTATTTGGCTTCATATTTAATATTTCAGCAATATTTTTATAGGTTTTTCCATTTTCGTAATGAAAAATCACCAATTCCCTCTTCTCTAAAGAAGTATTTTTTCCTTTACGGCCCATAGCTTTTTTTAATAAAAAAAAACGGTTTCTAATATGATTTCACTTGTTACACGAGTTTATTTAAACTTCGTAAATATAAATTCCTCCATTATTCAAGCCAATTTTGCACAGTTGCAAAATTACAGCAATGTAATTTTTAGTAAGAAGAAAAAACCGAATATTAATGAAGCATAGATTTAAGTAACATTTCAGGTTTTCAAATTATATAATTGAATTTAGTCGATGTATATAAAAAAAATTTCCAATAATAGAAAGCTCTCAATAAGTACATTAATATATAAAAAAAATTGTTTCGAAATACTTTATTTTTTATTTAAAAATTAAGAACATTAAAACTCCATACAATAAAACCGAATATTAATGACAGTCACTGTATATCCAATAAAAGTATGTAGTACTAGCTGACCCCGTGCTCTTCTACACCCCCATTAGATGAAATAAATAGTACCATTAAGTCTCCCTTTGTGAATTAATAATAATTCAGGATAACTTGTCTCTAGTTTCATGTTTATTGGTTCATTGTAATGTGGATTCTAGCTCATTCGAAACGTATAATTAGAATTAAAGAAGTACCATAAAGACTCATATTTTTTATTCCCATTTAGCATCATGAATGCCTAATTTCATATTTCTGGGACCATTATTATTGAAAAAGCAAAAGAAATGTACTACTAAAGTCACCTTTTGCGAATTCTAACTCATTCAGAATCATGTGTGTCTAATTTTTAGGTTTATTATTATTAAATATTCCAAAAGTACTATTACAATAAAGAAATATTACTATAGCCAACTATTATGTACATACGTACCAATTTTCCACAATTGAACCCCCGTCAAGCTTGAAATCAAAGTAATTTCCTGATTATAGGTTCAATATTATAGAAAATTCAAAAAGTACCATTTTGAAGAAAGTAAAAGTACTTCTTAGTTTGAGTTAGTTCACCTTTTTTGAATCATAAATATATAATATTGAGCCCACTCTTCTTGATTATTCCTTTACTGAGAAGCATATTTAACTATTAAAAGAAAATGTACCAATTACCTTAATTCTCTTCAACACCCGTCTTTGGTTTTTTGGAAACTCTAAGTTTAAGGGCATCGACATATTGACATACCCTGCTACATCGGAAAATCCTAAGCCTTCGCGAAAGATAACCTTATCTTCAAATCACCCATGTAAAATGTCCACTTTGACGATCGCTGTGTGGCACATTTGGATTGTAAAATTTTATCATTCGAACTTGCTGCCCATTCATGTGACTTGCCACTATAATTTGGCATCAGTGACAGAATAATAAACAACAGATGCCGCCAAAACAACATGGCCGCCACAAACTAACAATATCTACTAGCCTTTATCGGAAAACCCTTTGCAAATAAATTGTATACCTACCTACCTGATGTGCTTAAATAAAAATAGCTTTTACCAGTATAGGAGAAATAATATTATTCTATTGAAAGATTATGATTATTCAAAATTCAAAATCATTGAAATGTAGAAATTTAATAATATAATTAATCATTTCTATGACAAAAATAGAAAAAATGATGTGTAATTAACTTTTATGTATGTACGTTAATATGTAGGTACATACTTGTAAATTATACAAAATAAATACTCTCAAGGTATTTTTTATTGCAATAAATGAAATAAATTATTGATTTTATTTTAATAAACCAATAAAACAAAATGAAAGTTTTCTTTAGTTAATGATCAAAGTAAAAAAAAAAAACAATGTAAGTAGGTATCTTCATAGCAAAAATAAACACATTATTATAAATATGTATGTAGGTACAACATACATAAATACAAAATAGTACGAATGTGAAATGACCTCGTTTTAAGCCAAATTAAATAAAACTAAAATAAAGACGAATAAAAACAAACGACACAAATACAATGAGACCGACAGAAAATACACAAGAAACGAAGAAACAAAAATTGTCACGAAGACTTAACAAAAGGCCAACAACAACTGTCAATAATACAACAAAAAAAAAATTGCATTAAAAATGGTCGTTCGTTTTTGTGCTCGTATTTAAGTAGGAAGAAATACACAAGAAGGAAACAACTGGAAAAGGTATGGTGTCCTTGAACAATAAAATATCAATACATTTAAGGATATACAACAAAATATAATGTCATTATTTCTGTAATGTTAATCAACTATTAAGACAACAAAAGAAATAAACAATAATTCAATTGCTGTTGCTGCTGCTTGCTAGCTTAAATTATTAATTAAATATTTGTCTAATCGTTTGCTTTTGTTTGGGGTTTTTGGGAGTCGACCATGTTTTCTTTAAACTCAAAAAAAAATCGTTTAATTTTTCAAAGTATTTTAATGAATTACAATAAAAACCTATAGAAAAACAACAAATGCCGCTAAACAACAACAGCTGTTCTTTTATTGTACATGTTGTTGTTGTTTTTAATATTATTTTTTTTGGAAATATAAGGAGAATAAGAGTATAAATCAACTAAATAAAACCCGAAGTTAGATGAAGAGAAAACACGAAGTTATACTCGTCGTATTTTGTTTGTGTGTGCCATAGTGATTTAGTGAGGCCAAACGCCGCTTCGCATTAACAACATTGCAAATGAAGAGTTTAGTTCTGTTTTCAACCCCGACGAAGTGGGTTTACTAACGTCGCGTTTGTTGTTTACAAAATAAATACAAAAAAAAAGAAAACAAAAGCAAATTAAAAGAATGTTTGAGAATATTTAAACAAATACAACAAAATTAAAGAGAAATGTTAGCTATTAAAGAGTAAACACAACTGTTAGTAATAACATGCAGGTACTAACAGCTATGTTGTTAGTTATTTGTACGAAGAAGAGTGTGAGAGATAGAGTGAAGAGCCATTTTCTTTAACAGTTTCATATTTTCTGATGTGTGTTTTGTGTTCTGTTTTTTTTGACAGATTTTGTTTTATTACGCGAGTTTAGTAAAAGACGACGTGCATTTAATAACGCAAGTGAACAAATTTTCTTTTGCTTTTCCTTTTTTGTTTTCCAATAATTTTGTTATTTAAAAGTAATTAAGAACTGTCATAAAATAAAACCAATACAATTTTAATGTAAAATTTTTACTTAAAAATTTTAATTTGCAAAATTTAAAGTTACAGCATAAACTTTTTTTTTCAAATTACTTTTGTTACAATATTCGTGATTTCATTGTAGTGTTTTAGTTGTTTGTTAATTTTTCTTTTTTCAATGCAATATAATATTTGGCAAATTGCTTTCTCTTCATTAGTGTTTAGTTTGTAAAGAAAATGGAAAGCGAATTTTCTTTTATTGTACAATAGTTTAATGATTTATGCCTTTATCATAGGTATATTTTCGTTCTGTTTTTGCTTTCTTCATTTATCGGTTATTTTCTACTTAGTTTCTTGTCGTGTCTCTTTGGTTACGTTTTGTGTTGTTTTTTTCTATATACTTTGCTCGTTTTTCATTCGGTTTGCCAATTACGTTGACGACTAAAGACATCGTTAATTTCCGTTTTGTTGCGTTTCCTTTTCATATTAAACAATAATATTTTTTCTTGTATGGTTTATTTATTTTTCATTTCAAACAAATTTTTATATAAAAACATGGCTGTCATCCATTTAGTAAAATAAACATTATGTTCTCTTTACTCTATTCTCATACTCACTAATTTTATAATGCTCTCGTTAAAGTGTATAAAAAAAGAAAATATTTTTAATTAAACAAAATCAAATGAAAATTTAATACTTAAGCAAATATTTGTTGTTTTGCTAATTATAAGCAAGTGCCAGTGAAAAAAATTTAAATAAATATAAGTGCATTACTAATTAATAAATTTCTTTCTATATTAACCTATTTAGATAAAACTACTTTCATTTGCTATTGATTATAATAATATGCAAATTTTATTCTATGGTTTATATTTGTGCAAAATATGATTTAAAACAAAAAAAGTAACTAAAATAAAGCAACTTTATCAATATAACCTATTAAATCTTACAACTCCAAAACATATAAGGAAAAACTCATAAACAAGAAACATTTTGTGTCATTATTGTTGTTATTATTATGAAAATAAATGTCAATTGCAAATCCACACACTTAACAGTTGTTTCCTACTGCTGTAGTGCTGCTGCTGAATAGAGAACGTATGTGCGAGCGTGTGAATTGTTTTGATTTTTCTTCTTCATTTCTTGTATTTTCCCCATTTTGCTGCCTATTGTTTTATGTGTTTTTTTTGGGGAAAATCTTTTGTTCATAAAATCAAAACCAACAACAACAGCCAGCTCTAAAGCATAACTAAGGATTACAATTCTGTTTTGGAACACGGAGAATAACAACTACAAAAAAAACAAACAAACAAAATAACTAAAATAAAAATGGTGAGTAGTTGAGAAAATTAATTCTTCTAGTATAGTTATGCAATTAAATTGCAATTTTCGTAAATATTCTAATTGGAAATTGTTATCACCAAAAAGATTTGAAAATTGTTTTTTTACTTTAATCTAATGAAGTTATTTATGTTTTTTTAAACAAAGTTTTTTGTAGTGATTTGAACACGTATTTTATTTTATATTATTTTAAATTTTTAGCAAGTATTTGAAATAAGTGTTAACTATGTTTCATTAAGTTATTTTAAAATTATATTTAACTCCAAACCATAGAGAAATATAGAGCGGAAACTAGAAAAAACTCAAACAAAAAAATTACTCAAAATGATCACACATACGAGTGTTGTTTTTGTTTTCATATAGTTTTTCTACTAATACATTCTCACCACTTAGGTTTTTGACAACTGAGTTAGGTCTTTGACAGGAGAGTTTCCGCTCTATGTCTATTCTCTATGCTCCAAACATCCAAGATTATAGGTTCACATTTCAAGTACCTAGTTGTCAGTTTCAGGAAACTTAACTTGACATGGTCTTGTGAATAAGAGCTACCCATACTTCGAGTCTTAATTATACTTACATAGATCTATGAAAATTTCGCCTGGGTCTATGTTGATAATCAGGTGGTGTTGAAAGCTCTGAAGGCTCACAGGTTATAATCACTGCTGGTACATGACTTTAAGAGAACACCAAACGGGTTACTGGAACACTACGTGGTAACCAGGACACTGGAAATCCCGGGCAATAAGACTGAGCTCGGAATTATCCTTGGAAGTGTGTGAAGAATTGTTGAAATCATTACTCAGCTTCTACCACAGAGTTGATTTGGAGAAAACAAGAACTAACTACACCTGGAAGAGCAGAGTAGACTGTGGAGTCTAAGGCTGATATAACCCAGACTGAATATTTTTCTTATTTTTTATTGAATTTTTGTTTTTAATAATTCACAATAAGTATTAATATATTAACCTAAATTATAAATAAAGTTGTTATTGCCATCGCAATATCCAACAAAAACTATTCATCAATAAGATTATCTGGCTTAGTCCAAGGCTTACATTCTTTTAAGGCGTCTGTGACCCTCAAATGATATCAGTTCCCATTGTAAGAAGATTTGGATGATATATAAGTTTTCCTTGTAGTTCGATGTTTTGAATATTGAGATCACTAGGTTAGATTCTCAGGCAGCCGCATAGTGGAGACAGGAAAGAGAGCTGGCTTGGGTCCAAAGCTTTGTGTTACCTGAAAATAATGTTTAAAAAAATGGACAGATCGAAATGAAAAGAGAAGGAGTTAGTCAGATGTAATAAAGAAGTGAAAAGGAAGGAGGTCCGAAAAAGAGAGGAGATTTTTAAATACCAGTCAATTGACAGATGGAAATGATAACAGAAGGGATTGTCAAATGTAAAGAAAAAGTAGAAGTGAAGAGGAAGGGAGTCCGAAAAAGAGAGGAGATTATTAAGTACCAGTCAATTGACGAATATTAGGTCTATCAGTGGACTGGCCTGATTAGCCAATTGCTGTTCCTGATTAAGGCATTACTGCTCAGAAAGACAATTTAAGGAACGATATCCCAGAAACCTTAATCGTAGATCTCCTAATGCCGGACAATGACAAAGAGGATGAAAATGATACCTCCTCTTCATTTTGATAACTTCTACATAAGTCGTTATAGGGCAGGGCAAGTCTCCTCGCATGGTTGCCAAATGTGCAGTGTCCGGTTATCACCGCCACTATATTACTAAATAGTGAGCGTGTCAGGCCAAGAAGATAAGTTGTCTGCCCTCGGTTTAGTCGGTGCCATATCATTCTGGTTATAGTACATGTGGGTTCGCAGCCCCTTCTAGTCTGAACGAGCTCATAGTAAAAGTTACTAATTTGTAGCTTACAATTAGATAACGGAATCCCACATATGAAGTCTATGTCTCCGTTAGGCAACATTGCGCCTTTTTTCGCCAAAGCAACAGCAAGATACTTGCCCGTAATATCTCCGTGTCCACGTACCCTCAAGAGTACGACTGTTGAATGTCTCGCTGTTTAAGGATGCCGTCATTTATGGATTAAGTTTGATGTTGTGTACACACCTTTCAGAGATTTTATTGCGGCCTGACTGTCAGTATATATACGAATATCCCTGCGTTATGACTTTTTATAACTGATCCAGTTAGCCGCCCTTTTAATGCCGATACTTCATCATTTGGATTTCTGAAATATAGCCTAGTTTCGAATTCCTGAATATAGACACCTACGCCAACTCGATCTTCCTTTGTACAGCCGTCCATATAGACTGAAAGACTTGTGTTTTGTAAAGTTCCGTAAATTTGTTCCGTGTTGTACGGAATTAAGAAACCGAAGTTCCTCGATAGGAAGGGCCTAGAGATACAGTAATCAATATTAGCTGGAAAATTCTGTGTACTTTCTATTATACTGGCGTGACCGTATGAAGCATTTGTCCATGCATCAATCGCATTTAGCCTTAAGGCCGTAGTGAATGCCTGGCCATTAGATCCACAAGGATCCAGTTCAATATTGTAAAGAACGACTTTGGTGCAGTCATTCTTAGAGATCCTGTTATCAGGATTTCTATTATCCTCAATCACAATGGATGTTACAATTTCTAACGTACCAAATAATAGCTGTTATTATTCATATTCAGACTGAATATGGCAGGTACCTGATCGCTAGTCATTGCCAGTTAGTGCTAGGACTATCAGACAGAACAACAGCATATCTACATTCCCACGACAGCCGATTCTACGCACCGGAATGACCCGAATTCACTCGGCCAAGGGCTGTCAATTGCTGCTACAACAACAGCATATCAAAGTTGTGCTGAAGAGGAGTTAGAAACTGTGTATATTTTATAAATTTCCGGATCAACCATAGCACCATAGCTTAACAAATTTTCACTAGAAATATTCATAATATTCGTTAAACATATTTACAAATTTCTACCTAAGTATTAAATTTGGATAAATATTAAGCTAATTCACAAGGTGTCCTAATTTCAGAAGTACTAAAATAATAACAAGAAAAAATACGACTGTTGTGAACAACCCCTCATAACTAAGTGTGCTATTTCAAATCTAAATCAGCTGATATAAAAGACAGATACAAAATAAAACAATAACAAAAATTTTCTTTAACAATGCCAAGTGAGAAATCTAAAATAATATCCGGTTTGTGCGAAAAATACATTTTCGAGGTGGTAATGGCTGACTCAAGTAAATAAAGATTATCTTAAATTTGTTTGCATATTATTCTGCAACCACTTTTACACTTTTACGAAAACAAATTTTGTTCAAAAAATAATTGTAAACAAAAACAGCTGATTATCAGAGACCTGTGTCGAACACTTTTATCGGTGGCGGCGGCTTGTGAAAAATGGTATGGCGGCTTTGCATAATTTTTCCAGACTATAACTTTTTGACTGCGATTCTCAGTGTCGGCTCCCGAATATTATCAGCGACTCGGCGGCTCGGCGTATGCGGCTATTAGGGTTCGGCGCAGGTCTCTGCTGGTTGGTTACGACAGCACAATAAACATAGCTAACAGAGTAGTAATAGTTTAGGACATTTTTTGCTTGAATGGCAACAATAACATTTTTAAACCATTGTGAAATATTAGAACATTAACACAATATGACATGATAAGAGACCTTGTGAATTGACCAATTGTTTACATTTTTTTACCAATACCTACAAATAATTGTTTTTTCCCCTTTATTGCAATCTTTCAAACTCAAATGTAATACATACATACCTAAATACTATTACATAAATCCTGTTTTTCTTTTTCTGTCTTTCTTAAATTTTTACAATACAATTTATCTTGTGCAAACCCGTTTTTCCTTTCCTTTTGACAAAATAAGGAAAATATGTTAACGACAAAACCCACCCACATTTGCCCAATCTACCAAAATTCATATCCATTTGTGTTATTAACAGGGCAAATCAACATACAGCATCTGTTGATAAGCCTGACCTTACTGACTACGAATTATTGTTCTTGCACTGTGTGTACATGGAAGTAAACATGGGAATTTTTATCATTTGAACCTAAAGAAATACACTGCATCCTCTTCTTACGACTTTTATTGGTATGGATTGTTTGAATGTAAATTGTATATTTTTAGCTAGAGTATTTTGATATTTTACTCACTAAGATGAAAAAGTTTTTACACACATAGCTGTGAAAATATAATGATTATTTAGAAATGTTTTTTTAACATTTACTCTTGTGAATTCGATAATATTTTTACCTGAGTTAAGCTCTCATTTGTCCAATTCACAATCGGTGTCATAGCGTTGTACCTCGTAATTTTTTTATTAATGTTTTGTTTCTACAAATTTGTTCGAAAAATATTTATGACATACAACGATATAACGCTACGACACCAGTTGTGAATTGGACAATTGTTTAACCCTTTGACGCATAAGCAAGTATGCTTGCCGAGGATTTTTAGTATATATATTGGTCCAGGTAACAGATAGAGCAAATATGTCAAAGACTGTTTTATAAAAGACAAGTGCAAGTACCTGTCTGTTCCCACTTGTTGTCAACGAGACTCCGAATTTGGCCAAACAGTGGACTTTATGCCTAGGGCTGCTACTGGGTAATAATAGGGCGCAAGGAGCTGAGAGTAAATTATGTTTTGGATTCAGTCTTTATATATCAGAAAATAAAATGGAGCAGATTTCGTAAACTCCAATCTGCCTTGGTCTAATCAAATTATGTTTGGCAAGTATGTATGGGTTGAAGCGAAAATTAACATTCCTAAAAACGTCTACAACTAGAACCTCTAATTTGAAATTAAAGTTCTAGCTTTTGAGCGAAAAGCAATAGAAAAGAGTGTTTAAGTTTAAAATGAGTGGATCGGCCCCACTCAAAAGGAGTGACGTATGTTCACTCTGATCGTGGCTAATTTTATATGGGTATTATCGTTCGAATGAGCTCGCTGAAGCTCCCATCAACACGTCTGTATTGATCTACTGATCCAACTTTTCACCATGCTCAGATCGCAGGTGTCATACCACGGCTCAGATTTGAAGAAATAACCGTGGCTATAAAATTCGGCCAATTTTATATCACATTAACAAGGCTATATAAGGAGCATACATGTATTCAAAAAGCTGTCAATCGATGAACATATGGTAAAGTTTAAAGGACACAATGCCATGAAAAAATACATGAAGGATAAACCTATTTCATGGGAATCAAACCTTGGTGCTTATGTGTGTCAGAAAGTGGTTACTTACATACTTGTATAATATGGACATTTACACCAAAAAAAGAAGACAATTTTTTTACGAGTCTGAAATTAATGCATATTCTTCAGGAAAATCCGATGTAATAGAAAGCACATGCCAAAGAACTTTCCGGCGGATAAAGATATCAGGGACATCAGCTACTTGATGTCGGATAGCATTTTCGAAATAAAATGGATGGACAATCGTGATGTCTACATAGCCTCAAATTTTATTGACCTAACAGAACTATTCAAGGTCATGCGACGTGTAGGTGGGCAAGCTGCTAACATGGATTTATTGCCCCCTAATTAATCAGCACTATAACAAAGGAATGGCAAGAGTTGATCTAATAGATCAAAAAAAGTGTATTCGGAGTACGATCGTAGAAGTAAATGTCGTTGGCTCTTCCACCTTTACGAGTTATGTGCAGCTGTAGCCAAAGAATTAATAATAGCTTCAATTCAAGAAAGCATGCCTTTTCAGCGGTAACCAAATATCGTTTTATAAGAAAGCCCAAATCTCTCCATAAAATGAAAAAGCATGAAGGTGGGAAACGTTGTTCTAATTGTGTTTCCAATAATAATTATAGTCGCACACTTCGTTCCTTCGAATATATCATGAACAACGTATTATATTTTTGTGATCTATTAAATTTTACTGTATATTTAAAATAAAAACCGTTATTTTAATCTTTTCTGCGAAATGAACTAAAAGGTTACCCAGAGGGCCAGATTTTTTTCAGAACTACTATAAGGCCATAGACTGCAAAAATATTAAAAAATTCAATTACTCATTAAATTTTTAACGGATTTTTAGAAACAATATTTACTCATTAATACCCTGTGATCCTGTGATCAAAAGAATGGAATTTTTAGGAAAATATATTGAAAGGCTACATAAACATTACTATGAGAACAATATCAGTTAAAAGTTTTATAAATTTTAAATAGAACGATTTTACACCAATCTTATATAAAATTTTAACCTTGTACCTCGATAAAAGACAAACAATCAAACGAATTTAAAATTGTTGAGCAACTTCAAATTTTGTATGACCCCCTGTCTATACTTGACAAATTTTTATCATGATAAACGTCAAAATGGTTGTCAAGATAAAAAAATTATCAGGTATAGTCCCCATTTATTAGTATTATTGCTTCGTTATGACAAAATTGTTAGTGCTTTTGCTAAGACAACTTTGTCTTGACAACAAATCTCATTTATTGTTATGATAAATATTTGTCAAGTATAGACAGGGGGTGACCATAAAGAAATATGTGCCAAGTTTTATAGAAATATTTTGTTTGCTACCTTTAATAATTTTTTTAAACCCTTCACCATGAATGCCATGGCTTGGTATTTAAATTAAGGAAAATCGGCCAACAAATAGCTGTGATATAACAAAAAACCACGACTACCTCGATTTTTTACCAATGTTTGCTATACAGTTTTTAACTTACCTGCCTTTTAAAACTATGCTATACTTATTAAAACAGGCTAAAACTTATAAAGCTACGCGTATATTAGACTTATAATTACAAGCAGGTAAATTAAACGACTACAAAATTAAGAATATAGAGAAAATTTGAGTTATTTGAATAAGAATTAATATTAAAAAAAATCCATGGGCGGGTATAAAAGTATATATAGGGTTAAAGAGGACACTATCACCTTTCTCTGTGTGATTTAATTATTTGATTCTTAAAAGTTACGTTCCTCTAAAATTCAAATTTTATGTAAATTAGTAGTTTAAACAAGTAAGAGTGCTATATTCGGCTATGCCGAATCTTATATACCCTTCACCTTTGTTGTGGATGCATTATTATTTTTTATAATTAGTATATATGTATGTACATTGCCCACATTCAGCGTAAAGCATCCTAAATTTATCAAGAACACAAAAAACAACAACAACGCCAAACGAAACAAAACACCAAAAGAAAAAACAAAAACAAAATACGCAAGGCAATGAAACCAACACACATCCAAACATACGTTTAATTGTATAAAAAACAACAAAATACGCAAAGCATGCACATTCAAATATACGATTTGTTGATTTTTTGTCAACAAAACCAACACACAACCAAACAAAAGTTTAGTTGTATAAAAAACAACAACAACGCCAAAAGAAACAAAACACAAAAAAAACAAAATACGCAAAGCATGCACATCCAAACATACGATTTGTTGTTTTTTTGTCAAAAAAAACCAACACACAACCAAACTAAACTTTAGTTGTATAAAAACAACAACAACGCCAAAAGAAACAAAATACACAAAGCTTGCACATCCAAGCATACGTTTTGTTGTTTTTTTGTCAAAGCATGCAATACATTGTGTTTTTTGATGAAATTTTCAGAGGTTATCTCGGATTTTTGCTCATATCTCCGTTATTTATGGACGGATTTTGCTGATTTTAAATAGCAAAATTCTCGAAAGTATGTCTGACAGAATTGTTGAAGATTTGGATCCCGGAGATATCTGGGGCCTTCAGAAAATTGATTTCAACAGACAGACAGACAGACGGACATGGCTTAATCGACTCCGCTATCTATAAGGATCCAGAATATATATACTTTATAGGGTCGGAAATGAAAAATGTAGAAATTACAAACGGAATGACAAACTTATATATACCCTTCTCACGAAGCTGAAGGGTATAAAAATATTTGATAAATCTTTAAAAATAAACAGTACACTGGCCATCTACACTGTTTTTAAAAACTACAATCCAAACAAATTAGCAAAAAATGTCAGTACATTATTGATAAAGTGTACAACCAGGGCTGCCAGATGAATTTGGGAAAAAGTCATTTCGAATTTTAAAAATCGTCAAAAAATCGGAAAATTAAAAAGGTCAAGATTTCTAACAGGAATTTTAAATTTCTATTTAAAAAGTGAACGAAAACATCACATTTACAAAACATTTCTTAAAATTGAAGTTTATAAATAAGAGATCACTAAAATAAAAAAGTAAAGCTCAATTTTATTATAATAATTTTAAATAAAAGACATAAAATATAATTTAATCTTTATTATGACCCGAAAGAACATTCTCTGACAATACTTTTTAAAGATAATTTCATTAAAATATAGCAGCACGCTGTAGGTGGTTCATTCGGAAGGTAATAATGCCTGAGATTAAAGGATAAATTCGAGCTTGGTGGCTTCAATTGAATGGGGTAATGTCATTATATTTTGAATAAATTTTGTCAAAATAGAAAAAGTTGCTTTAGAATTTTTCCTTTTTATTTCAGTAATTTAGTTACAAAAATTGATTTAAAATCTAAAAATTTTAATTGACCAACAAAATGGGAATATTCTTTAACTATTTCATAAAATAGTACCATTTTTTCATAATACAGAAAATCGTAATTTTCAAGAAAGAAATCGTCAAATTGCTATTTTTGAAACCAAAAATCTTCAAAATGACGATAAATCGTCAAATCTGGCAGCTATGTTTACAACATAGAATAAACGCATAGAACGGAAGGAGAGAGTAAAATATAACTCTCTTTTCACACATACGGTGATACAAAAACAAAACACATGCAATACATTCTCATGAATTAGGTTTCTGACAACAGACTTAGGTTTTTGGTTCTCAGTTACCTATCTAGTTGTTGTCTATGGTTTACAAGCTATTATTGATCATTTATATCTGATCAAATATAAAAGAATTAACTTTTTTATAAAATTAAATATTTATGTTTTAAAAACTATATTTTGACCAAATGTTTTGGCTACTTGAGTTTTGATATGTTTGCACTAAAATTTTTAAAATCGAAGACAATAAAACATTTATGTTTTGGCCAATGAAAATCAATTCCGAGCCACCGTGCGACGTTTAATTTTTAGAGCATTTTTTACTGCATTATTTGAGAGCATTTTGAAGGCTAGGTAATAAATACCATAGACAATAACTAGATAGGTAACTGAGAGCCAAAAACCTAAGTCTGTTGTCAAAAACCTAATTCATGAGAATGTATTGCATGTATTTTGTTATTGTATCACCCGTATGTGTGAAAAGAGAGTAATTTATCGATATATATTACTCTCTCCTTCCGTTCTATGTGTTTATTCTATGATAAATACGTTATTTTAAACTTAAGGATCAACATACCGGAATATTTATCTATATTATTCCACCTAAACGTGTGTTATACATATTCATACATTTTTGTTTGTCCATTCGGTATAGCCGAATATAAAATTCTACGTTGTTTTTTTTTATATAAAATGTATGTGTTTTTTAATTAAAAATTTTAGCCAAAAAAGGGGATTTTAGCCATAGTGGGGAGGGTATAATGCTTTTTTGCAGATGTTTGTAACGGCCAAAAAATATTAGTCTAACGCCACCTTAAAATATACCGATCGACTTAGAAACACTTTCTGAGTCGATTAAACGATGTCCGTCCGCCCTTCTGGCTGGCTGGCTGTCCATGTAAACCTTGTGCGCAGAGTACAGTTCGCAATTTCGAAGATATTTCGATCAAATTTGGTACATATTATTTTTTCAGCCCAAGGACCAAGCCTATTGAAACTGGCTGAAATCGGTCCATTATTTCAACTAGCCCCCATACAAATGTCCTTCCGAAATTGGACTTTATCGGTCATAAATGTTTAATTTATATATGTATCTCCCCAAATTCCGCTCCAAATAAGTTTTATATATACAAAATTCATGTCACCAAATTTTGTTACGATCGGTCCATAATTAGTCATATAGACCTGCTTCCGAAAATCACTTTAACGTGCATAAATCGCTTAAAAATGTTGGTATACGCACAAAATTCAACACAGTTAACTTTAATATAGACATAAATTACACGACCTAATTTCATGGTGATCGGTCCATAATTGGTCATAGCTCCCATATAAGGCCCACTTCCAAAAATCACTCAAAAATATAAATTATTGAAATTTTTAAAGAAAAATATTTTTGCTCTTTTAGTGTAGGGTATTATATGATCGGTCTTGTTTGCAATGAGTTTAGCCTTTTTTATTAATTTCCTGTGGACGAAATATTTCCATAAATTTTCAAGGGAGTTTATGTCGGGAGAATAAAGTTGTTTTTGTACATTACATTGTTGGAAGTACAAGCTTTCATATATTTAGATTCATTTTTGATACTGACTCCTTCAGATCATCTTTAAATATGTCTCTTAAATACAAATCGGAATGTCTCGTCTCTATGTTGAATATTTTAACCCTTTCATTACCTTAGGCACAAAGTATACAGAGGGACACGGCAAAAAAAATATATTTGTCTCTTTCGCTCGAAACAATTTCAACTGGTTTGGTTTTGTGCTTATTTATATAGTTGTTTGTTTTAACGCACTGTCTGTATTAAACCGCAAATTTGTTTTCTCTTTCTATCGAAACAATTTCAAAAAAATCTGATTTTAGTGTTTTTGAACTGTCAAATTTGACGCCTCTGTATACTTTGTGCCTTAGGTACAAAGTAAAAATTTAAAAAATCGTCAAAAATACAATTTACTCTTTATTTAAATAAGATAATGTACGATTGTGTTTTAAGAAATGCTACCGATGGGATATCAAGTCCCAATCCCAGGACATACATAGATTCCCGCTGAAGGATAGAAATTTGTAAAAACAATTTTTTGAGCTTCTCAGTTTTAAATATAAATTTTTTTTTAAATATGAAATGCTATTGATGGGATATCAAGTCCCAATCAATGCCGTGTAAATAACCCAGTGGGACATATTATCCCAGGATATACATAGATTCCCGCTGAAGGATAGAAATTTTGAAAAACAATTTTTTGTGCTTGTCAGTTTTAAATATAAACAAAAAAATTACCTAGATACATATATATAAATTCACCGCTTATAGAACGGCAGTGAAAGGATTAAGCTCATATGACATACAGAAAAAAGTTTCAACATAAATATTATGATTTGATTTCAATTCATAATATTTATAAATAATTTCTTAAATAATATGATATTTTTTATATTTTATGTTTTAAAAAAAATATAGTAGGCTTGAAAAATATTATTTCAATTTTATTTACCCTAGTCTCCACGTAGCACAAACAATAACGTCGGCAGAATAACAGCACAGTGATTGCTGATTGCTTTAGGTGGAGAAAACGTTCGTCACAAATACAAAATTTTCAACGGGAGAGGTTCTATGAAAAACTGATCTGTATTTTGCTTATATTTTGTGTTGAATGATTTTTTCACTAATTTATTTGTTTTTTTACTTTTGGTACTTAAATAAATTAAATGTGTATGAATTAATCGCACTGAATCATACAAAGAAGAAATTTTACATTAATGACAACTGAACTGACAGCTTATTGCTTAGCAATAATTGCTCAGGCAATCAGTAAAGCAATCATTGCGAAATGGATTGCTACATATGTATGACAATTTGCCGTCTACACTCGCAAATTTCATTGACACAATAAAATTTGACAATTGCAGCAATAAATATTGCTACGTGGAAACATGGGTTATGTATATTTGTATGTTGTTCAAAAATTTTTAAAATTTTATTATTTTTTTTCAGCTACAAAATTAAAAAATATGCGCGAAATTCACTAAATTTTGTTAAGAGGATAAAATTCTTTAATGTTTATGGATGTTTTATTGTGAATAATGATATTTTTTAAGTTACAGATATTGTTAAATCATCTTAAAATATTGGCCAATATATGGCTATTCATTATATAATACAATTGTAATGCAATTTATTAAAAAATAGCATACAATCTACGTAAAAAAAGCAATAATTTCCGTCATGTACAATTTTATAATATTTATGAACATGTTCTTATTCTGAATGAAAATAGTTTGAGAAAAAAAGTCATGTACGATTAATAATATTTATTACAAAATTCATTCATTCCAATTATGAATTTCTTTTTTCAGTGTATTACAATATATTTGCACTGTTCTCCAAAACTGGAAAATAAAAAAAACACGTGTTTTGTGACAAACAGTGAGGAATTTTCCCTACTTCTGGCAACACTGCACCAAACATATAATAATGGTACAACAGTACGTATGAGTAATATTTAAATGAATTCAGAGTTTCTAAAATTATTTCAATATAATTAAATATTTCAGGTTTTTAAGTGTGTTATGTTAATACATTTATTGTAAATCGTCACTTTTTTAACCAAACATATAATTTTAAAATGCGAAAAATTAGTTTTTGACGTATAGCTTGTTGGTTGTAATAGGAATGAATTTGAAATAGTTATTTTTATTTAATAAGTTTATGATACATTGTGAACGATACTGTTGAATCATTTATGCTCACTTTTCATTCACCACTTACCATTTTTATGTGTTAGATTAAAAAAATTGCTTTAAATTACAGTAAAAATTATTAATTTATACAAATATGTAGTTAATAATTAATAATAATCATAACTAGGCTTCCCAGACGTACTGTTTTTTGTTTTTTTTTTTTGTTTAAAACATTAAATAAATGTAAAATATTTTTATTAATTTAAAACAAAAAACATGTCAATGGAGATGAAAGCAAATGAAAATGATTTTAAGGGCTCAATTACAATGTCTCTTGCAAATTTTCCAATAATTTGCAACATTTGATAACTTCGTAGAAAAATTATAATTCAATTGTAATACCATGTAATACCCTACACTAAGTAAATAAGCAAAAACATTTTTCTTTTAAAATTTCAATAATTTATATTCGTGAGTGATTTTCGGAAGTGGGCCTTATATGGGAGCTATGACTAATTTTGGACCGATTTGGTCGTGTGATTTATGTCTGTATGAAAGTCATTTATATTGCATTTTATGTGTATACCAAAATTTTTAGGAGATTTATGCACGTTAAAATGATTTCTGGAAGCGTGTCTTATATGGTAGTTATGACTAATTATGGACCGATCATAATAAAATTTGGTGACATGAATTCCGTATATATAAGACTTATTTGGAGCAAAACTTGTGTAGATACCTATATAAATTAAACATTTGTGACCGATAAAGTCCAATTTTGGGAGGACATTTGTATGGGGGCTAGTTGAAATAATGGACCGATTTCAGCTTGGTCCTTCGGCCAAAAAAATTATATATCAGAGACTCAGAAAGAGATTCTAAGTCGATCGGTATAATTTAAGGGCGTTACAAAGATCTGCGCAAACGAATAATACCCTCCCCACTGTGGTGGTGTAGGGTATAAAAAGTAATATAGAGGCAAAGCCTGTAATCTCCGCCATCAAAACAGATGAATCGAAATATTGGTCGTAGAACCAAAAAGTATATACATTAGGGTGGAGCGATAAAACAGGGCAACAAAATCGAAAAAATTTTAGAGGCTTTTTAAACCACTACACAATTTTGATGTATTGTGGTTCCAGTAGTACAAATATGGTCCAAATTTTAAATTCCATGGAGAAGATTTTTTAAAAATTTTTTTTTTCTAAAATTGCGAATTTTTGTAGATGTTTCACCACATAATTTATGATAACTCAACAAGAGTTAGTCCGATAGTACTGAAATAAGCTTGGAAAATTTACATAACCTTTAATCTGTTTATATATTGCGTTTTAATGAGCTCAGTAGTTTCAGAGTTATAATAACAAATTGAAGCAAAAAATATATTTTTTACGTGAAAATAGCAAATTTTTTTGTTTTAAAAAATCATGAAAAATCGAAAACGGTTGAAATTGTTCAGGTTTATTAAGTTTATTTCAATAATATCGGAATAACACTTTTTGAGTTATCATAACTTATGTGGAGAAACATCTACAAAAATTCGCAATTTTAAAAAAAAAATTTAAAAAAAATCTAGCCATATAATTCGAAAATTTTACCATTTTTGTACTTAGGTAACCATGATGCATCAAATCTATATAGTGGTTAGCGAAGCCTTTTTTTGTTGACCTGTGTAATGTATGAAATTTTGTTTTCAACGGCATAGTCAAGGCGAATTTACTGTACAGGTGGCGTTAACAGCACAGCTGATCTACTTTTTTTTATTCGCCTTGGGGGCAAACTTGTCAAAAATTTTTGTACTTAGGTAACCATGATGCATCAAATCTATATAGTGGTTAGCGAAGCCTTTTTTTGTTGACCTGTGTAATGTATGAAATTTTGTTTTCAACGGCATAGTCAAGGCGAATTTACTGTACAGGTGGCGTTAACAGCACAGCTGATCTACTTTTTTTTATTCGCCTTGGGGGCAAACTTGTCAAAAATTGTTTACAAAACGATTATTTTATGTCAAAATTTGTTTTGTTTACATTTTTAGCTCCAAAAATAGTTTATAAGATCTCTTAAAAGTACAACAAAACGGGTAGCTCCGGAGTTCATTCGATCAATCACAACCATTTGCCACGTGCATACATTTGGAGCATTAGCTCTACCATTTTTACCGCAAACTGTGCCACCATTACAGGAGCTTCCAGGAGGCACCCTTATTTTATCAGTTTTTTCATTTTCTTTATTATCTTTGGATGTTTTTTCTGGACCACGCAATTGCTAATCGATGTCCTCGCAAATAAATTTAGCGTTTATGTAAAATTAACGTTATTTTTATTGATTTTATTACATTTTTATTTTATTTTTTATTAAATTGATTTTATTTTTGTTTTTTTTCACAAATTTTTGTTTTGTTTTTTTGACACTTTTGTCCCCCAAGCAACAATAAAACACAATGTTGTTATTGCAATGTTGTACTTGTTGTAATATCAACGCCACCTGTACAGTAAATTCGCCTTGGGCATAGTGATATAAAGTTGCCTTTTAATGAGTCAGTTAAATGTACGAAAGATTACTTACCTGTTTTGACTTTTTAAAGACTACTACAAGGTGGGCATTGGGGACTTCCACTCCCCCGTTTTCTAGAGCAAATTTTTTATTATTATAATGATGTTGGGGCCATCAACCAAATGAAATTTTTTGTGTATATTTAAGAGTTTAAAAATTCACTTTCAACAGGTATTCCAAAGCGATTGCGAAAAAAAACAAAATTCCGTAATATAAATTAGCCACACTATTCTGTTTTGTAGTTGACAAAAATAGAAATTAGCCTAATTCGGCTGCAGCGGCAAAAGCAGTCGAGTGGACGTGTAGCTGTGCTGTCTTCATATAAACGTGTACTATATATTATTTTTAACAGATTGCAGTTGGTAGCCTGCTGTCTTCAATGTGTTTAATGCATAACTGTGAATCAAAAACATAAGTCAGTTGTCAAACAAATCATTCATAAGAATATATTGCCATGTATTTTGTGAGCAAAAAGACACATTTTGTTTATTTTTTTTCATTAACATTTCTCTCTCCTTCCGTTCTATGCATTTATCCTATGGGTTAGCTATTTTCTTTTGTTTTCATTTCCCACCAGGGTTTCCTAGAAAATAACATTTATACATGCATTATACATGCAAAATTGCTGAAACTAGATTATTCATCTCTGTATAATTTGTGAGGTGAAGTGATTTGATAGGTGAAGCATTCAATGCAGGTGTTTTATCCAATTAGGGCATTAACGATTTTTCAAAATCGCTTGTTGACAAATGGCTGAGATATAAGCAAACACACACGGTCAAATCGTTTTTCACAAAAAACCGTAAATACGGTTTAATTAGAAATTATGAATGAAAACATTACTATTTTAGCAGAAAATCCTAACATAAGTCCGTCTTTTAAAGGTTATTATTAGTTTGAAGCAAATTGAATGCGAGCTACAAACTTAAAATAAAAATCCTTTTATCCAACTGATTTTGTATGCCATCTCAGTAGTTGCCAATTTGCATAATACTGACTGACTATACAACACTTTTCAGTTTTGTTGCCAACATTTTGTTTTTTATTTTTTCTTAAAGCTAAGCTTCAAAAGTTCTGCTTCAATGAATATTTACACAACATACACTAAGAAACCGGTTTCAAGGAGTTTCGTTGGTAAAACGAACAGAGAAACAGACAAATTACAAAAAAAAAAAAACACTCAAAAAGAAAACGAACTAGTAAATAAAACACATGCTCCATGTTCTAAAACAGCATCAGCAACAAACAGCAGCAACATTAATATTTTGCTAACATTAACAAAGTTTTCTTCATGTCTTTTTTGTGCTCTGGGAGGGTAAAAATATAACATATATTCAAACAAACATACGCTAAATATACGCAAACTTTAAAAAATATACAGTGTTGGAAAATATAATAAGAACGGACGAATATTTGAAAATTTTCTTAAATTTTTATTAACTCTTCAATAAATACATCAACTTCAAGAGCCAATATATTGAAATAAAAACAAGTAAGAGAGCTATATTCGGATGTGCCGAATCTTATATACCCTTCACGAAATTATACTTCAAAATACAATTTTTTAATATTTTTAGGTAAACAAAAATTATTTTTTTTCCAATGTTGTAGGTAAACAAAAATTATTTTTTTTTCAAAAGTTGTTTTTTTAATTTTTTGGAAAATTTTTTTTTCGAATTGTTATTTTAATTTTTTTTCTTAAATTAATTTTTTTTTTTTTAATTTAAAATTCTTTTTAATTTTTTTTTTGGTGAAAAAAATTCGGGATAAAAATAATTTTTTCAACAGACGGACATGGCTTAATCGACTCCGCTATCTATAAGGATCCAGAATATATATACTTTATAGGATCGAAAAATTATATTGTGGAAATCACAAACGGAATGACAAACTTATATATGAAGGGTATATACATATATCATAAAAATCTGCAATATCTTGAAAAAATTACTTTCGAATAAAACTGTCTGGAAAAAATAACAGGGAAATTTTATATTTTTATAGAATTTATTTATTATTTTCATAGCTGGAAAAGTCAGTTTCATTATTATAGAATACTGATATGTATATCCGATTCATAGATCTCACAAATTTTGTATGATATAAAATTAACATGACTTTTTTTTGAATGAAACACATTTTATTTGTCAACCTAGCCTCCTTTGAGCTCTATACACTTTGCTCAATGTTTCTCCAATGTGTTTACCCGTCCAAAAATCAGATTTGTCGAAGTCAAAGCTTTATTTATGCCCTGGTGGAAAAGAACTTTTTTCTTGGCCAAATGCAGTCGTTTTTTTTTCAAATCCTCATTAAATCGACCCAATAATTCGGCATAATATTCGCCATTGATTGTTTTATCTTTTTGAAGGTAGTCAATGACGGTCGCCATGACTTTATTGGCTGACAAACCCATCTTCTTTGACGCCGAATCAAACAGAGTAACCCAATGTTTGGTCTCTGGTGTGATTTGATGGATCCACAGTTACGCCTAAAAATTACGTCCATATTTCTTTTTTTAAAAGAGAAGTAACTCCCATGCCAATTAATGCCTACATATTAATTGTGATACTTTCTTAGGAAAGGGGATAGATTGTAGAAGGAAAGGAGGTGAAAGGTGAAGAAATGTTTGTATTTGACAACTGTGTAATTGCGCGTTATGTTTGAATTTTTTTCTTTACAAACCATCTCCTGAAAACTTCGAATCGAATATAAAAATCTGCAAAATCACTCCAGCCGTTCTCACGTGGTGCCATTACATACATGGACCATTTAATTTTTGTATATATAGACTGATGTTATTGATTGGCAGCGTCTGGGAATCGAACCCAGGCCGCAAATACCATATCATGCTTAATAATCAAACGCGCTAACCAATTAAGGCACAGCTACCTTTCAAATTGCGGTTGAACAACGCCAAATACACCTGCGATATTGCCTTACGATTGCGTTTGTGACTGATTGTGAGCAAACGCAGCATCCATCTCGCGGAAAGCTTTCGCATACCCAAGTGATCATTCAGTATTGAAACAACTGAGCCATGTGAATGCCTATGGCTGCCACAATCTTTTGCAATTTCAATCTCCGATTGGCCAAAACCATATCTAGTATTTTTGCAAATGTTTCGGGTGTAGTGACCAGATCATTCGGCATCTTCCATGCTTGTACGGCCACAACGAAATTCATTGAAATTGACGGTTCCCATAGAGTTCCCATAGTATTTATCAAGCCTAGCCTTGTTTTAAGTGATGGGACATTTTGACAGGAGTAAACTGACAGATCCCTGTTGACAGCAGCAGTTTTTCCCTTTTAGTTAAGAGGCGGTAAATTCAATAATGTAAGGACTTATTGTTTCTCCTAGATCTAGTTATCACCCCTATCGGCAATAACATGTAAAATTTATGTTCCAATGAAATATTCATTTCCCTCGAAGGGAAATTTGCTATCGTGATATTCCCAAGAACTTTTCATTCACAATAGTTGATTTTGTTCGTAACAAAAAACCTCTACTTTTAAAATATTTTAAAATGGAATCTTTTAATCTTTATGATGTTTAATTAAATTATAGTGGCAATTTAATTTTCAATTTAG
Source organism: Calliphora vicina (assembly GCF_958450345.1). NCBI lineage: Eukaryota > Metazoa > Arthropoda > Insecta > Diptera > Calliphoridae > Calliphora > Calliphora vicina. The sequence continues at coordinate 103,019,985 of NC_088783.1, read as the reverse complement.
AAAATTCGAATAATACCAGATAATAAAAACATACCAAAATGAACAAAAACTAATACAAAAATTTTAAGTTCGTTTTTGGGTGTATTTTTTGAAAATTTTCTTGTTTGCTGGCTGTTATAAAAACGATTTTGGTCAGATCCAAACAAGTTACTCGTAATTTCATCGAACCATTGAAATTTTTATCAATTTTTTTGAAAACATTTTTAATAGATAAGCTTTTAATTTATGAATGATTTTTTAGTACAATGAGTATCACAACACATTTTCAAACAATTTTATCGAATAAAAACATAACTAAAATCCAAGCGATATCACAATTATTTTGAATATTATGATAATAAAATAATTTTTACAAAGATAATTATAACAATGTAAACACATTATGATACCATTTTTTCAAATTATCTCACTGAAGGTCCAACGAAAAATTTGAAAAATTTTACAACTTTTCTCTTAAAAGGAAGTGATTGTCCCTATTATTTTTTCCAACACTTTATATACATACATACGAACTTATGAAGTCGGAGCTATCATCGTACTAACAACATGTACATGTGTATTAATTGATCATAAGAATAAAAAAACAGAAGATGAAATAATAAAAGTTAAAGAAAATGGCTACTTTAGGCGTATAAAACAAGTTAAGGTAACTTTTGTTTTACCCTTTCGAATATCCTTTTAAAAATATACTGTAATATATGTATGTTTCGTATTCGGTAAAATTGTATACGTACGTTTTAAGAAAGAATATACTAAATCAAGATGTTTAAGAAACTTTTAGCAAAAGAAAAATCTTTGTTTTTAAAGCTATATAACACAAAAAATTATTATATATCATTCATTAAACCCCGATTTTTCATTAAACAAATTTTATTCACAAACAATTTTGTCATTTGACAACCATTTTGACGTTTATCCTGAATTTATCAGATAGAGACATAAGCCCCTGTCTATACTTGACAAATATTTATCATAACAATTAATGACTTTTGTTGTCAAGACAAAGTTGTCTGTGCAAAAGCACTAACAATTTTGTCATAAACCCCTGTCTATACTTGATAAATTTGTATCATGATAAACGTCAAAATCGTTGTCATGATACAAAATTATCCAGTATAGTCTCCATTTATTAGTATTATTTCTTCGTTATGACAAAATTGTTAGTGCTTTTGCACAGACAACTTTGTCTTGACAACAAACGTCATTAATTGTTATAATAAATATTTGTCAAGTATAGACAGGGGATAATGAAGCAATAATACTAATAAATGGGAACTATACCTGATGATTTTTTATCTTGGCAACCATTTTGACGTTTATCATGATAAAAATTTATCAGGTATAGACAGGGGGTAAGGTAACGATGCAATAACAAATTGTTTCTCTTCAATTTTCTGGAATAATTCGAGAAAAAAAATCCGGTTCGAATACCTTGAAGCCCTTCCTTTGTAAAATTCTATTTAAATAAAACGGAAAATTGGGTAAACCCAGTTTGTCAATTCTACCCAGCCTCAGAAATATATATTTATTTTAATTAATTGGCAACTCTTTACCACATTCAGTTTTTAACGCCTTCAAAATTTTGGATGACATGGAAGTTTCCCTCTGATCACCAAGACTTGTTGTAATTATAGTAAACGATAAGTTGATAAAAATACTTAAATCCTATTAATTAAAACATAAGAATCATGTTATTTGAAGAATTATATATTTTCATGTAAGCAACATTTTAATTATTGCTAATTTTATTGTTCTCTTTTTTGTATTTTCAGTTGACTTCAAAAAGGGACCAACTTTTGTTTTGCTGATCGAAGAAAAATTCTTCTTGTCTAAGAGAAGTAACGGTTCTTACCGAATACTTTATAAGCAACAAACAAAACTTCATGAACACATTGTACCATGTCAACACGCAAATCAACACTAGCTTCTCCAATAGCTCAAGGGACGAAGGTGGAAAATGCCTCAACATCATCCACTACACACACTACAAAATCTTTAGAGAAAACAAATGCCTGCTCACCAACGGCAGACAGACCAGAAATGGGAGCTAATGCCTCTTCCAACGCGAACATAGTTAATACAAGTGATTCAAAAGCAACAGAACAAATCCAAAAAACAAATCAAGATACTAAACCATTTCTACAGAGAGTTACAAGGAACTCGCCACTTTTGCTGGCATCGCCGCTTGTTGGCGGCATAACAATTAAAAAAGAGCCGTTGGATCCAAACGAACATCATACAAATAGTGAAAGTGAGGAGGTAGGTGGAGCCACCAATACTACTACAAATACAAAGAAAACAAACATAAGGGGGCGTAAGTCACTTAAGGAACATAAAGAATTGGCGGAGAAAGAAGAAGACATAGAGGCCAAAGAAAAAACAAAAGACAAAGAAGATATTGTAAAAGAGACAAAAGAAGAACATACGGAAAAGAAAGAGCTGAAAGAACAAATTGAGCAAAAAGATACAACTACATCATCTGTTCAGCCAACTACAACAACTGCCTCAAATCGTTTGACCCGTAAATCTGTGGCAAACCAAGAAGCTGCCAATACTCGTGTTACCAGACAGCGTCAGTCTAGCGGAGCTTCAGCACGTTCCGAAACTCCTCCAGCGAGGTTCAGAAGTGGTCGTTGCATAGGAAGAGGCAAAATGCCAGTACCAATGATTGATCCTACTCCTGCAGTCACAAAACGCAAACGTTCTGTGGATGTAGATAATGCCACAAGCGTCAATAAATCCACTATAGATGAACCAGGTCCAAAATATATCAAAATAGAGGTCAAAGATCCAGATATAGATAATGAGGAAGTATTGCTGTCTTCACAAAATACCAGTGCCAGTTCGGAGAGTACTGATGAACCCACAATTAAAATCAAGCAAGAACTTGTAGATGAAAGTGAAAATGAAATGCCTGCAACTTCAGAATCCACTGCAACAACTGCCAACACCTCTTCAGCAAGCACAGCAGTTAATACAAATTCTGGCAGAGGCAAAGGAAATCGAGGAGGCCCCAGAAAATCGACTACTATCTCTTCCACAACATCAACTACCAATAATTCGCCTAGTACTCGAGCTACTCGCCAGACAAAACAAACCTCACCGGTTCAAAGCAACAGCACATCAACAGAAACTAAAAGAAGACGTATGGGCTCACAGACACGAAGTCTATTAAAAACGAATGTTGGCAGTAATTCCAAGAACCAGCCTGCAAATGAAGAAGATGAAGACTCTAAAGATAGTGAAGCTTCCTCAACAAACACAGACGACATTGTTTTGGCACTGATCAAAAGTGAGAAAATCTCCATGGAAATGGATGACGACAACACCAATGATGCCAAGGAACAGCCTGTTACCGTTGAAAAGGACGAATGTATTAAAACAGTTGTTGTAGCTGCAGAAGAAAGTAATGATTTGCCACCCTTAGTGATTGACACAGATGTAGCGCCATCAACAAGCGGCGAAAATGTAGAAATTGTTGAATCGACAGCCGCTTTAACACCTGTAGCAGCCAGTTGTTCGTCTTTGGCCTCTGGTTCTGAAAAAGCTGCCTCTTTGAGCCCTTCTGAGTTGCTGAGCGAAGGTGTATCCGAAATCAGTGTTAAACAGTTTTATAAAAAACCGAAATTTTTGGAAAATAACTTGGGCATAGAAGAAGATCCTAAATTGGGCAATATAGTGCAGAAAGTAGCTGGTATGGAACCAACAGCAGCAGTAACAGTAACAACACCAGCTTTAACAATATCTACGGCTCCCGCAGTGACAGCCACAACAATAACAAAAACTACCACGTCTGATGTGCGCATACTAGATGATTCTAATTCAAATGAATCCCTTAATGAGGGAACTTTACGTTTTGAAGAAAGTATTGAGGAAAAGAAATCTACATCTCAAGATGATTGCAATAGTTTAAGTTCTGGTGGCAATTTAACACCACTACTAATCGTGGAAGACGATGATGATGAAGAACTAGAGGAAGTAATTGAAATTAAAGAGAATGCTGCTCAAATGCCAGAAACTTCACAAATAGAAAAATCATTACAAAACACTGCAACTAAAACTGAGACTTTAAGCGATATTGTAGAAAAAGAAAATCTAAAACTTAATGTCATCGACGTTGATGAGGAGGAAGAAACCGAACGGGATCATGATCAAGAAGATGAATTAACTTTAGAAGAAAGTGAAACTATATCCATGGACAATAATGCATCGATAAATGATGAGGTTATAACAGAAATCGAAGATACAGCAAATGAAGAAAATATAACTGAAATCGAGGATTTTACCGATGTTACGGAAGTAATACAAAAACCCAGCAAACCAGATGCAACAGTTGCCCCGACTGTTCAGGATAAAAATAAATCATCACTTAATGAATCTTGTGACGATGAATTTACAAAACTTGAACTCATTATCGATGATAAGGAAAATTCATCACCAGCAAATATCGTTACTGATGTAATCAGTCTTGACGTTTCTACTCCTACAACAACAGCTGAGGATGAAGATAATGATGTTTTGGCAAAAATAGATGCAGAATTGAAGAAAATCGATGAACGTAGCAAAGAAAAACTTATAACTAAGGGAGAGGACAAGTTGGCAGTTGCACATGTTTTAAACTCAGCCGAAGAGAGAGTTAAGGATTCTATAGATGAACTTATTGTTTCCCATGAAAGTATGGATATTGATGGTGACGTTAAATTATCTGATGAAGACGAAGCTAAAATTAACACCAAAGATGAAGCAATTATTGATGATGTATTGGATATTAAATTAGATGATGAGCAGCCCTTAATTATTGCTGAAGATATTAAACTATTAGATGGCAAAGATAAAACAAGCGATGACGAAGATGTGGGCATTGGCAGTGATATGGATAGTTTATTAAAAGATGAAAAAACGGAGATTAAAGATAATTTGGTTAAGGTAAGTGTTTTTTTTTATTGTTCATAAAATGTGTATTTGCAATTTCTTTTTTTCATTTGCGATCCCATAAAGTATTTATATTTCGGATCGTTATTAGTGGAGTCGATATAACCTAGACCGTCTGTCTGTTGAAATATACTTTGCGAACCAAAACAAAAATTGTTTTCAATCTTTACCTTAAACCATAGAGAATAGACATAAAGCGGAAACTCTCCTGTCAAAGACCTAACTCAGTTGTCAGAAACCTATGTGGTGAGAATGTATTAGTAGAAAAAACAAAAACAACACTCGTATGTGTGACTATTTTGAGACATTTTTTTGATTGAGTTTTTTTTTCAAGTTTCCGCTCTATGTTCTCTATGCCTTGAACTATACTTTGGTGAAGGATATATAAATTAGGCACATCCGTATATATATATCTCCCTAACTCCTTCTAATTAAATCTTTCGATAAGAAGTTTTTTCATAAAAAACTAGGAACGTTTTTATTAAAATAGTTTTTTTCGATAAAATAGCTCTTTAATATAAAACTAATTATTACAAACATAAATATACTAGAAAAGTCTTTCTCGATAAATTGGTTTAACATAAAAATATGATACTTTTTCATTAAAATTTATTTCAACAAATAAGAAAGTTCATAAGATTCGATACAGCTGAATTTAGCACAGTTGTTTTGTTATTTTGTTTTATTATTCGAAATGAAAAAATAAATCAACTATGTTTATTTTCTATTTCTTAGACATCATCTTCTGACACTGAAATCGAGGTTTTAAATGGCAAACCCACACCGACCTCTTCATTGGGCAGTTCGCCCATCAAACTGGGTTTAGTACTAATAAAAGATGATGATTCAACATCCATGAAATCGGGACAATCAGCAACGTCGTGGATAACACTTGATCTGGAAAATGATGATGAGGAAACACTGAGGAAAAAAGAATTACACCTACAGAATTTGGGCTTGGTAACACACAAGGCGGCCGAAAAGCGACGCTTAGAAGTTATCCAAAGTTCAGCCGCGAATGTGGAGGCCTCAAAGGCAGCCACACAACATCAACAACAGAACAAAAGAAATGGTAAAAATTCATCTCATGCTGCATCCACACATCACGAGTATACTGGTACATTGAAAACAATCATCAAAATTAATCGTAATTCAACAGGTGGTTCGACCAGTGGTGGTAGCAATGGACGCAAAACGCAAAGCAACACAGCCGGTTCTTCTACGTCCAAAGAACAACAACAGCAACAAAGGCGTCAATCATTGAAAATGACATTCCAAAAAGGACGTGCTCGTGCCCATGGTACTGGCAATAGTGATCGTTCTCAGCAAGATCGTGAAGGTCATGGTGAAGACAGTTATTATACTATACAAAATGAGGTATATTTTCAGTAACTTTATCATATTGTTTTCAAATTTATTGATTTAAATTTTTTATTTTTTTTCAATTCATTTTCAGACTGAAGGTGCGCTTCAAAAAATTCATTCTTTTCCTACAACCTCTACTACCTCTGTAACTAGATTAGCTTTAACACATACTAACAATAATAATAACAATATCGTTAAAAACTTAACCACCACGTATGCTAGAAAATCATATAATTATCGTTATAATCATCAACATCATACGCATAGTGCCACCTCTAACAACACTGCCCATATTTATGAATTGGGTGTGTATTTATAGTAAATCAATTAACATGGCTTAAAGAGTAATATTAACGAATTTTAAACTATAGTTTTGTTTTTATATTTTCATACCTTACTACTTATTAAACTTTCTCTTATATTTTACTAACAACAACAACAAAAAATAAGGCGAAATTGCAATCTTCCCAGAGAAATTAAAAACTTAAAAAAATTTAATCAAATTTCACTGCCAAAGGAAGACTTTGCCAAAAAAAAAACCTTTGTTGTAAATACTTTTGTCTATTTTAGTTTCTTCTTGTGTATATAATTTTCTTGTATTCTGTTCTTCTCAATGTGTATATGTGTTGTTTGCTATACAATTCTCAATTTAGATTCTTCCAATTCAGAATCTCATGACCATGTGGCTGGTGTGACCAATAAAAAAGACGAAAAAGAAGAAATTCTTATACCGGAAAAGGCATCATCTTTCAAATTTCATCCGGGACGTTTGTGTGAAGATCAATGTTTCTATTGTAGTGGCAAATTTGGTCTATACGATACACCCTGTCATGTGGGCCAAATAAAATCCATGGAAAGACAACAAAAAATCTTAGCCAGTAAGAATATTCAATAGAATTTCATTTCTAACTCTCTCTATGGTAGAAATATTTTGTATTTTAACAAACTTTAATTTTTCCCGAAAAGATGAAGAAAAACTAACGGTGGATAACTGTTTGTGTGATGCCTGTTTCCGTCATGTTGATCGTCGGGCCAATGTACCCTCATATAAGAAACGTCTATCAGCACCAGGAAATTTAGAATCCCTTGCTTCTACATCATCGAAATCCACTGAGAACCAACAATATGATGATCAACATAATGCCGAAACAGAAGGTGGCGATGGTTTCACGGCAAACGCCACTTCACGCAAATGTTTAGTACCCGACTGTGTACATCCTGCAGCCCACTCACTAAGACGTAAATGTATACGCAAAAGTGTCAAAAAGTTCTTGCTTAAATTTGAGATTCCAGCGGGTGTGGCCAGTGTTTGGCTGTGTCAGTCTCACTATGATACAGTAATACAATGTTCTGGCTGTGTTTTATGCAAGAGACGTTTGGGCAAAAATCACATGTATCACATAACATCGGTAAGAATTAAAATTTGTTGTTTATTTTTTTTTCTTGTAGTTTATTTTCAACATATATTTAAAATTCTAGGACACTGATCGTTTGGAAAAGGCCTTGTGTGAAATGGGCATACCCGTGCAATTGGGCATTGGCACCGCTGTTTGTAAACTTTGCCGATATTTTGCCAATTTACTGATGAAACCGCCAGATAGCACCAAATCTCAAAAGGCGGAATTTGTTAAAAACTATAGAAAACGGTAAGCAGACAACACAAAAGAGAAATTAATTAAATTTTTATAAATATTGAGACATGTTATAAGAAATGTTCGAAAAGCGATCTCATGGGTTTAATGACTACCGAAATAAGCAATTATGTCAACATTATTGCTTTAAATCTTTATATGTAAATAGTTTAGCTAATAGATCATATATAAAATATATTAGATTTGGTTCACAAGCAGCTTTCTGTGGGTGGAACTTATTTGAGTCGGGATGTTTGTTCAGTCTCTTGATTTAAGTTACTAAACGTCAATATCACAATATCATATATAAAATATATTAGATTTGGTTCACAAGCAGCTTTCTGTGGGTGGAACTTATTTGAGTCGAGATGTTTGTTCAGTCTCTTGATTTAAGTTACTAAGGCACCATAACATTACGTTTGGCTCATCCCACATCGGCACTACCTGCTATAACTCAATCCGGGCCACAAAGTCCATGAGACTCGGCGATAATTCTTCTGCTGAGCATTATTACTATCCATTCGTCTATAAAGAATGTCACAAGCGAATATTCTTTATGCTGTAATTCTTTACCCTTGTTCTATATAACCGATTATGTAATAAACAGTGTATTTCTCATTATTTTCAAGAGAAATGACAACTGACTAATAGGTCGAAAACCTTTTGGCTCTTATTGGCTTTCCTTTCCAGCCTTGGTTATAAATATTACTTAACCCTCTCCATATGAAGCCCTTATAGATCTTTAATAGATATCCGCTAGATAATAATGCTCGTGGTTCTGGATATTGCACATCATGACTGAAAGCGTCTTCCGCATCCTGTGTTTAGTGCCCATGACAACGTGTTGAAGATAACAATATGTGCGATTTTTCTTGCCGCATTGAGTATATTTCTCTCAATCATAATTTCTAAAGGGATCCTGTACTAACGCTGTTCGTAGTTGATTCAACTTTCGAATTCCTCTGTAATTCAACTTTTCTATTAATGTACTTGCTGCACCATTATGGCGGTGTAACTAATAAAATTCTATTAGTATTCATTGAAAGTCTTTTCAAATCTTTATAATTTTGAATTTTATTGATCGATATTATTTTCATTTATTTCCCTGCAGCCTTTTACAATTTCACAATATTCACGATGGCAGTAATGATGCTTCAGAAGCTGATGAAGATAGCAACAGTAATAGCGCTTCGAATCACGACAACAATGAGTTACAACAGAAAACTGATTCGTTACCACAAGGAAATGAAACATCAGCTAATCCAAAAGATGCGACAGAAACTTCGGAAGAACAATTGGCAGACAAATCAAACATGAATGCCAACAATGCCCTCGAAGAAAGTACAACCACAAATACTCTACAACATGACTTTGAAACAGCCGGCATGTCTTCAGATTCTTCCAATTCTTCATCTGGTTCGAATACCGCCACAAATTCACCAAGTGAAATGTCTAAATTAAAAGCAATTTTGCAAAGCAATGCTTCTGCCGAAAAGCAACCATCTGCCGACATATCGAATGTCTTAAGAGCAAATCCGAACATCTCAATGCGTGAATTGTTTCCGGGCGAAGAAGACTTGGGTTTGCACTTCAAAGCACCCTTTGGCGGCAATAGCAGTCAGCGTACCCCCGAAGGCTGGACTAGAGTACAAACATTTTTACAGTACGATGAGCCAACTCGTCGACTCTGGGAGGAATTACAAAAACCGTATGGCAATCAAAGTTCTTTTCTGCGCCACTTGATTTTACTAGAAAAATATTTTCGCAATGGTGACTTGGTGCTCTCGGCTAGTGCCTCCAGTAATGCTAGTGTTTATACACAAACTGTAAGACAGCGTTTAACTTCCTACGACAAAGGTCATTGTGGAGGTTTACACATGGGTACTGGCACACCAAAGGAAAATGCTTCTAGTGGCGGTAGCAGTAGTAACACTTCTAAAGCCAAGGAAATCGATCCTCAAATACCAACATTTGTAATCAATGAAGACGACGATGAAGAAGATTCTGAAGATCAAGATGTCGAAATGACTGAGGTAGACAAATTATCGAAATCTTCTTCATCTATGCCAAAGGACAGCGGCAATGCCACTAATCAAAATAAACAACAATTGCAACGATCACGCAGTCTTTCTGTAGATAAACTTACCAAACAGTTAAGCTCGAATGCTGTTACAATAACAGCACGACCAAAAGACCCAGCATCATTGGCAAATAATAAGAGAGCTACACCATCGCCACAAAAATCATTGCTTAAAGATAATCTTATGGCAGCGCCCGCCAATACTTCAAGCTCTTCAACATCAGCTAACTTAGCAGCGGCTAATGCTGCTGCAGCAGTAGCTTTGGCGGCCTCTACTGCCTCGGCCAGTGCGGGTTGTCCAAGCAACAGCCGCAGTATTTTGAAATGTAATTTATTGGGCATTAATAAATCGGTAGAAATATTACCTATCAATAGTTCTCCAACTACTACCATAACTAAATCCACCAGCAATCCTAACGCACCCCCACCACCGCCTCCCCCTCCAGCTCCCATACCGCCAGTACCCGAAACTAAACAACAGAAGATACTTGATGTGGCCAATAAATTGCTGGGCAACCATTTGGAAGCAGCTGCTGCCAATCAGAATAAAAACCAAGCCTCACTTTTAAGTTCACCACCAGAATTGGTGAGTTTGCAAAGGAGATCCACGGGACAAGTGATGCCGGTTGCAGCATCTGCAAATAATAACCAACTATCTGGTAATCTTGTCAAACGTCCTCAATTATTAGCTAAACCTGGAACATCAAGACCTCCTCCAAATGTTGTTATACTGCCAGATACGTTAACGCCGCAAGAACGTTTGCAAAGCAAGACATGGCGTCCCACACTTATGCCTGTGGAGGAAAATCAAAATTTGCTCAACAAAAACGGACCACTATATCAGACAGCAGATGGCCGAAGACTGCCGGCATTGGTGCAAGTACAATCGGGGGGCAAACCTTTCCTTATTTCTATATTTGATTACAATCGTATGTGCATTTTACGCCGCGAAAAACTTATGCGCGATCAAATGTTGAAAGCCACAAAGAAACGGCAAGAAGCTAAGCAACAACAACAGCAGCAGCAGCAACAACAAGCTCAAGCACATCAGCAGCAACATCAACATCAGCAGCAACAACAACAACAACATTTACAAAATCAGCAACAACAGCATCAGCAACAATTCCAGAAAACAAATTTACAAAACATCAACAAAAATTATCAAACCTCATCTGCAGCTGTTAATCAACGCCAACAACAGGTGGCACAGCAGCAATTGTTACAATTGCAACTTTTGCAACATCAACAAGCTCTATTCAAAGCAGCCGCTGCTGCCAACAATTCCTCCAATTCACAAAACCCACCACGATATCAAACAATTGCTCCCAAACCCGCTACCAGTAACATCACAACTATGCCTCCCCTTCAAGCCCCCATTAACACTAATGCCAATTTCACCACCCCCATGATGCCTCTATTAGCAAATGCTATTACAAATGCAGCTAATACCGGCACTGTCAATCCCGCCTCCTCCTCCTCACTCAATAACACATCATGGCTGTGGAATAATTTCCCCGATGCCAATCAACTCTTACTCAATGGTGGCGCAACTCCGGGGGGTGCGAACGTACCAAAACTCCCCCAACTATTAGCCAAACCTAACAATCCTGCTACAACTTTAACAAATGCCAACAATGCTATGAAACAGCAGCAGCAGCAACAACAGCAGCAGCAGCAACAGCACCAGCAACAACAATATTTATTGTCAAAAATTCCAAAATCTCTAACTGTTATACCCCAGCATAAGCTAATGCATAATAATGCCGGTGCAGCCATTGGCAATACTGGAGGTAATATGATGAAAGAGTGATGATTATTAAATTGTTATTGGACAGTTAAAAGTCGCAGAAGAATTCATTATAGCAACCGTAAATATATCAATAAACGTAAAGGAAGGACTTGTAATACGCATTGTCGTAAAACAAAGTAAGTAAAGTTATTTGAAATTTTAAACTATATTTCGAGGGACTATATCACCTCTATATTACCCTCTATCACAAATTATACAGATATGAATCAGCTGGTCTCAGAAATATGGCAATAGAAAAATAACAAAAGAAAATGTCAAAATGGTTGTGGTTTGAAAAGAGGGACAAATATATTTCACACTCGTTGCCTATTGAAAATTGTATTTTTTCTCTCGCTCTGCAAACCACAACCATCTACCATAAACATATGTTTCTTTTGAGTATAATAATTCTGGTAGATATTTTGGAATATTTGCTTGATCTTTCATGAATGTTGAAATTTGACTCTTAGCTTTATCCTCAATAGAATTTTGTATTCCGAAGCAAAATACAATCGGAAATAGAATCGATACTTGATTTTCGCTGAGCTTTAAACATATATTCGCCACAAATGTAACAAAATATATTAGGATCTTTAATTTCATCTTACCATAGCCATAATGAAATAATATAATAAGATAAATTATATTTATAAAAAAAGCAGGAAGTTAAGGCGTTCATTATTGATTGTTTAAGAACAAGGAATTATTTCTAATAATTAAAAAAAAATAGATATTTCATTACCACGCTAATCTACAAAAATAAATCATTAATTTAAGTATAATCATGCTTAATCATGCGTAAGAATCATAAAGTTACGAACATTTCTATAATTTGTTTAATACGAATAACATATGGGCAATTCCACGAGAATCGCTACCACGACTGAAAAAACAAAAACCCTTGAAACTTTTTTTCAAGATGATTTGAATAGAAGAAAAAATAAAATGTTACTATGTGAAAGTATTTACATCACATTTCAACATTTTAAAGACAAAAAAAAAATTTAAACTGATTATATTTTTTTTTTATGTTTTAGGTATGTTTTAGGCTAAAATTGCGGGGTAAACTAGGCTCCCAATTAGCTTGTAGTATGAAATGAATTTGACTCTGATTGTTTTTTTTTTTTTTGCTATTGTCAAATTGTTTATTGAAACTGAACAGGATGCACTAAGTAAGGTGAAATCAACAACACAGCTGATTTTTATTTATCTATTTTGAAAGTGCTTGTGTTGTGTTTTGTCAAACTGAATTTGATTTGAAAAATAATAAATTTTATTTTCAAAGAAAAAAAATTTAAATCAAAAAACATGAATGAAGATGTGAATAAAAAGATTTCATATAAAGAAATTTTGATAAAGCATTATTAAACCGTTGTTCTTTTTCAAAAATAATTTAAATTTAACGGCCGTTTTTTAGTTTAATTCAAAAAAAAATTTGTTTATTTTTTATTTGACAAATTCAATTTTGACAAAACCTATGCTCTTGTCAGCAAGAAATATTGTGTTTGTTGTCGAAACGCTCTCACCTTATTTATTACATCATGAAACCGAATGTACAGTGACTTACAGCTTATTTGATGCAGGTAAAATTATTTTAGAAATTCGAAAATTATTCAATGTTCATTCAATTTATCAAACAAATTTTATATAAAATGTAGTGATATATTATGTCCTGTTATAATGCTGAGGAAGAAAAAATAACAATTACCAATCTAATTGAAGAAATATTAATGAACAAAATAATTTTCTCGTTAAAATAAGCTCACAGCTTAAATGATGCAGTGTTTTTTATACTTCCTCTGATAATGAAATAATGGTGCAATGCAGTTTTTTCTGTTTAGGCGCTAAGATAAGGTCATTTTTAAAGAATTTTTATAAAAATAAGTTGAAAAGATATTAAATCTTAAAATGGGAAAACAAACTTCAGTTGAGAAAAGAATATACTCGTATATTTAAAATACATGGCCTGACATATTCATTCACTCACCAAAAAGTCGATCGTACGTATACTTTAGTAACTGTGTGTGTATATCCCACTCACACCTCACTACGAAAACAAAAAGCTCTTAAATGAATAGACCTAAGCATTCTTTTGAGCAAAAAAAAAAAACAATTTTGAAAAGAAATCAAAAAAGTTATTGACTTTGCCAAAACAAAAATTGTATGTCTTGAGTTACAAAACATTTATTTTTATAGATATCACACTTGCATCCCACTAAGCAACCAAAAAGATCTCCAAGGAAAAGACCATTTTGAAAAAAAAGTCAACAAAATTTTTAATTTTGTAAAAAAAAGTCAAATATTTTATGTTTCTGATAGATATCGAATCACATCCCACTAAGCGACCAAATATGCCTTCAAGTTAAATATCTAAGCTTTCTTTTGAGAAAAAAGGGCCCATTTTGAAAAAGTCAAAAAAAATGTATATTTCCGAAAATTTTTGTTTAGAAAGATTGAAGAAATAACTACTTGGGACACATTTTGCTAAGAACAATAGGTAATAAGTTACATGGATGAGAAAAACACCTTAACCAATGTGTCAAATTTTGACTCCCTCTAACTCAGAGAGTTCTCCACCGATCTTGTTGAAAAGATCGATTTCAAAAGTTGGTTCACTTGACATGAAATACCCCATATACATATGTATATTGATCGCGATCCAGTATTGCGATATTTATTGAACGTTAAGCCTACAGTGTTGATGAATCGCGATCCATATTGGAAAATGTCCATAATGTTTAGAAATCCGGATACAGAAAAATAAATAAAAAAATGGCTTTCTTTTGGTTATCTCGCTGCATATTTTAACCCTTTGATACATTAAATAGAATTAGATGTGATAGAAAACTGAAAATTTCAGTGTAAGCAAAGCTGTGTAAGCTGCTAATTAAGAATATGAAGTCAAATTACAGGTAAATCGCCTGCTAGGTGAGGTCAAATGTATTGGATGAAGTTTCTTAAAGGACATGTTTCTCATAAATAAATTTTAAAAAATGTAATTATCATTTTAAACTAGCACTGAATATTACTATGTCTAACACATACTTATAGAACGCTTACGAACTTATGTAAATAACTTAATTTAACAAAAACCAATGAAAAATTAGATGTTTAAATCATATATATATACAATCTAGTAAACACTCTTTTGATAACGCTATTAACTGTAAAAATCTATCCTTTTGCGTCAACGCTACATGAATTTAAAAGGAAAAACCCAAATATCCAATATATTGGACAAAATGTCTGAAAGGGTTAAACAACGATCGAAACGCACAGCACAAAAATTATGTAAATAAACAACGCGCGCGATCCATCAATCCATTAAAATGGATCGAGATCCAAATATCACAATATATATTGTACGCCTAGCAGTGCCCTATAATTAAAAAACATTTAATTTCAATACATAAATTGTGCTAATAAATAAATAATTGAAAATTTTATTGGTGTTATTTAATGAAAAAAAAATTCCTAAAGTGTATCAGCTGTGAGTGAAATTAAACAGTGTAAACGGTGCAGCCTGAATATGCTATATACATATAATAAAAAATTAATTAAAATATTTTTTCGTCATTGGATTTTTTTGATTTTAATCATTTACAAAATTAATTGACTTAAAGCTATTTCTAATAGCTATGAATTCTAATCATTCATACAATTTTATTAAGCAATTTTGTAATGGATTTGAATTAAAGAAAACATTATTCATGTAATTAATTCTATAAAGACTGAATTCTTAAAGGAATTAATTCAATACGTCTGGAGTACTAAGGAATTTAGACGACTTAATTTGTGCTGAATGCTATTGTCGAGTAGAATTTCGTTTATGATACTATCAGCTGTTAGTGATCACTTGTTAATAACAATTAGTAGTTTATTTTAACTTCCCCAGAGTTTTGAAGTATATAGATTATCAGTTTAAGCCAAATCGTTTTGAAAGAACTGAGGTATAAGCGTTTTTGATAATAATTCTGCCCCTGTTAAAATGTCAAAGACATATATGTACTTGTTTTACATAAACTTATTTCAAGTAATTAACTAATTAATTTTTTTTCTTTCCAGAAAATATTAAAAAAAGACTTTTTGGTTAAGTTACAAAGAAATACAAATGAAAGGTATACAACATCATTTTATTTTGGTTATTTTATTATTATTATTATTATTTTTAATTATTACACTTATATAATAAGACTCGTTTATTTTTTTTTAAATACTAATTCATAGAAAAAAGTGAATTAAAATTTGTTAAGTAAAAAATAACTATATACTACCTATATTATATGTTAAGGAAATCAACCTCATATATAAAACAAAACCTGTAGTTAATAAGCAATACTTAAAATTTAGAAATAAAACAAACAAAAAAATTAATTTAAAAACAAAGAATGAAAAAATGAAACAAATTAACAAGGTTTTTAGAAAACTAATATTTAAGGAATAACAGTGCCTAACATTACTATATGAAAAAAAAAACAAAAGAAAAAAACAATAATTTGAATAAAAGATTTTTGGAAAAAATTATTTAAAACATAAATTGAATTTGGTTTATATTGAACACAAAATACATACATACATATACTATACATACATATATACAAACACATACAACTAAACAAATATCAAATTGAATAAACAAAAGTTAGCAGGTTTACAAAAAAAAGAAATAATTAAAGGCCTCCATAGTTTAGTCATTAATATTTAAGTTGAATTAAAACAAACATTTAAATAACAAAAAAAAAAAAAAAAGAAAATACAAAAATAAACAAGCAAATATTATATTTACTTTATAACTTTATGCATTAAACATTTAAATTGTTTAATTAAATCTTATAATTAAAATGTTAATCATACAATGATTTTATATTTGTCCTAAGGCAAACTATATATTATTATTATTACTACTATTTACTACTACTAAATACATACACCACAACACACACTCGTACATAAAATTCTTATATACATACACACATACATACATAGAGGACGTTATTTGTTTATACATTAATACATACATTTACACAGTTTTTTTTTCTTTTCTTTCCTAATTTCTTTACTTTTTTTTATTTATACTCTTATTTCTAAACATAGAATATTATAAAAATAATAATATATTACATACCTACATTACATATTATTTTAGAACATTTAATTTTTTTATTAAAATTATTATTTTTTGTTAATATTATCATTTATATGTATATTTCTTTAACTACATAAATCGAATATGCATAAAATTACTTTGTGAGTTAATAAAAACAACAAACAAATCTGTTGTATAAAAATTGGAAACAAACCTTTTTTCTTTTTTTTTCTTTTATTATTATTTTATAAAATAATTTTTATTCAATACCAACACTAAACAGATGGCGGGTATATTGATTTTGTCATTCCGTTTGTATCATATATTGGTTGTAGAACAAAAAAGTAAAAGATGGTTTTTATAGAGGCGGAGAACTTTGAATTGTAATAAAACATGATTTCGGATATGTGATTGTCGCGGCATAGACTTGGGACTTTACATATTCCCAAAGAAAATAAGCAAATGGCGTCAAATCGCATGAACGATGGCCAGTTAACAGGACTATTTCTTGAAATTATTCATTCGACACGTATTTCTCTCAGTATATGTGTCAAAAGAATAATTTCGGCGATACTGTACAGTGTCATTCGGGATACGTATTATCGTTAATATTAGACATTAGCGAAAACGATCCATATTTTCTCGAATTGATCGCTCTGGTGGACGATTATGAGCACGTAATGCCCGATGAGTTTGTCGAATTGAAACATAATTTTCAAAATACATAAATTTGAACAATTTGCAAAAAAAAAAAAATTGCTCTGTTGTGAGTACCTATATTCATAATAAATAAATTGCTAAACCAAACTAAACTCAAAACGACCAAGCACTGTCAAATCAGGTGTCACAGAAATCAGTGCTGCAATCTCCGTCTTTAAAAAAACTCATTTTACACATAAAAAATTATAAAATTCTAAGACGATCTAGCTATGACCGTCCGTCTGTTGGCACCATATGTCCTCGAGGGAAGGACGTAGGGGGTGAAATTGTTCCTAAATATTCTTTGTTGATCAGAAACTTTTGGTATTAAAAATGCTTAAAATAAAGGGAGAATCTCTGTTGAAAATGGTAAGAATCGGACCATGATTTCTCCCAGCCCCCATACAAATTTCTTCCAGGAATATAGCTATATGGTACATAAATGCCTATAGAAAAGCAGTATCCATACAAAAAGCTGGAAAAATAAGTTTCATGTAAACACATCACAAAACGATCGGGTATGTTCCGACACTCGCACGATTATCAAATCGCATGTGATTTTCAATTCGCCCAAGTTGTTACTGCATGTTCTGAAACTCACGCGTTTTGCTTGTGATTTTCTCTCTGCATTCACAGTACTTACAACATACATACATTTTTCGAAGATCATTCTAATCTAAATAGTCAGTGCATAAAAAACAATGGTCGTACAAAATTAACAAAACCAAAGCACATTTTTTAAATTTCATGATTTTAATAAAAATTATTAGAAAATGTTACTAGTTTTGATTCAAATAAAAAGAAAACATTTTTAATTAAATTAATTCATAATCTTATTGTTTCTTTTAAGTTTGGTTTAGACTAAATACATCACTTCACTTGAACTTGAACTCGATAAGAGTCTATTGCGATTTACAGGAAACCTCTCTTGCGAGTTCAAGTCAGAATAGCAAAACTTTATGCGAGTGTCGAATATGACCGGATATTTTGTTTGGATCGGTCCATATTTGACAAAATTTTATAAAGATCGGCACATAATTGGTCATGGCACTCATATAAGGACCACGTCCGAAAAACACATTAACCAACATAAATGTCTTCTAAAATTTTTTTACTCTTTTACTTAATATTTGCTCTTGTAAATATCGTTATTGCGACTAAATTAAAACAAAATAATGATCAAATACATACGTATAAATCAACAAAGAATATTTTCTGACGATCGTTCCTTAATAGGTCATAGCTCCCATATAAGGTCCACATCCGAAAAGTGTATTAACTCGCATAAATATTGATACAAAAATTAACACAAATTAGTTTCAAGTATGCATAAATCTTACTCTATAAAAAAATATAAATATTCACCCCTATCGGCAATAACATGTGAAATTTATGTTCCCATGAAATATCCATTTCCCTCGAAGGGAAAATTGATATCGTGATAGTTCCATGAACTTTTCATGCACAATAGTTGATTTTATAGTTTATAAAATTCCATCCAAAAATTTCACAACATGGATAATTTTTTCACGTGAACAAAGTAGATGAACGAAAAATGGGAAAAGGGAACATATTGCATGTGAAATATTGATTCGCGATAGGGGTGATTATTTCCACCAAAAAGGCGGCGAGAATATTAATTTTGTAATTACTTTAACACATTGAATTATTGGTTGTGAACCCATAAAATTATATATCGTCACCTAAAATGCAAAACAACGTAACAACAAAAATTCCAAAATCTAATGTTTGATAGCTAATAATGAATAACATAAAAAATAAACTAAATCTTAATTTCAAAATGTTTATGTCGTTCTGTTTAAAGATTAAATATGAGATATTAAGTATATATCTGAGATACTTTTAATTTTGCAATGCTTTTTTGTCCATCACTTTAAACATTTTTGAAATGATGTTACGTTATTTTGCATTTTAGGTGACGATATATGTATATTCTCTGACCCAATAAAAGTGTAAGACGATGTAGCCATGTTCGTCTGTCTGTTGAGAGGGACGGACTTAGGGGGGGGCTGAAATTTTCCCTAAAGTACATTTTAAGCCAATTTGAATTTCCTATGGCAGATGTTAGGACAAAAATTTAGAAACTTATTTTACTATACAGCTTCGGAACATGTTCCGCTATTTATAAATTTATCCACAATTCTGAAAATTCTTCCATACTGATTATGCTTGCTTATATTTTATTAACGCTTAAAGATTTTTCCACTGGCCATAGTTTCTGGGCAGATTTCTACATTGTGACATAACACGGGCCTTATGAGGAACATGTCTCAAAGTTTAGAAGTACACTTAAACACCGAGACCTCAAATGGGACCATTGTGAATCGCTACAATAATGAAAGGCAATAACTGCCTATTCAGAAGTAAATTTTATCTCCCATTATTCTACTGTAGAATTGTCGATCCAACCACTTACTTTTGTGGTGACGCAGCTCCGCGGAATAATGAAAATATAATACTACTTCCGGCCAGATCCAGTAGCAGTCTGATCATTCCAAAAAAACTAAAGGCCTAATCCTGAAACACTGACAGAACATTTATTTTATAATTTTGTTTCCAAATACATATTTTTTGGGTCCTGTTCCTGAATTAGCTGATAATTATTTAGCTTCATTCAAATGCTAGTACATATTTGGATATAATGTATTAATTTTCAACTTTTCAATGATTAAATTTTTGTTAATACAAATCCAAACCAAATTGAATGAAATATTTATTTTGCACTCAATTTGCTTTTAATCATTTAATGGGTCGATTATGGATGACAACTGGCAGCTATCATATCTGTTGCCAAATTGGCAACCAGAAATTTGTGGTTGCCCTCTGGCAACGCAACTGTAGTTCGGTTGCCATCCATAATCGACCCATAAGACTAAAAGACTTCCTAGAGTTTTGACCAGTATATTTTTTCCTTGAGAACTGCAACTTTTTAACTTATTTTTAATTCTGCGCACAAGTGAATATGAATTTGAAAAGAACTTCACTTGCGTTGTCAGTTGCCTAAATGGTATTACAGATGGCAACTGACAACTATCAAATCTGTTGCCAAACGGCAACCAGAAATTTGTGATTGCCCTCTGACAACGCAACTGCCATCCATAATCAACCAATAAATTTCTTTTATCAGATGTACAATAATTATTTGAAAAAAAAACACAATAAAATATTTGGGGATTAACGTTAAAAAATGCTCATGATTTTTGATAGTAAGTCCAAGGGATTTTGAAAGAGTCCCTGTATATGTATTCGAACATTGTTATTTATTAATTTAAACAATATATTTTTTTCAAAACAAAACACCAACAAATTTCGGTAATACAGTTTATAATAAATATGTAATAATGCGTTGTGTTTAGAGTTGTCAAATATTCGACATATTCTAAAAACCGGGTTTCGAATCATTCGAAAAAGTTTTCGGTTTTTTTCTATCATAAACCGGTTCGAATAACCGGTTTTTAGTCTTTTTGTCAATTTAAGAATTGAGGTATATTAAATTATTTTTTTTATTAAAACAAATCTTCAAATTATTTTTAATTAAAGAAGAAACATTGGCTAACTGTTAAAATTACATTGTATAAAAGATTTAATTCGATATTTTTGAAAATTTGTACAAATAATTAAAATCTTGTTTTAAGTCGCTCGTTGTTGCAATATTAGATCTTTTGTGTAGATTTTTAACTTCTTTTAATGTTAAACTGAGCTGAGCTTCTAAATTTTGCGAGTCACCTTCAATTAAAAAGTGTTACTGCTGCATACGGTACAACAAGGCGAATTTATTACAGGTGACGTTAAAAACCCATCTGGTTATTTTTTGCTCGATGTGTTTTCTGACTTCTATATGTTAAAGTTTCTTACCATTAGTATGTTAATTTAAATATGTATAACATTTTTGTATTAAAATTATTTAAAATTAAAAAGGGGAATAGATAATTATTAAAAAGTAATCGCATAAAATCTTAAAATAAATTTTAAAAAATATTCGATTTTGTCGAATAATTCGAGACAAAAAAACCGGTTTGTCGAATAACTTGAAAACCGTCCTTTTGTAAAAACCGGAAAATTAGAAATAAACCGATTTTTCGAATAATTCGAAAACCGGTTTGACAACTCTAGTTGTGTATGAATATATTTATGTATATTTACATTTCTATTTTATTAAATGAAAATAATTCTATTTTAATTCTAATTTTTCTTATTTAATTGCAATTTAAACCATTTTGTGTTAATATAATTTTGAATATGTTTTTCTTCTAATACCATTTTAATTATTTACTTTTTTAAATTTAATTACTAACTATCTTCTAATAATAATACTAATAAAATAAAGAAAGAAATCAGGTTTATAAAAAAAAATTAAACATTGTAATAAATAATATAATCCTTGAAACTGTTATATTACAATAATTTAAAATACATAAGAAATCAATCAAAAATTATTCTAAATAAAAATGTTATGTTTTGGCTTAAAAATTATTAAACAAAAATGAGTTTATTAATACTGTTATAAAAATGATCATGCTAAATTTATATATTGAACAAATGTTTGGTTTTCGTAGTTTATAAAATAAATTCAAAATATTCATATATTTTAAATAAAAAACGCCTTTAAAAAATACTATCCAACAAACATATTAAATAATTTCTCAAATAAAAAAAAAATAATAATTTTCAAAACTTTTCATTTAAAAATAAAAAATTAACTTCTAATTTGACTTTCAAATCTATGCGTATAAGTATTTTTGACCATTTTGATAAGATATTACAAATATTATTTTTTTAATCCCTTTACAATTAATTAACTTGATTTTTTTTGGCGTACATACAAAATAATTATTTAACCTACACCTTTTAATTATAATTAATGTATGTATATTATTTCATTGTTCATTTTCAAGTTATATTTTTAAGCTTTATATCCATTCAGAAGAAGTTATTTATAGAAAAACTGAAATGTAATTTATTATGATTACTATTAGTTATGTATATTAATAAATATCACATTAAAAATAAAAAAAAACAATTACTATATACATATTAAGTTAAAACTGTATAGTTTATTATTTATATTTAATTTTGGCTTAATTAATTACGTTTCTTGTGTGAGAATTTAAAATACAATATCATTTCATTTGAAAGTGTACTCGTATCAATTTTACTATTGATATGTATCAAACAACAAAACAAATTTATATAATAATTATATATTATATATAGTATAACTACACATTTTTTTGAATAAATATGTACATATATTTCCCTAAATTATTATGCATTGTGTTTTATTATACCCAGAAAGATGGGGGTTATATTGACTTTGTCATTCTGTTTGTTACATATCGAAATATTGGTCATAGAATCAAAAATTATAATCAGCCCAATTACACTATACAACAAAATCAATTTTTTTTTCCAAAATTACAAGGTCCGACCAATAAATTTGGATAGAGGATACAAACAAAAAAAAGACACGTGTATCGGCGTTTTGAAAGTTTACATCTGAATTTCATTTGAGGGGGCGTTAAAGTTTCCCAACTCTGCCACAATCTTATTGTTAATCGTCATAAGAAACCATGTGATCCTTACATTTTAGGTATAAAATGTTCTCAGCAAAGTTATGTAAAATGTTACGGAGAATATTATTGTAGAATATGTTAGAATATGTTAACCCTCTAGTGGTACGCAAAAAGAGGTATATAATTTGTGTGCTCTTTTGGGTAAAAAATAAAATATCCACAACAACATCAAGAAACTGAATGAATTGTGTGTGTATTTTTACGCTCTATTACGCTCTTTTGTTCACATTCGGGTTGTTTGACGAAAATCATCGTAACCTCAACAATATGAACGCCTACCATGGCTCTAAATCCTCAAGGCATGGTCTTTTTTGTCCTTCTTTTAAAAATGAGCAAAAAACACCATTAAAACAGGGATTTAAGGGGTTAAAATGTTCCGCAAGAATATTATCCGTAAAATTTTACTATTTTTGTATCTTCTATCAACATTTATTGGTCGGACCTCGTAATTTTTTTTGGAGTTGTATAGTGTTATGCAGTGTTTAAAAAGCTACGATAACTAACAAATTTGTAACTGTTGCTACAACTACTGCTTCAAAAAAGTGTATGTAGCGGTAGCAGTAGCATTTGACTTTTTTCGTTTTCTTGTTTTATTTAAAACTACTGCTACCTTCAAAATATAAAACTCTTAACAGAGCAGTCAGTAGTAATAAAACATGAATTGTAAATGGAGTAGTAGCATAAAAATACAAATCATTGCTACTGCTCTATATCGAGTTTTAATTTTTATTATTTAGAAATAAGGTAGCAGTTGATGCAGCAGTTAAGGTAGCAATAAAAGTAGTCAAAAAAGAAAATCTTCAGTCATAACACCATTGACAGAATTAAACACTGTGTGTTGTTTTTGTTTTGAGAGTGTTTGAAAGAATTATTCGTTTTTATTCGTCTCAGATGTTCGTGTTGCTAACAGAAAGATCGTGTTGTCTGTGTGTATAACAAAAAAGCCGAACTTTTGTTTACAACATGACCAACTTACACAAATATACATTCACAACAACAACATACAATATACTTTTTTGGCTGAAGATTTTTATTTTGACTTATTTTATTGCTACCTCAACTGCTTAACTACTACCTAACTGCTACTTCTATTACTACTAAATTTTAAAAGTAGCAGAATTAATAAAAAACTAATGGCTCTGCTACATGAAAACTTTTTTTTAAGGTAGCAATAGAAAATAAATTACTCTGCTACTTTTAAATTTTTCTTTTATTGGTACTACTACAACTACTGCTACCAAAATGTGAAGGTAGCAGTAGTAGTAGTAATTGATTGACTCCGAGTTTTTATTAATTTTTAAACTAGACTAATTGTGTTTTTTCGTTGCTACTGCTACTTGTAGTCTAGTTTTTCAAACACTGGTGTTATGAATAATAATTCCCCGGGAGTTTTTTTCCCTTTTCTCATTTTTCGTATTCATATTCAATGGGAAAAAACTCCCGGGGAATTTTTTATTCATAATAGAGGAGGGCATTGAGGAAAGGACGTACGGGGATGAAATATTTGCCATTGAAAATTATAATAATCGGTCAAGTAAAACCAACCGGTTAGTCCGGTTTGAATGAAATTTCACATGCGCAAAGAGGAAGTGTTTTCGAGTTTGGACTTTGGACCTCATAGACCGACCAACCTCGGCTATGTTCAATTTTTAAATCTATGCTACATCTTCGTTTCCGATTTCAAAAAATTTCCACATATGTATATAATTTCCTCGTCAAGCACTACAAAAAATCTATCAATTATCTCTTATAGCTTAGGAGATATTCGCATTTGAAAATTAAATTTTCAACATTTATAGTCACCCTACTCCAGTTTTTTGATTACACTTTTCCTTTATTGGTCTAACAATAAATGTATGTATCGAATAAAGAAAGAATTGTTTAAAAATAATGACTGAGTCCAATGTTATATGCATTTTAAATTAAACATTTCTAAAAAGGCGATTTTTCGCTAGTTTTTTGTGAAAAAAATACTTTTATTGTTTTTTAAATATCTAAAAAAATTCTAAGAATATGTTTAAGGAATTTAACATTATACTACATAAAATATTTTAAATGAAAAGAAAATTGAAAATGTTGGATACCAAGGGAACCGCTTTAGGGAAAAAATCCTCAAATCTCATAGTCGATATCAAAATTTTGTAACCCTTTTTAGATGGCCGAATATATTCTTCATTATATTGTAAAGGGTTCCGATAACCCCGACCCTGGTATAAAGATTATAGAAAAAAAAAACTAAAAAATTCCATTTCCATTTCCAATATAGAAAGGCCCTAACTCGTGACTTTTTTTAAGTCGAGATTTTCTGGACTATTGAAAATACAATCGCAACTCCCAAAAAAGTATTCCATGAATTTTTTAATTGTCAAAAGTTATGTATATGTTTTAAAAATACAGAAAATCCCCAATCCATTGATATACATACAGTGACGGACAATACAATAGAATCACTACATATGAATTCGATTAAAGCGGTAAAACTACAAAATTTGATTTCAAAATTTAAAATTTGTTCTTTATATATTAATGCTCATAACGTAAACAATAAATATAAAAAAATAAAATAAAAAAATAACACATTCTTATGTTAAAAACGATGTCAAATCTAAAAGACTAAATAAAATATGCGACAATCAAATAGAATCAATCAGTCGTAAAATGATTAAAAATAAAAAATCATCATAAGAATTCGTTGTTTTCTTAATATTTTGTTGCATATCAATTATTTCTAATAACAGCATCAGATCTTTTGGGGATTGAATTTAACAAAGTTTCGCATGTAGATCGGGAAATTGCATACCATATTTCCTGAATTTTCTGCCAAAGTTCTTCCTTGTTTTTCAATTTTTCAGGTCCGAGTTTGTCTTTTACTATTTTCCATAGGATTTAAGTCTGGTTATTGAGACGGCCATTCCATAACATGAATTTTGTTATATAAAAACCATTTTTTGGCAAGACCTGACGTGTGCTTTGGGTCATTATCTTGCTGGAAGAGCCATTTTAAGGGAATATTCCATTCTGCATGTGGCTTTATAACATTCTCCAAAATATTTACATACAAGTGCTTATCCATATTTTCTTTAATCCAATAAATTGGACCAACGCAAAACCAAGAAAAGCATCCCCATATAATAATATTTCCCCAACCATGTTTAAACGTTTTTGGTTTTTGCCATTTTTTGGACGTCTAACCCATGTCTTATCATCACTACCAGTTAAATTAATGGTCGTTTCGTCCGTCCACAACACATTTTGCCACTTTTTTTATATTTTCTGGCCCACACCAATCCTTATGATTGCTCCTGGTTTTAAATGAAATATTGGTAGTGATTCTATTGTAATGTCCGTCACTGTATATGTACATGCCCTTATGTTTTTTACTTAGCAAATAATTTAGGGAAAACTTAACATCTCTCAGAAAATTGGAGGCTCATCAAGTTATAAAATAATGGAAAAATTTATTAAATAAAATGATTTTTTTGTGTACTTATTTATGTATTATAAACCAAACAAAATGTTTATTAACGGGTGATTACCCTAAAAATTAATCGAATTATTCTAATAATTTAATATTTTTAAAAAAAGTGAAGAGTGAAGTTTTAATGTAGGTTTTTTAATATTTTATTGTTAAAGAAAAACAAAAAATAACGTTAAAGTAAAAAATTCAAGTATTGATAAAGTTAAAAAACAAAGTCCAGATCAGATTCAGATTCCCTCCCGAACAATTTATAAATTGGGAAAAAATTATTCATTTTCACTGAAAATTTATCAGTATTCTTCTAAAAATTATACTTTTTTTTGGCATAGTTTGTTATCTAAAGATTTAACTAAATATTATTTATTTGCAATTTATACTAACGTTTCCAGTTTTATTCTGCATTCTATGTCGGATGCAAGACCCTATTTGCTAGAACTGGTGGTACAGTAATTATAAAATTCCTTAACTTTTAACATGCATTTTATTTAATTTCTAAAACTATTTTTTTTTTTGTATATCAATCGTTATCCATATCCATAGCTTGAGCATATTTCTACTTTAATAACCAAAAGCGTCATCAATGTTGTGTGCCATTGCTTGTTCCTTCATACATTGTCCATACTGTTCGGCAGCTTCACAGTGATCATCATCTACTTCGATGCTGCTACAGGCATCAATTATTTCATGAGCAATTTTCAGTTTATCTTCAGAGCCTTCTGTGTATTCCTGAGCATGTGCTTCAGCGACATCCTTAGAGAATTTACCATTGTCGTCCATCTAGAAGTGTCAAGTAAAAAAAGTATTAAAATATTTGGTTATGTTTGGCCAATGACCATCTACCATTTCGTATTTCTTCATGATACATGCACGTAAACATTTGCCTTCCATGGTAGAGGAGGGTTTTTTATCAACTAAATCCTCAAGATCGGCTGAAAATAAACGTTAAGAAATTTTAACAATTTAAAATACTCCTAATACACTTCTTCCAATAAATATTATGATAATCTCATCATACGAATGAAACCTTTCTATACCCTTCACCTTCGTGAGAAGGGTATATATAGTATAAGTTTGTCATTCCGTTTGTAATTCCTACATTTTTCATTTCCGACCCTATAAAGTATATATATTCTGGATCCTTATAGATAGCGGAGTCGATTAAGCCATCTGTCTTTTGGAATCAACTTTCCGAAGCCCCAAAATAACTTGCATACACGATTAATACATCAATATATCCGGAATTCTTCCGGCTCGGTTCTATTTAAAATCGGGAAAATCGGTCAACAAATGGCTGACATAAGGAAAAAACCAGGACAACCTCGATTTTTGACCTATATGGATATGGATACTAAGTCATTAATATAGACAATATCTAATGATACATATTTCAAAGACCTTTGCAATGACGTATATAAGACCATAGTAAGTTGGACCTACAATGTGTCAAAATCGGAAAAAATATTTTTTAACCCAAATTTGTTTTTTTTTACCAAAATTTTTTTTCGCTAAATATTGAAAAAAAAATTAAAATTTAAAATTTTTTTTTTCCAAAAAATGAAAAAACAACTTTGGAAAAAAAATAAATTTAAAATTTTTATTTTGAAGTATAATTTGGTGAATGGTTTATAAGATTCGGCACAGCCGAATATAGCTGTCTTACTTGTTTATAAAAATATAATACTAACAATGCTGGGCTCCAACTTCCTCTTGGCATTCACTCAAGTTATCCACAAAAGTATCCATAGCAGCCTCTTTATCAAATCCATTAACTAAAACAGCGACAAAAGCGCCGAAAATTACAAAATTTACAAACAATTTTGCCATTTTAATTAATTAAGTTAAACAATTACTAATATACTGATGCTGTTTCAATGCTGATTTAGAACTGGTGTTTTAAAACAAAACTTTTCGTGTATTTATATGATAAACAAGTATTTGTAATTTGAAAATTTATTGTTAAATTATTTTAAAGTAAAATCAATCTAATAAAGTTTATATAGCAGTAATTAATTGCATGTTTATATAAATATTTACAATAGTAAACATGAAATTATAGGTTACGCCAGAAATATATTTTATCCTAAAAACATTATCACATTTTTATTAATAACCTTCTATAAGTATTATACAATGTTGCCTACCGTTTTGAAAATTTTAAATGGTAACGGTAACGTTAATTTGGAAGATTTCGATAAAATTTACAAAATTTAAAAATAAGTCGTACATAAAATTGTATCGTCTAAAACCACATTTAATTACATCACTTGTATACATCAAAAGTTATCACTGTCACGGTCAGATATCCTAGATAAGATTTTTGTAATTTATTATAGTTTCAAATAACACTGTCCAACAAATTGAGACTTTTATAATTATATATTATATTATAATTCTATAATTATAATTATATATATAATTATAATAATTATATATATTATAATTCTGAAAGGTCATGTTGAGTAGATCATTTTTGGAGAATAAACTTATAGTCAAGCTGGTCTGAATTTTTTTTACAGTGGACTTTTTTTTTGTAAATTTATGAATTGAGGTATAAATTAAGCATAAACAATTTTTTAAACCAAGTAATTAAAAAATCATCCAGTCTTTTAAAAATTAATTTAACATAACTTTAAATTTACTTAAATTTACACAATAGAAATTAGGGTATTCAATCGATTAACCGTTAATCGGTTAACCGATTAATTTTGGACGGTTAACTGTTCGAATAATTTAAAATTGCCTATTTTCAAATAACAAATAAACCGATTAATTTGTGTCGATTAACCGAAATTCCTTTTTTTGGACTTTAAAAACTTGTTTTGTATTTATTTTTCCCTTTAAATTTAAATACAAATTTCAAATTAAAATTAGATATTTTTTGAACATCCAATAAACATGATTAGTGAATATGTATAACAACTGACATTTAATTTACATGTCTTTGAAACTTTGTTTGTATTTACATGTATAGACGAAACTTTTTTTTGAAATGAGTCTTTTATCTTAACTAGGGGGCGGATTTATATGCAAATGCATGTTTTTTCTCAAATGTCCAATTACAATGTTGACTAATTATCTATCGAATCACACATTTTGCAGTAAAATGGCATCGATTTGTTAGGGCATATTTTTGCATATTTTATTGATAATGCACATATTGTTATATTTAACTTCAAAATGCATATTTATATGCATATTATCCAAATTTGTAATATTTTTTGTCGTCAATGGGCAACATATTGTCTGGAAAAAAAGTTTTTTGTCGAATTTGTTATAGAAATAGCATTAAATGTTATCGACTAGGAGACTGCCCTGATTTTAGCTATCATTTAGGATGACAACGTGAGTAGTTATTTTAACACGAGCAAGTCCTAAGTAGAGTGTCAGTTGACTCTTTTGAATTAATTAGAGACAAATACACTACACAATTATCGTTTAAAGTGACTACACTATAGATTACTTTGATACACTTAAATTACAATTGTCTTTAAAGGTACCAATTGACTTATCTCTGCATTACAAATAGCAAATACGTGTCAAATGAAGTCTGCCAAGTGATCAGACATTATAGACATTTACTGTCTACAAGGGATTCATTTATTCAGTACTTGCTTATCTGCTGGGTTATTAGGAGATGATATTAAGGTTGGATGCTACTTTACAGCACGATCAAAATATTGCCGATTTTAAAAGGCTTGTCGCAAGATAGATGTTCTAAAGACTATGGCTTTAAACAAGTATTCATACCAGAAATCCATAACTCAGAAACAAAGTCGGATATATTTGCGGCAGATTAAACACAGCCTTTAGCGATTTATTTTGTATACATATTTGGTTTTTTCATCAACGTCTTAGTTTAAAAAGAATACCTAGTGCTGGAGATATTTTTGACCGATATTTTGATATTTTAACTATTTAATTTCTGATTTAAAAGTCCTAACTGCTGGGAACACTGTTGTGTATTTTTTGGACATTGCACAATCCATAGTTAATTTATGTTATTTTATGTTTTTGCACAAAAATATAAGTGCATATTTTTTAAATTTTTAGATCATATTTTGATTTTTTTGACACATATTTTAGGCGCATATTTTCCAATAATAAATGCATGAAAATCCGCTCCCTAATCATAACTAAACGAAACTATTACATTAATTAAAATCTAAAACAATCCCAAAAGGAATATTCTTTATCATGCTTTTGATTTCTCCAACATACATATAGTTGGAGTTTTTTTTCCAAGAAAAGTTTTATTAAATCTAAAGAAAAAAATCGTTTAAATTATATTCTTTTCATAAAAAATTGTTTCAGAAGATCTCACTAAAAAACCCTAAACAGCTCATTTACTGCAACAACGTCATAATTCAAAAAAAGTCGTTTCGAGAAAAACGTCTTTGAATGTTTTATGACATTTTACTATTTCTTAAATAAATTTTCAACAAATCATGCGATTTCAGAAATATATGTAAATAGTAGATGTTAATATCTTTCTAATCTGTATTTAACCCAAATTTTTACGAGAAAACATGAATTTTAATTTTGATGTTTACAACAAAAAAACACTCTCACACAAAAAATAATTGACTTTTTTGAAAACTCATAAAACTATATTGTTACGTTTTAAGCTTTTCAAAACGTTTGTTTATTTCCTTTAAATAAACCGGATACTTTTGATTGCAAATAATAGCCGTTTAGTAGTTTAAAAATTGTAACAACTCTTTATTTATTTAAAATGTACTACAACAGAATTAAATAGTCACTCAATGTTTTTTATACACGTTTATAAATTTGAAGAAATTCAGACACACTTTATAATGTACACGAATTCACTTGAAAAATACAGCACACTTTAAGGCACTCAGTTGATGTTTATTCGAATAGCGTCTCTGAAAAACTCACTAACGACTGCAACCAGGGCTGCCAGATGAATTTGGGAAAAAATCGTCAATATCCCGATAAAAAAGAAAAAAATCGTAATTTTGAATTTTAAAAATCGTCAAAAAAAATCGGAAAATTAAAAAGGTCAAGATTTCTAACGGAAATTTTAAATTTCTACTTAAAAAGTGAACAAAAACATCAACATTTATCAAAAAAATTTCTTAAAATTGAAGTTCATAAATAAGGGATCACTAAAATAAAAAAGTAAAGCTCAATTTAATTATAATATAAGATTTCATTCAGAAGTTTTTTTAAATAAAACACATAAAATAGAATTTAATGTCTAAATCTTTATTATAACCCGAAAGAACAATCTCTGACATTACTTTTTAAAGATAATTTCATTAAAATATAGCACCACGCTGTAGGTGGTCAATTCGGAAGGTAATAATGCCTGAGATTAAAGCATAAATTCGAGCTTGGCGGCTTCAATTGAATGGGGTAATGTCATTATATTCTGAATAAATTTTGTCAAAATAGAAAAAGTTGCATTAGAATTTTTCCGTTTTATTTCAGTAATTAATTTAATTTATTTTATTGGTTTAAAATCTAAAAATTTAATTGACAAAATTCAAAATCTAAATATTCACCAACAAAATGAGAAAATTCTTTACCTATTTCATAAAATAGTACCATATTTTCATAATGCAGAAAATCGTCATTTTCGAGAAAGAAATCGTCAAATCGTCAAATTGCTATTTTTGAAACCAAAAATCGTCAAAATGACGATAAATCGTCAAATCTGGCAGCTATGACTGCAACCTCTGCCACTATTTATAACACTGCCATCTGCACTCTAGATTGCTCTCTAACTGTCTAGAGCTTTCTAATGGTGTTTTCTTTTCTGACACAAAATGTTGCCTATATATTGTGTACCATTTATTAAATGTTACCCATAACCTCATAATGTGTTGCATTTTTAACGATCACAATAGAACAAAATCATTACCATTTATGCAATTTTCTTTTATGTAGCTACTAAATATTAAAAAACTATACTTTTTGCTTACAAAAAAAGTGTGCATTTCTAACCCTTTGATAAAATTGAGGGTGAAACATATAGCATATCTTCAGTGTTTTAGGGTAACATTATTAGAAAAGAACACGATCAAACTACATTTTTTTCAGAAAAGAACACAAAGAAAGGTAAAAGGCAGAATAAATGCAGCATTTATGCCAGAAAAGAAAACACCATAATACATACGTCATCTGTGGTGTACTTTCCACAATGTTGTTTAACTGAATATTCGAATTCGAATATACGGTCGCAGCAAACAGCGTTGCCATACTTACGATCAATGGTCAACTGAAAGCTTTTATTCAATGTTAATAATGCCCACAGATATGTTACAGTTTTCTATTACAGTACTGCTATTTGCAGTTAAGCTACTTTTAAATCAGCCGTTAAAATCGTTATATTTGAATTCAAGTACAATTTCGTAACAATATGAAATGTTATATTACTCAGTACAAAAAACATGGATTTTGAGTTATGAAGTTGATGCAGCAAATGATTTGAAGACATAGGATTCCTTAATTTATTTTTGATTTAAATAAGAAACAGAAATAACACGTTCACTTATAGTTGAAGTGGGATTAACTGTTAAAATTGCATTGTATAAAAGACTTAATTTATTTTAACTCTTTGAAAAATTTTCCAAATACTCAAAATCTTGTTTTAAGTCGCTAGTTGTTGCAATATTAGTTCTTATGTGTGGATTTTGAACTTCATTTAATGTTATACTGAGCTGAGCTTCTAAAATTTGCGAGTCACTTTCAATATATTCTAAATCAGATGAAATTTCTTTTAGCACGGGACTGTTTAAAAAAAGGAACCGTTATACGAAGCTACATCACACACACCAGTACGAGAAAATTATCGAAGGCAAAAAAACAAAAACGATCCTGATTGCCTTAAGAAATAATGACAATGACGCGCGTGTTGTTAATTAACCCAGGCCTACTTTGAGACTGCTCCTTGGTCTTGATATATAACTTGTTAATGGCATTTAACATGAAATCATAACACACATTTAGAATAATAGTGTTGTTTAAATAATCGCTAAAGTTAATCGCAAAATCTTAAAATAAATAAAAAAAATATTCGATTTTGTCGAATAATTCGAGACAAAAAATCCGTTTTGTCGAATAACTCGAAAACCGTCCTTTTGTAAAAACCGGAAAATTGGAAAAAAACGGTTTTTCCGATAATTTGAAAACCGGTTTGACCACTCTAATACAATATTGGAATTTAGGCTACTGTCAGTAATATTTACTGCTTAGAAACAGATTTTTTTTATAAATAAGATGGTCTTACGAAATGGCGAAAAGGATCTTTTTTATGGGATACTGAGTTAGAAAAAATACTCAGTACAAGTTCAGAAAGTGATGAAGAATGTGAAGATTACAGTTTTGATGACGAACTTCCAGACAACATCGAAAAAATTCTTAAAATCCAGCACTATTGTCTGACATGTCCCTAGAGAGTAAAAGTCGTATCGGACATATGTGTCCGACGTGGCGTAAGCCGCATAATGCAGTGTCACACATATGTGTCCGACGTGGCAGTCAATGTGTTAAATCATTTGTATCTATTTAAGATAAATTGTCTAAAAAAATTAAGTTTACAAAAATCCGTTTTTACGTTCGAATAACTGTATACTCAAAGTGTCCAAAATGGGGTTTAAATATTTTTACGAAAAAGTTCTTTTCCAGATGATGCCCTTTCATTTGCACGTGATTCATCTGTATGAAGTTTTCTTTACGACGAGTATCAAACTTATAATAATCTTAAACTTCAGATAGCGCTTTGGGTTTCTCTTCAAATTCAGAATTTTTTTTAATTCCCAAATCCTGAAGAATGATCAATCAGTGTGAGATCCTTGAAGTTTTTTACTAGCAGCTAAATCTAAAAAAAGATCTAAAACTACATTCCATACAATGACTAGAATAGCTGTTTCTAGATACTATAATTTTCGTAGCAATCCAATAGCTTCAGATCGTGTAGTCGTTTTCTCGTCTTTGTTTTTAGCAATTAAGTCGAATGCATTAATTATTGCGGATCACTCTTTTTGTAAATAATAACATGCATCATGTCGAGCAGATTATCGAGACCTAAGATTTCTTTTGAGCAGAAAATTTTTTTTAAAAGTTAAATTTTGCAAAAAAAAAAAACGTCCAAAAATTTTATGTCTTGAGTTACAAAATATTTATTTTGATAGATATCCCACTAAGCGACTAAAAAGATTTTCAAGGAAAATATCTAAGCTTTCTTTTGAGAAAAAAAATTTTAAAAATTTGGAAAAAAAAATTCAAAAATTTTATATCTTGAGTTACAAAATATTTATTTTGATAGATATCCCACTCGCATCCCACTCAGCGATCAAAAAGATCATCAAGGAAAATATCTAAACTTTGTTTTGAGCAAAAAATAAAGAAGTCCATTTTGAAAAAAGAGTCTACAAAGTTTTTGATTTTGCCAAAAAAAGTCAAAAATTTTATGTTTTGAATTACAAAACATTTATTTTGATAGATATCCAACTCGCATCCCACCAAATAGTTCTGCAAGGAAAATATCTACAATTTTGTGTATAAAAGTAGGATCACACGATTGCCGCAATGCACCAATTTAATACAGATTTTATTGTGCTGAATTGGGGCCCAATAAAGAAATTGTCCCAATCAAATTCTCTGCAGTCACATGACTGCCTCATTTTATATAAATTTTGATTGTCGTAAATTGGCGAAAAGCGGTTTAA
This sequence comes from Calliphora vicina, assembly GCF_958450345.1. Classification (NCBI taxonomy): domain Eukaryota; kingdom Metazoa; phylum Arthropoda; class Insecta; order Diptera; family Calliphoridae; genus Calliphora; species Calliphora vicina. The sequence goes on along the minus strand of NC_088783.1, from coordinate 102,984,635 downwards.
TGGCAATAATTGTCGCATTCCAGTCACACGATTGTTCTAGTTTACGGCAACTCAGAGAAACAGCTGTTGTGCTAAATGTTAAATTTTGTTTTGTTTACATACATAAATGTAAAAAAAATTTATTTGTGAAATAAAAAAAGAAAATTGCGTCGGCCTTAATTATAGTATAAAAAAATTAATAAAGAAGATGTATGTGGGTCAAAGAGTGGCTCACAATAAGAATATTTCATTTACAAAAATGAATATTGGCGCTAATTGTCTTCTTTGATTGTCGCACTAAAACACAATAAATATTGGTGAATTTTTTACTTTTTTATTGGTGCATGTTGCCTATCCAGCATTCATATGATTGCCGCACCAGGGTTGAATTTGATTGGGCCAAATAAGCTCAATATTGTTGTGGTTTGACATATGAGCCAATAAGTTGTGAAATCACACGATTAACGTTTAAAATAGACCAATAATTGGTGCATTGCGGAAATCGTGTGATCCTACCTTAAGAAGTTGTGGGCAGATGCGGGCCAAATATCTAAAAGTCTACGTGAAAAATTACTTTTTAAAAAACGTGAGTTTTGAAAAGGTCTAAAAAGTATTCTGCAGGCATTTTTTAATGGGCTTATATTTTTGCAGCTTTTATTATTTAATTTGGTAGAAAATTAGTTAAAATTTAACGTTTGTAGGGGTTTTGGAGACTTCTGCCACAATATCGCGAATAACTTTTTAGATAAACTTAAGTTTTCTTTTATGACAATATAAAAATTTTATATTCAATATAAACATACCTCCACTTTCAACGGACACAAATATTAAATCTCGCAAAAAAAAACAACAAAATTTGTTAGATTCATAACTTTAGAGTGTTATTAATAAATTTAGTGCAATAAAGCTTAGAAAAAAACTTTTATTTTTTTGGATTTTTGGCCTATGGGGAAAACCACTGTGATATGTTTATTTTCCAAATTATCTTTAGTTTTTTTGGGCAGCTTTTGTTTTTAAAATATCGGCGTTTTAATTTTTTTTTTGGTTATTCTGTAGTTTTTTTTTATCTTATTGGTATAAATGCATAAATGGAGACTAAAATTAAAAAAACATTTTTGTACTGGTATTCTTTTATTATCAAAAATTATCATTTCTTTGACATCAATTTTATTTATCAATTTTATTTTCGGGAACCGAAATGTCTGTTCCGCAGTGTAATTAATACAAAATTTTGTTTACTAAACATTAACTGCCTGTTCCACGATGTCGAAAGAAAAATGAGTGGAAAAAATTTGTATGAAAAACACTCAGTTTTTTAAATTCTTTCGAATAGTTTTCATACAAATTTGTTCGAATCATTTTTCTTTCGACATCGTGAAACAGGCCTTAAATAAAAATATTTTTGGTTCGAAACTTTTCTATTTTATTGCATTAGAAACTAAATTTAGATAGACTAAATATATTTTAAATCATTACGGTAAATCATTTTTGATATGTCGTAGTGGAAATTTTTTTCCCTCATGCCAAAAGCTAAAAATCGTGGCAAAATATCGAAAAAATTGTGTCCTCACAAATCGGACCACCCTAATATATATACAAATTTTAACATTTATTTAACATTGTTGTTGGTCCGACTATTTCTGTCCTAAATCAGACATGCGCAAAAATACCCAGCAGTTAAGCAAGTAGTCAATGTATATATAACTTGGCTGCCTCCAATTTATATATTTTGGTCATTTGACACGTGTGTGCAGTTTGTAGTGCAGAGAGAAGACAATTGGTTACTTTATACATCCCAAGTAATCTAGCGTGAAGACGATCGTCACTTAAGTGTGTCTAAGTAATCTGGAATGTAGTCACCTTAAACGTTTTGTGAGTAATTCGTACTCAAATGTCTTATCACTTGGCTGACTCCAATTTATATATTTTGGCCATTTGACACGTATGTGCTCTTTGTAGTGCAGAGAGAAGACAATTGGTTTCTTTATACACCACAAGTAATCTGGCAGGAAGACAATCGTCACTTTAGTGTCTCTAAGTAATCTACGCTGAAGTCACTTTAAAATATTATTTTGTTCTGTACTTTAGAAAGTAGTTATTTTACCCACCAGAAGTAATCTATTGAATAGTCAATTGTCTCCTAATGTCTCATTTTAGTCTGAAGTATAGTCTGTTTCAATTTTATTTAACTTTAGGGATAAGCCATTTTACTCACTACAAAAGTATAACTATAATTATATTTAAGGACTAGCAACTTTACTTACTACCTTATGTTACTTTGAAAATAATACTTTGAGACTAGTAATTTAACTTACGCTAAGTAACCTGGAGTCGGTCAATCTGACTATGTACATATTCACCCCTATCGGCAATAACATGTGAAATTTTGTTCCCATGAAATATTCATTTCCCTCGAAGGGAAAATTGCTATCGGGAATATCATTCACAATAGTTGATTTTGTTCGTAACAGCTGTTTATTGTTTACAAAATTCCATCTAAAAATTTCACAACAAGGGGAATTTTTTCCACGTGAACAAAGTTGATGAACGAAAAAAGGAAAATATTTCATGTGAAATGTTGATTCGCGATAGGGGTGATTGTATTTTAAATATATCATTTTGGTTTTATAACTTATTACAACTCTTAAATTGAACTTAAGAAATTAGTTATTTAACTCACCAGAAGGATATGTCTTTTAGACTGACTATTTGGGGTCAATAATCTTCCGCATACGACACAAAAAGCTAGTTAAGTAGCTTATCAAGTAACCAGTTTGGTAGCTAGTAAGCTAACTGACTCTATGTAACCGGTATGTGAATCCAATACGTTGACTACTTTGGACCAACTATAAGACAGTCTCAATGTAATCAAAAGGAGACAATTGACCCCCTGCCTAGGACATGCCCGTGTTAAAATGGCTAGTCACGTGGCTATTGAAGTGACTAGCTCCCACCCTAAATGATGGGTAAAATCACTAGTTCGGTACTGTCTCCTCGAACTGCTGGGTAAATCTTCTCACCAATACACTTACTCTCACCAACACATTCAATTCTTTATTTTATTCAGTGCACCTACAAACACACATATACAAAAACTGGAAAAATAAAGAAAAAGTCATTCACCAGTGCCCATGCGTATTCCTAGTTGTCTCGTTGAGTGGACAACGATTACTAAAATGTAAGAGCATAAGAATACGTGTGATTTGATCTTACACAATTGTGCTATTGGCTGCGCATAAATGTCCTAAATATTCATATTGATAGCTGATATAGCATCCCCTATATATATAATTTGTCATATCTGTGGGAGGTGCAACGCCCACTAATCATAACAATTTTAAGCCAAACTATGTAGAATGTTTGAATAATGTCGTAATTATAGTTCTCAAGATATTTAGAAAGAACTGTTTACTTTGTATGGGAGGTGACACGCCTACTAATACAATCCCGCATATTTTTAACAAAACTCCGTATAGTGATAAGAAATTAATTCGTACAAAATTTAAATACTTTTATGATTATAGTTCTTCAGATATTCGAAATTAAGGAACTACATTGTATGGGAGTAAATTTTTTATTGTATATTTTTTTTAATGTAAAATATTTGATGTTAAGTTAGCTTTTCAAGAAGTATAATCTTCATATAATTTTTTTAGATAACTTAAAAAGAACAAAAGTACTTGTTTCCCAAAACTATTGAAAAATCGTATTTTTAAATTCAAATGCATATAACTTTGGAGTCAGTCATGATTTTTAAACAATTCTTATTTATAAATCTAATTTTTTGTCATCATCATCGTCCAAATCCAATTTAATTGTTTGGTATTATTTCGCCTTTAATAATCAAAATCATCCTTAATGTTGTGAGCCACGGCTTGTTCCTTGAAGCATTTGCCATATTGCTCTGCAGCTTCACAGTGATCATCAGCTACTTCAATGCTACTGCAGTTATCAATTATTTCATGAGCTATTTTCATTCTATCTTCAGAGCCGTCTGTGTATTTGTGGGCATGAGTTACGGCAACATCCTTAAGGAATTTACCATTATTGTCCATCTAAAAGTAATAGAGTAAAAAATAATTAAAATTCATAGTTATGTTTGGTCAATGAACACCTACCACTTCGTATTTCTTCATGAGACATGAACGCAAACATTTGCCTTCCATCGTAGATGAAGGTGTTTTACCAACTAGTTCCTCAACATCAGCTAAAAATTAAATGTTAAGCAATTTGTGTTTAAAAATAAAAATATATGCTGTTAATAATAAACTGTTAGTTCAAATCATAGAATAAATATATAGAATGGAAGGAGAGAGAAATTTCAATGAAAAAAATCAAACAAAATTGATTTCTTCTCACACACATAAATATGTTTTTGGCTCTCCATTACCTATCTAGTTGTCTTCTATGTTTCAAATACTTGGGACAAAAATGTATAAACTATTTTCTTGTTACAGTAATACTAACAATCCTTGGCTCCAACTTCCGCTTTGCAATCATCCACTTTCGCCATAAATGCTGTGACAGCTGCCTTTTTATCAAATCCGTTAACTAAAACACCGCCAAAAACACTTATAATTGCGAAAGCTACAAAAAGTTTTGCCATTTTATTAATATAAATTATTTAATTGGTAAACAAACTAAAATTGCTGCAATGCTGATTTTGAACTGATGATTTCAAACAAAACTTTTCGTGTATTTATATGATAAACAAATATTTTTAATTTGAAAATTATTGTTAAATTATTTTTAAGTAAAATCAATCAACTAAAGTTGTTATAGTTAGTAAGTAATTAATTGCATGTTTGTCTAAAAGTTTACAATAGTAAACATGAAATTATATGTTACGCCCGAAATATCTTTCAACCAAAAAATATTATGACATTTTTATGCATGACCTTTGGTACTTTTTGTGCCAACAACTATGATTGATAATAAACGAATTGAAATATTTGTTCGTTATAATATAATGTACATTAGGGTGGGTCGATTTTTTCACGAACAATCGTATAGCAGAAACGCATTCTGCGGAAAATTCTAAGAAATTTTCCCCAAGAAACCATAGCACTATAGGTTAAACGGCTACCAAAACTGTGCTAAAGTCCAATTTTTCAAATGCAAATATTGCACTTTTTTAATGACATTTTGTAACCAATACTCCAAATTAACTTTGGATTTTTGAGATGCAAAATGACGCTGTAATGGAAGCTGAGAAGACATATTTTTTAAGCTCCGAATTAATATTAATATTAAGCTGTACCTCAGATCCATTAATTTCCAACTCATTTTTAGATAGGCGCTTACAAAACCGGAAACGTTCCATACTTCTACCAGAAGTAATTCAACTGTTATGTTGCAGTGAACCCATGGAAGAATTTCACTTTAGCCACCAAGACAATGAAATTAATGAAAGCGAATGAATTAGATTTAAGCAATTACTAAAAGTTTTAGTATAAATAAAATAAATTAATGTATTAAGTTTGCATTAATGATTGTAAATGTGTTAATTTTTGGTCGTTAGTGGGTTAAATTCAATTTTTTTAATAGAATTATTCTTACTTTCGAAATTCTTTAAGGTTTTGGTTTGAATACCATGATTTTGTAGTCGTTATTAATTTAACACAGAAAAAGTAGTCATTTAACCTATATTGCGTAGGTCTAAAATCAAATCCTATCTTGCGCATTTCGTCTTTTATCCAATGATATTTCAGTATTTATTTTTATACCCTTCACCTTCGTGAGAAGGGTATATATAAGTCTGTCATTCCGTTTGTAATTTCCACAATATAATTTTCCGACCCTATAAAGTTCTGGATCCTTATAGATAGCGGAGTCGATTAAGCCATGTCCGTCTGTCTGTCTGTCCGTATGTTGAAATCAATTTTCTGAAGACCCCAGATATCTTCGGGATCCAAGAGAAGTTTCCTATTTAAAATCAGCAAAATCGGTCCACAAATGGCTGAGATATGAGAAAAAAACCAGGACAACCTCGATTTTTGACCTATATCTGGATTACTAAGTCATTAATATAGACAATATGGATATCTAATGATAGTTATTTCAAAGACCTTTGCAACGACGTATGTAAGACCATAGTAAGTTGGACCTACAATTGGTCAAAATCGGAAAAAAATATTTTTTAACTCGATTTTTTTTTTCACCAAAAAATAAATTTTGTTTACCTAAAAATATTTAAAAATTTGCATTTTGTAATATAATTTGGTGATAAGGTTTCTTTGGTATTGAAAATGGGATATATAGTTCCATGATTTCACCTAACCCCCATACAAATGTCCCCCGGAATACTGTTTGACCAGTCATAAATATGTTGACTATGCGGCTATCCTGTTAAAAAGTATGGCGATAATCGGGCAATATAAATCCCTATTCCCTATACAAGGTCCTCATCAGAAAATTACTTGAACATTCATTGCCGCATTTTTTTCATTTGCCATTCATGAAAGACAGTTAACTGTTGATCATTTAGCCGTACATCTGGAAAATGATAAAAAAGTGTACTTTACTATGGAGAATGTATTACAAGCAGTTGATCGACCAACATCTACAACATTGATCAGATTTTTAGAAATGTGTCGGAATGATGAACTTGGCCGAACGCAGCTATACTACGAAATTCTTAAAATCAATCGTCAAAGAAATTTCAACGGCGGAAACAATGAAATCCAGGGGCCGAATTACCGCATTCGTGATCGAATGAACTATCGTATCGAAAAATAATTTCGATATCGTAATTATAACAAAATGTATTAAATTTCATGGTCGATATCGAATGCCATAATCTCAAATAAGAATATTACGATCGAATTTACTTGATATCGAATGCGGTAATTCGGCCCCAGTTCCAGGTTTCCCTCATTTATTTTCCACCGACACATTAGGTCACATTTACACAGTCAATCCAAGAAACGATGTGTGTTTCTATTTGTGATTGCTATTAGTTAACATTCGTGGGCCAATATCATTCCATGATTTGCGAAGTGTGTTAACGCTTGCGATTGTTAGAGAATGACACCCATTGACAATACACCCTCGGAAATGCTGAGCTTTTGTCAAATACTCATCAAAGGGGACACACCCCTTTCTACGATCACCTTAATTTTTGGCAAAATTATATAGATAGATATTCGAAAATATTCACCCCTATCGCGAATCATTATTTCACATGAAATATGTTCCCTTTTCCCATTTTTCGTTCATAAACTTTGTTCATGTGAAAAAATTTCCCATGTTGTGAAATTTTTAGATGAAATTTTGTAAACAATAAACAGCTGCTACGAACAAAATCAACTATTATGAATGAAAAGTTTAGGGGAATATCACGATAGCAATTTTCCCTTCGAGGGAAATGGATATTTCATGGGAACATAAATTTCACATGTTCTTCACGATAGGGGTGATTGTTACGAAATTGTACTTGAATTCAAATATAACGATTTTAAAGGCTGATTGCTTTAAAATATCAGCGCCTCTCAAACTGTAACATATCTGTGGGCATTATTAACATTGAATAAAAGCTTTCAGTTGACCATTGATCGTAAGTATGGCAACGCTGTT